>NC_067198.1:45259360-45859360 GCF_000699445.3 Schistosoma haematobium | reverse complement strand
GGATCTATTTGGCTACGTTCGACCTTCACCTTCTGATTCATTTGGCACGTGTTTCTTTGTAGCGGTGTTCATAGTTAACCTCAACTCGACGCCACGCTACAAACTCTTGAATAGACTAGCTCCACTGAATCTACCGGACATCGAAGTAACACACACAGACCTTCCTATAGGTCTCACTCCTTCAACGATCGAAGAGATTAGGATGGCCATCAGACAAATTAAGAGTGAGAAAGCAGAAGGACCTAAAAATATAACAACTAAAGCATTGAAGTCAGATATTGAAGTAACTCCAGACATGCTCCACGTTCTATTCAGGAAGATTTGGCAGGAAGACGAAAAGCCAATGGACTGGATAAAGGATAACTCATCAAGGTATTAAAGAAAGGAGATCTGAGCAAATGTGAAAACTACGGAGGCATCACACTACTGTCAGTACAATGAAAGGTCTTCAACAGAGTGTCGCTGACCAGGACGAAAGACGTAGTAGACTCCCAACTTCGAGGTAAACAGACTGGATTCCGTAGAGATCGGTCGCGTACAGACCAAATCGTGACACAAAGAATCATTGTTGGATAATTAGTTGAATGTTTCATTGACTGTAAGAAAGCGTCCGATAGTGTGGATAAGAAAACATCATGGAAACTTCTTCGACACTATGGTTTGAGTTGCTGAGATGATCGTTAACATCATCCGAAATTCATACGACGGTCTACAATGCAAAGTCATGCATGGAGGACATCTGACAGACGCATTCCAAGTGAGGAATGGAGTCAGACAAGGTTGCTTACTCTCACCATTTCTCTTTTTCTGGTGACTAACTCGATTATGAGGTACAAGTACAGTAAAACAATCACTAGTACAATTTGGTTATAATAATAATTGTTTCTATTATACCAATCGCATTCTCTTCATAAAAGTAGGTCATTACAAGTTAATGTTTCTTTACATAAAAGTTTACTAAATTTTTGTCTGATGTATATTTAAAAAGTCTTTTTTCAACTCACATAGATTTACGACATATGTATATGATTGTTATTGACAACTTGTTTACATTATTATGGTTTTAGGTATCTTTGATCACTTGAGCAGCTACAAAATGCTTAGATACATGTATCATCACAATGTTATTATACATTGCTTTTCTAATAGTTTCTGTCACCTTGATTAACACACTCTTTCAAATTCTCAATAACTAGAGGATGCAACTCGTGTCAAGGTCCTCTTAAACTTGAACTTCTACTGAATCCAGCTACATTTTTTTACCAACTAATAGAAATTTATTAAAGTAATCCTGAACCTTATTAAAATTATTCATTTGTACTGATGATTGATCATAAAACCTATTTTTACTCCTAGAAGATCAACAATCAGTAATGTGAATTATCAATCCATCTCATATGGAGATTGATACATGTGTCAATAGGTCATTAGCTATCTATCTTTAGCTTCTTTCTGTTGTCATCTTGTAGTGACCTACTTTTATCAAGAGAACGCGATTGATATAATAGAAACAATTATTAGTATAACCAATTGTACCAGTGATTGTTTTACTGTGCTCGTTTGTTTAACTGTGCTAAAGACAGCCATATTACTGCTCCATTATTCTTCGATTGATTGTGACCTTGCACGGGTTCGGTTACGCTGGGTAACCACACTTGTACTCCTTTGGCACGATCTCGGTATTCTTTCGATACCACGAGATCGCCAATAAATACATCTCGACTACACCCATCAACTGCCTTCTGATATTTGGCTTACGGGGGATTTTATCGGTTAACTGACACGTATTCTTCTTGTAGTGGTGTTCATAGTCAATCGCGACTCGACTTCACGCTACAATCTAAAAGTATCTCTGCTTAGCAAGTGTTTATTTGTTCTCTCAAATGTATGAAAGTAGTAGAAGAGATTTATAACTGTGTTAAGTTAGTTCAAGTTACAGATTCATCTGGTTATGTGGCTTTCACGTAAAGCTATGAGTCAAATTATCACATAACTGTATTTGACACTGATAGGTTGATAGTGGTTACTGAATAACGTAAGTAAGCTCATTATATTGATCATAGTTAACTATTCAGAATAAAAAGATGGACAGAAGTGTAGTGGTGGTGAACACACTGTCAGAAATGGAAAACCGAAATTGCGTCATTCTACATGTATATTTCGTTAAAGGAAAATGGATTCTCCTACGAAGTAAGAAGATGGTTTGGTACTGGTTTTTAAGATAATCTTTGATCCTTTCGTTAGGTTTATGACCAATTATTTTAAACAGATTGCTGTTTTCAATCTCCCACCAACTTTTGAACCCAAAAACATTTACTCCAGATATAAATTTTGATTTTTAACCACTTCTCAGTTGTATTTAGTTATTGTTTTGTTGTATAGTACACTATTTTACATCCAGGAAAATTTCGACTGTGTAATAATCCAACAGTATTGTCGAATTATTTTGGACATTTTGTTATGTTTTATTATTACTCAATAATATCATAAATATTCATGCACCAATTTATGCTTTAACTCCGGCTGTAGTTCTCCTGGAATTTTTGACGGTCCCAAGAATGGATAGAGGAGAAAAGTTGGGCATGGGGTCGGCAATTCCATTATGTAGAGGAAAATCTTGCTAAAAAAAACACCAACCAAACCAAACAAACTAAACCTGGAAGTTGAAGGAAGAATTATGATGCCTTAGGATGAAAGCCAAAATTCTTCGGAAGTCACGAGACTTTAATATCATTAAGAAATATTCGTCAACTATGAATGACCCAATGAATCTTCGTATTCTATACAGGAGAATACAGTGATTTAGCCCAATAAAATGTATCCCTATTTTTTTTGGATCGTTTTCTGTTTTCAGATCGAAATATTTGGATCTTAGACGTCACAATTTTTGATTTTTCATTGTTGGAAAAGTGGTTGGTCGACAATATCTAACTTATAAAACATCGTGAAAAAATCGCGAATTTCATACACAGAGTTCCTTTAAAGAGAGCAAGAACGAAGATTGGTGCAGAAGCTTTACCGCTTGGATTTAAATTCCATATCCCTAAAATACATTCCGACAAAATCGACACGGAAACTCAAATTGAAGTTAGTGAAGAGAAGAGAGGCTGGTTTAAGTCTAAATTAGTTGATATCACAAACCAATATCTCGTTTCACCCATACAACAGTCTAAACTTTTATCCAAAGACCACCTAACAGCATTACGGAATATTAAGCGAAATGATAATATAATGATATTATGGTCAGATAAAGGTTCAACTATTGTTCTAATGAACAAAATAGATTATGTCTCTAAGATGAAGTCCATTTTATGTGACCACATGAAATTCAAGTTTGATAAAATTAACAATCACTTAACTGATTCAACTGAAAAAAGAATCACAAAAATATTCAGGGATCTCCTGAAGAAGATTATGATCGATGATTCCACTTACAATAATCTACAACTTCGTGGATCTCGTTTACCAAAAATACATAAACAAACTGTACCAATCTTCGTTCTTGCTCTCTTTTTGAAATCTCAAATTGTTGATTGTTTGAAGTCAGCTCAATAGCATCTACACTGAAGCCTAGTAAGTTAATTATTCACCTTTAGTAACACAATGCTAATGAAGATATATATAGTTAATCTACAGATTTTCTCTATTATTTACTATCTTATTACTTAAACTTTCCAAAATATCTTAATTATTTTTTAAACATCATTAAAAATGATCACAGTCATTTCTCAACCAAGTAATCAAATCAAAAATGGATTTTTCTGGATATTATAGTAAGATAATAGTTGAATTCGTGATTCCATTGAAGCTAGACAATCATGGAAAACCTCAAAGTACTGGATAGCCGTTTCGTTCTACTATGGGACTCTTCATCAGTGCTCACTCACGATACCGCCTCACGAGATTCGAACCCAGGATTGTGAATGTGCACTGCTGAAGAGTCTCATACTAGAACGAAACGGCCGTCCAGTACTTTGAGGTTTTCCATGGTGGTCCAGCTTCAATGGACTCATGAATTCAACTATTAAATTAATCAAATAACAATGAATTATTCAATTGATTAACCTCAATGACAATAATAATAATAATAATAATAATAACAGTAATCGTTAATTATGTATATGCATTACATGTTCAACTGAAGAAAAGAAATCCCAATTCCAGTAATTCAACAATCAATATATAGATTTTATATGTGCATTTGAATTACTTTTTCTAGTTTACGCTTTTTTTACCGAGTTGGAAAATGTTGGCCGGTGGCCTATGCTCCATTGGGAGTAACAGGCATAAGTAAGTAAGTAAGTAAGCAAGTAAACAAGTAGGAGGTAGGTAAGTAGGTAAGTTAGTAGGTAAGTAGGTAGGTAAGCAGATAAGTAAGTAGGTAGGTAACTAGGTAGCTAGATAGGTAAGTAGGTAGGTAGGTAGGTAAGCAGGTAAGTAAGTAAGTAAGTAAGTAAGTAAGTAAGTAAGTAAGTAGGTAGGTAGGTAAGTAAGTAAGCAAGTAAGTAGTATGTTCATTTGTTATAATAAATGCTTTCTTCCAAATAAATATCTCACTTTATTATCTTCTTGTGAAACAACCACATAATTTACTAGAAGTTTTATATGAAGATGATTGATTTTTAATAAAATTCTTTTGATTATCCATACCATTGATACTGAATTCATCAAATGATGCGTATATATTTTGATCTATTGATGAATAGAAAACAAATTAAAGAAAAAAATAAATAATAAACTTCAAAAAATCAATAAATTACATAATCTTGTAGTGACTGTGCATCGTTGACCAATTACCCTCGTAAACGTTATCATATAATCCTCAACGGTGTTTGAAATCAGAAGGTAAAGAGAAACAGCGACTACAGTTTTATTAGCAGATAACTCAGATCACAGCAGAGAGGCAAATGAATGAGTCAGCGAACCGAGGGTGCAGAGGGTGTAGAGTGTAAATGCACATGTATATATATAGGGAAATGAATGGATCATCGAATCGATTAAGCCGTTAATAATAAAGCTAGCACAATGAACATATGCGTAGGCGGTAAACAATGTTCAAGCATACATATTTCATACAAGCACAACAATAATAAAGGCACAATAAGTTGTTATAGTACGAATGACTTTGTCCTCTAAATAAGTTAACAAAAGGTCTTGAGTTAAATGAGAACAAACTCAATTGCACATGAGTTGCTATAATCTAAACAAACGGTAATTGAGATCATGAGTTAATTGAAGTTAGATCATCATGGAATACCTGGAAGTATTGGATAGATATTTTGTTCTATTTTAGGACTCTTTAATTGATTTTGATAGAGTTTTTTTCTCTGATTTGGATGGTTTGGTTGTGAAGTTTTCATCATTCTTCTAAACGATATCATCAGTAGTACAAACTTTATCAAAATTATCCACCTGAACTAATAAATCTTCTCCATTCCTTAACTGGCTCATGATTTCAACTATTAATATCCACTATAATATCCACATTTAGAAAAAAATCCCTTCTGAAATGATAGTCGATTTAAAGTAGTGAAATTAATGAATGAATTATTGATGAAATAATAATAACTGTCGTTTAATTACAAGAAAAGGTTGATAGTGTTGATGATGGCAACAGATTTTAAGGTGATTAAGGTACCAGATATTTTCTAGGTTAAATTTATCAATGATCATTATTAGTTATTATGATTCTACATCTATATATATATACAATAATAAAATAGTACTCATCGACTGGATACGTTACGCGTTTTTTTAGCGAGTTAGTTTCCTACGGGATGGGGTCGCTAACCCCATGCCCAACCCTCCTCCTTTATCCAGGCTTAGGACCGGCAGTAGCCCCCGGAGGGACTCCAGGCGGACTTCGCAGACGATCTGGCCCTCTTATCGCAATCACAACAACAAATGCAAGAGAAAACGACCAGTGTAGCAGCAGCCTCAACAGAAGTAGGTCTAAATTATCACACAAAGGGAAAAGCAAGATTCTCCGATACAACACAGCACGCACCAATCCAGTCACAATTGACGGAGAAGATTTGGAAAATGTAAAAACATTTACATATATAGGCAGCATCATTGATGAACAAGGTGGATCTGATACAGATGTGAAGGCGCGGATCAGTAAAACAAGAGCAGCATATTTACAACTGAAGAACATATAGAAATCAAAATAGTTGACTGTCAAACAACACCAAGGTCAGAATTTTCAATACAAATGTCAAGACATTTCTACTGTATGGGGCAGAAACTTGGAGAACTACAAAAGTCATCATCCAGAAGTCACAAGTGTTTATTAACAGTCGTTCACGTAAGATACTTCGGACCCGTTGACCAGACACTGTCAACAACAATCTACTATGGGAAAGAACAAACCAGATTCCAGAGGAGGAAGAAATCAGGAAGAAGCGCTGGAAGTGGATAGGACACACATTGAGGAAAGCACGCAACTGCATCACAAGACAAGCCCTCACATGGAATCGTCAAGGCCAAAGGAAAAGAGGAAGATCAAAGAACACATTACACCGGGAAATGGAGATAGACATGAGACAAATGAACAAGAATTGGATGGAACTAGAAAAGAATACCCAGGACAGAGTGTGTTGTAGAATGCTGATCGGCGGCCTATGCTCCATTAGGAGTAACAGGCCTAAGTAAGTAAGTAAGGATACGTTACGCAATAATGACATAATGACATATCGGTTATAAATTACTATTGAGTAAGTGGAAGAAAGAGGATTAATAATAATCAAAGTAATTATTGAAAAATCGAGCAGTTGCTATGTTTCATAATATATGAAAAAGAGAAGGAACTGAGTATTTTAATGAATTGTCAGTAGAATAGTAGTTATGTAAGCATCAACAGATGAATGTTGAAAAAAAATACAAAATTCAAAAAACAAACAAAAAATGGAAGAAGTGCAAAAACGGTTCTGCTATAAACGCCCCTATACCGATGGTCAAGGTAGTGAAAGTGGTTGTACAAACTTCTTATGGATGCAAAGGTTAGGTTTATGAACTTGGATTGCGATGGCTTCAGCAATATGCAAAAGACGCACCCATAAACCATGTGGCAAGTTTGATTGAATATGGTGTATAACCTTAAAAGCTGTATTCAGTTCAACTTGATGATCTGCGTCAACCAAGTGAGCGAGAATAGAACTCTTAATCACTCTTACCTGTCCTTTACTCAACCACGATGGATAGTGCTCTGTTATACGATGACGAACTTGCCGAATTGTACGCCCTATATAACTAGCTCCATAGGAGCAGTTGAATCGATAAATACACATGGATTTGGCGAATTCAGGCAACTTTTCTTTATTGGCCGTTCTTGTTGTGGGGTGGTTGCAGAAGATAGCACTTAGTCAGGCTGCCATAAATGTTTTTTGTACCGCTTTTCTTAGTCTCTAAGTCGCAATTTCCTCAATAGTGTCCTTTAGGAATTGTAATTTTATGAACAATACTTTCTTAGAAACGGTAGGTATCTTTGTACTTCTTTTCATCTCCTCCATGTGTTTGTCGATGAATTTCATCGGGTACCCACATTGCCATGATGATAAACTAATTGAAAAGAAATTTCTTCTCTCGATTCGTTTCTTCTTTATTTACCAAATGTCAAAATGGAAGTTTTCACTATTATGATTCTAATTAAGCATCTTATAATTTAAAATTAAACTTCTTGAAGATAGACCCGATGCAACCATATTGAAGTTTTCTAATGTCGAAGAGTCACTTAGTGAAGTTACGCATTATCAATAAAAGACTAACTGTATAGGATCATAGGTTAGGAAAAAGATTATAAGCTTAAAATTAGTTAACTCGGTGACCATAACATACTCATGTTTAAGAACAACAGAGAAAGTTCTAGAAAACTGGAACAAAGAAAAAAAACGCAAAATCATAAAATGGTGGGTCATATGTACGGAAAAAAATGGAGATCTGTTTACCTCACGACTCTCTTTAAGTTCTGATTTTTTGATTTGAAGTAAATTCGATTCATTGAGCATGTTGTATTCACGAATTTATGCCTCGTCACGTAACAATTATGGATAGAAATGTTAATTACCTCAAGGATTTGTGTACTTATTCAAAACATAGAGAGTATCAATCATTGTTAGACCGCCATTGAAAACCTGGGAGTACTGGATGGCTATTTCGTCCTAGTATTGGACTTCTCAACAGTGCTCATCCACGATCCCACGCTCACTACTTGAATATAGTACTTTCTGTTCCGCATGTGAATACCTGACCTCTAGACTGCTGAGCCAATATCCAATTGTATTAATGTTAAAAAAACAGGATTTCAACATTCTTTATCCATTTGGCTAAATAGCGTCTTGGCATTTTAGCTGACGTCAGTTCGTGATGAAAACCCTTAGTCTAATCCGTATCCCTAAACATAAAATGTAAATCATAATCCTTATCCTTTACACAGGTTTAAAACCCTCATTTAACCATAGTTCGTGGGTGGACATTCTCAAGGTCACTTAGGCTTCGCTCTAAGGATGTCCATAAATAATAGTCTCACCACTACAAGTTTCAAAATGACTACTAATAACATTAACTAATGAATATTATTCAGTAGTATAATGTAAAATACATAAGAAAGAAAGAACATGAAAGGAATTAAGCTAAAAAGTATAAAACGATAGCGACCGATGGTTAGAGACCTTGAATGAAATCGCTCAGGTGACGCAGGTGCATCCACTCTTTGTGTTCTCCCAAATTCTAATCTTCTGAATTCTTCATGCCTCTTTTTTCCATACCTATCAGTCTTGCTCACGAGCGCTTAACCACTAGACCATTGAGCCGGCCGGCATCCAATACTGTTAATGTCTAAACTCAACCAATATAAGAAGTTGCGACATCGTCCATCATTATCATTAGTGAATTGCCATCTCACAAAAGACCCGGTTTAACTCCACTGGTGGACTGGTTGAAATTAGACATTAACACCGTTGGATGCCGACCAGCTCAATGGTCAAGAGGTTAAGCGCTCGCGCGTGAGACTAATACGTCCTGGGTTCGAATCACGCGGGGATCAAGGTTGTGGATGCGCACTACCGAAGAGTCTCATACTAGGACGAAACGGCCAACCAGTGCTTCCGGGTTTTCCATGGTGGTATAATTTCATTTGACTAATGATCTCAACTATTGAAATATCCCCATATTATTTCATTCTTACATATTACTAGCGTTTGTTCACTATGTAATCACTTGTTCCTAGCTCACTGGTGTGAAGTTAATATCCATATTGTACAGTGTTCTTGCACATCACATATATATTTGCAATATTTTTATTTAGTATCTTAAATAAATTTACATCTACTTAACACTATTTAAAGTTGTAATCATAATAATTACCATGAATATTTGTTTATGTAAGCATGTTATTTCTAAATTTTGGTCTAGTCCTAATAAGGCACTTCATTTTGAAAACAAATTAGATCGGACGATTATGTTATCGATGGGGTTTCGATTAGCTCATCAACCTAGGTGACCCGGTATCTGAGTCCAGTTGGATTGTGTGAATGATTATTATCGTGATATACATTCGGACTACCCTCGTACATAACTATCAAATTCACTTCTGTTAATGAATAATGGAATTAAATAAGTTAAATACGAGAATGGATTTCGAATAAGTATATTTCATACAATCGTTGATCCGGACAGACGATCAGAGAAATGAAGAGAAGAGGAGAGAGCGAAGCGAACTGACACGCAGTGGAGAAGGCGAGTGAGTCAATTGAATATGATCAAGCATTACTCAATATTTATATTCAGACACATAATGAATTAGGTAAGTAATTAACACGCATACGATCATATAAGAGTCAGGATTAATAAGCGAATAAGTGACGAAAACGAAACTTCAATTCACACACAAATGTTTATTCATAAATTACAAGTAGCCAAACTAAATAGATTGTTCTCATAATATTTATAACGATTACATAACAAATCCCCTTTTTTTTGATTTTCAGAGTAAAACGGTTAAAATACCAAACCAAAACTGTTTGAGGTCAGATTTATAAACAAACAATTTCAAAATTTGAGTAAAACAAATCGAGTTCAACCCATGTCGTATGGAGATAGTTATCCACTTCAGACAATGGATATAGGGTTGCATACGATTATGGCTTGATCGAAGTTAGACATTGACACCGTCGGATGTTGGCTCAGTGATCTAGAATTTAAACGTTCGCGCGCGAGACTGAAGGTCCTGTGTTCGAGTTCCGTGTGCGAGACCATGAATACGCACTGTTGAGGAGTCCCATACTTGAACGAGATGGCCGTTCAGTGCTTCTAAGTTCTCATTGGTGATCTAGCTTACATAAATTCATGGATTCAACCAATAAAAGTAAAGCAAATGTAACCGAAACACAGTGAAATTAATGATATTCAATAGAACAGTTATTTATCAGTCAAATACTTTCGGGTTTCTGTGTAACAAACATTCTTAATGCTTCTTGCAACCAGGATTTCTAAATACTGAACGTTGTAAGTAGCTGTTAAGAACCCTTTGAAATAAAATAAATTCATTCTATACTATTCAAACTTTTATTCTTCTTCGTTACAAGTTAACACAGAAAACTATGTGAGTGAAACGTTTAACAAGCCATCAATGTTTGATAACTTCAGCACAGATAGTTGTTTTTAAGTGGCTTATATGCATAGTGAAGAAGAATAAAACTACATCAGGATTCCTGAATACAACACTACTACTAATAGAATAACAAATAAATCTTCTATCTGCAGTAGTGTGCACTTGTCGCCTTATATTTGGTCGAACTATGGATACTTATGTTTTTATGTGGGAAAGTAGTGAGTCCAGATTTCTTAATTGTTCACATTTGAGATATCTGACTTATGCAATGTACCTTACTGATATTTTATATATATTCTGTACTGTAGGTTGTCCAATTCTCAATGGGAAATAGCTTAGTTCACCTGTTATTTAATGCAATAGAGAATTTTTCAATTCAGAATTTTATTCATACTAAATAGTCACCCAAGCAACGCAATAAATTGAATTATTCTGTTATTAAATACATTAAGGTGAAGTATTCAACAATTTTTGTAGAGTCAATTTGGTTTGGTTAGTGATGTATATGACAAGTTGTATGTTTGTTGAATAATAATAATAATAATAATCTACTTCGTTTACATTGGATAGGACACACATTGAGGAAAGCGCCCAACTGCGTCACAAAGTAAGCCCTCGGTTAGAATCCTCACAGCCAAAGGAGAAGAGGAAGGCGAAAGAATATATCACTCAGAGAAATGGAAACAGACATGAGAAAAATGAACAACAAAGGGATAGAAATGGAAAGAAAGTCCCAGGACAGAGTGTGTTGGACAGTGTTGGTTGGAGGCCTGTGCTCCACTCGGAGTTACAGACGTAAGTAAGTAAGTAAGTAAGTAAGTAAGTAAGTAAGTAAGTAAGTAAGTATCATCATTTACACCTGTTACTCCTCGTGAAGGAGCATAGGCCGCTCACCAGCATTCTCCATACAACCCTGTCCTGGGCAATCCTTTCCAACTCCTTCCAGTTGTAATTCATCCTTTTCATATCTGCTTCTATTATCCGACGTAATGTAATCTTTGGCCTTCCTCTTTTCCGCTTCCCTTCAGGATTCCAAGTTAGGGCTTGCCTCGTGATGCAGTTTGACGATTTGCGTAATGTATGTCCTATCCATTTCCATCGTCTTTTACTAATTTCCTCTTCAGCTGGAAGTTGGTTTGTTCTCTCCCACAGAAGGCAATTGCTGATGGTATCCGGCCAATGGATGTTGAGTATCTTGCGTAGACAGCTATTTATAAATACTTGTACTTTCTTGATTGTGGTTGTTGTAGTTCTCCAAGTTTCAGCTCCATACAGTAGAATTGCCTTGACGTTCGTATTGAAGATTCTCACTTTGATATTGGTTGAAAGTTGTTTTGAGTTCCATATGTTCTTCAATTGTAGGAATGCGACCCTTGCTTTGCCGATCCTCGCCTTTACGTCTGCATCGGATCCTCCTTGTTCATCGATGATGCTTCCCAGGTATGTGAAGGACTTTACATCTTCCAGAGTTTCGCCATCAAGAGTGATTGGATTTTTGTTCTTCGTTTTGAATTTGAGGACCTTAGTTTTCCCTTTGTGTATGCTGAGGCCTACTGATGCAGAGACTGCTGCTACACTGGCTGTCTTTATCTGCATCTGTTCGTGTGTACGTGATAGGAGGGCTAGGTCATGTGCGAAGTCGAAATCATCTAATTGGTTCTGAGCTGTCCATTGTATTCCGTGTTTTCCCTCAGATGTCGAGGTCTTCATAATCCAGTCGACCACCAGAAGAAAGAGGAAGGGAGAGAGTAAACAGCCTTGTCTGACTCCGGTCCTTACTTGGAATGCATCTGTCAGCTGTCCTCCATGCACTACTTTGCACTGTAGTCCGTCGTATGAGTTCCGGATAATATTGACAATCTTCTCAGGAACTCCGTAGTGTCGAAGAAGTTTCCATAATGTCCTCCTATCTACACTATCGAATGCCTTTTCATAATCAATGAAGTTGATGTATAGTGATGAGTTCCACTCAACTGATTGTTCTACGATGATCCGTAGTGTTGCAATTTGGTCTGTGCACGACCGATCCTTACGGAATCCAGCTTGTTGATCTCGAAGTTGGGCGTCTACTGCATCCTTCATCCGGTTCAGCAACAATCTGTTGAAGACTTTCCCTGGTGTTGACAGTAGTGTAATGCCTCTGTAGTTTTCACATTTGCTCAGATCTCCTTTCTTTGGAATCTTGACGAGGTGTCCTTCTTTCCAGTCCATCGGCACTTGTTCCTCCTCCCAAATCTTTTTGAATAGACGATAAAGCATGCTTGTGGTTGCTTCGATGTCTGATTTCAGTGCTTCAGCTGGTATGTTGTCGGGTCCTGCTGCTTTCCCGTTCTTGATTTGTCTGACGGCCATTCTAATTTCTTCCGTCGTTGGTGGGTTGACATCTATAGGAAGATCTATGTGTGCTGCTTCGATGTCCGGTGGATTCATTGGAGCCGGCCTATTCAGGAGTTCCTCGAAGTATTCTACCCATCTGTTTCGCTGTTGTTGAATTTCAGTGATTGGCTTGCCTTCTTTGTCTTTGACCGGCCTCTCTGGTTTACTGTATTTCCCTGATAGTTTCTTCGTTGTATCGTAGAGCTGTTTCATATTTCCTTCTCTAGCAGCTTTTTCTGCCGTCGTTGCTAATTCTTCCACGTATTTCTTCCTGTCGGCTCTAATGCTCCTCTTCACTTGCTTGTTTGCTTCTATGTATTCAGCTTGTGCTTGGACTTTCTCTGCTCGTGTCCGGCTGTTGTTAATTGCTGTCTTCTTGTTCTTCCTTTCTTTGATCTTGTCCAGTGTTTCTATAGAGATCCATTCCTTATGATGGTGTTTCTTTAGGCCCAGAACCTCTTGACACGTTGAAGTCAATGTTTCTTTGATACCTTTCCAGTTGTCCTCCATGGTGGTTTCTTCTTCCTTCAGTAGATCTTGAAAGGCTTGGAACCTGTTGTTGAGAGCTATCTTGAATTCATTGAGTTTGTCAGTATCTCGAAGGAAGGCTGTATTGAACCTTTGTATTGCTGTTTGTCCACTTGTCCAGTTCTTTTTAGCTTCAGTTTTAAATTGGCTACAACTAGGTGGTGATCTGAAGCTACGTCAGCTCCTCTCCTGGTTCTCACATCTTCCATTGTCCTTCGGAATTTTTTTTTATGCAAATATGGTCTATCTGGTTCTCTGTAGTGTGGTCCGGTGAGATCCATGTAGCCTTGTGTATACGTTTGTGTGGAAATATTGTGCCTCCTATGACCGATTTGCTGAATGCACATAGATTTGCAAATCTTTCTCCATTTTCGTTTCTCTGTCCCAGTCCATGTTGTCCCATAATATCTTCATATCCAGTGTTGTCTATTCCGACCTTGGCATTTAGATCTCCCATCAGAATGGTGAGGTCCTTTCTTGAGCATTTCTCTATGATTGACTGCAGCCGCTCGTAGAATTGATCTTTAATGTCGTCGTTGCTATCATTGGTGGGTGCATAACATTGGATAATATTCATTAAGATCCCCTCCTTCTTTGTTTTGAATGATGCTTTGATGATTCTGGATCCGTGGGATTCCCATCCTACAAGTGCATTTCGTGCTACTTTGGACAGCATTAGAGCAACTCCCTGTGTGTGTGGAGCATTTTCCTCTTCGTGACCGGAGTATAGCAGCATCTCTCCCGTAGCTAGCCTTTTCTGTCCAGCTTGAGTCCAGTGGGTTTCGCTGATTCCCAGTACTGCCAAGTTGTATCTCCTCATTTCCGTTGCTATTTGGCTGGTCTTCCCGGTTTCCCACATTGTTCGAACGTTCCATGTACCTATAAAAATTTTTGCTCTGGTTGTTAGAAGGGGCATCGGCCTCGTGGCTTCCGAAGGAATTCGGCTTTCACCATGAAGCGTCATAATTCTTCTAAATGAAGACTTCTAACTCTCAGGGCAGAGTTAAAATGGTTTGAATTATTTTTTCTGGTAAGCGTTTTTTTAGCGAGTTAGTTTTCTACGGGATGGGGACGCTAACCCCATGCCCAACCCTCCTCCTTTACCCGGGCTTGGGACCGGCAGTAACTCTAGAAGAGCTACAGGCGGAGTTAAGTAAGTAAGTAAGTAAGTAAGCAAGTAAGTAAGTATGTAAGTAAGTAAGTAAGTAAGTATGTAAGTAAGTAAGTTCGTTAACAGGTCAAGTGTTGATTTCTAACATACTTGAATCTTAGTGAATCATAAGATACTATGTTGAGAAGCTGACCACTAATTTAGCTCATTATTACTACATAGTGAATTCTCTTAATTCCATAGTATAAATTCACTTCAGCATATCAGACCATAAAATGAATGAAACGTATATTCTCTTATACCATAATATTCGTTCACGTTTATCTTAAACGAAATTACATTCTACATGGCATTGTTACAATCTAATAATTAATCTTAAGACTTAATTAATCATCTTTTCTTTTTCAAAAAAAAAGATTTAATTTCTCATTGAATTCATAATTAACATGTTTATATTCATGATTAGTTTTTATATTTCCCTTTGGTGCAAAAAAAAATTTTTTTAAGAATTGTCATGGTAACAATAATCTTAACTTTAATTTTATTGGTTAATTAAAATTGCTTTTTTCTGATTGGTTGAATTTCAATCCACCAATAACTTTATTCTTTTTTATAGTAGTCTATTTGAATAACAGTAGTAATCTTTTGAATAAATTAAATGAATGTGATATAAAACTTGATTTTATTATTATTATTATTATTATTATTATTATGATAATCAAATGAAATCATTATATGAATAAACAATTGAGTGAATGTTTATTCATTTAACTTAATAAGAAGAAAAGCAATTGATGTTAATCATGCAATAGAAAGTTATGATTTTAACCGATTAAACAAAAGAAATTATTACTCGATATTTGATTTGAATCATTTTCAAGATTATGAGAAATATAAGAAATGTAAGAAGATCAATCAGTTAGTTACTATTTAGGATCAGGTAAATAGATGCATCGATTCAAGTTGTCATTCCTCATTAGTACAACAAGATGAATACCAGATTCATAGAAGTAGTTAATTCAATGGTGGTAATATATAAAGGGAAGATTGCATATAAGGATATAAGGATACAGGAAGAAAGAATTAGTTAGTAGAAAGGAACATATAAAGTAATGTTGATCTCATAATTTAAGGGAAGACAGAGAGTGTATATATATCGATGTCATTGTGATCGATTCTCAGTCATGTCACACAGAGTCTCCAACCATTGGTTACAATACTTACTCGAAACACAACCAAGTAGTCTGCATCTACCAACACGACTGAGACTAGAAGACAGTGATTTCGTGGACTGATGTCACATTTCGGTTTGACCACCCATAAGTTACTTTCAACCTTCTCCAACACTAATGAGCATTGCGCGTCGTGGTTATCGGTGTTCAGGCATACGCAACACGTGGTCCAACCATCTCAGTCGATGAAGATTTACAACCTCATCGACCGATTTACCGTCATTACCTAATGCCCTGTGTCTAACCTCACTATTACTTGCCCTATGATCACAGAAGTTGCTGACAATATTTCTTAGACATCTGTGATTAAATATTAGTAACTTTCGAGTATCTTCTACTCTTAATAGCCACGTTTCGCGGCCGTAAAGTAGAACAGAACGAACTGCCGCACAGTATACTCGTCTCTTAATTGACAGACGAATATCTGACCTTTGCCATAAGTGTCGTGTAGAGATTTCGTCAGATGCCAACCCATTGGGACCGATCAGACTTCCAAGATAAGTGAGGTTGTCGATGTGTTCGACTACTTCATCCATTGAATAGAATCAATTCATTTGAAACAGTTGAATGGTGGGTCACATAGATCAAATTATTACGTTTTGTCTCATCCCTGTATGAATTGGACATTACTAAGGATATCAAATAGATAGGGATAGAGAATATACTTTGAAAGGAATTAATGAACTTGAGAAATGAAAAGTATAGAATAGTATCATGATGAACGATTTTTTGGGAGGGAGAGGGCAAATGAAGAAATGCATGAATATCATTGATAACTTTAAACATGGACTAAAATATTCTCACAAGCTGTATCTATGGGGTGTTTTGATGTTTATTACGCTTCATATGAATAGTTATTAACTTTGTTATCCTGACATTCGCTGATCCGTATCACGTGTCAAGTTACCAGTTGGAATCCTACATACAATTTGATCTATCTATCTATCTATCTATCTATCTATCTATCTATCTATCTATCTATCTATCTATCTATCTATCCACACATCTAACTATCTATCTAACTATCTATCTATCTATCTATCCACACATCTATCTATCTATCTATCTATCTATCTATCTATCTATCTATCTATCTATCTAACTATCTATCTATCTATCTATCTATCTATCTATCTATCTATCTATCTATCTATCTATCTATCTATCTATCTATCTATCTATCTATCTATCCACACATCTAACTATCTATCTAACTATCTATCTATCTATCTATCCACACATCTATCTATCTATCTATCTATCTATCTATCTATCTATCTATCTGTCTATCTATCTATCTATCTATCCACACATCTATCTATCTATCTATCTATCTATCTATCTATCTATCTATCTATCTATCTATCTATCTATCCACACATCTATCTATCTATCTATCTATCTATCTATCTATCTATCTATCTATCTATCCACACATCTAACTATCTATCTAACTATCTATCTATCTATCTATCCACACATCTATCTATCTATCTATCTATCTATCTATCTATCTATCTATCTATCTATCTGTCTATCTATCTATCTATCTATCCACACATCTATCTATCTATCTATCTATCTATCTATCTATCTATCTATCTATCTATCTATCTATCTATCTAACTATCTATCTATCTATCTATCTATCTATCTATCTATCTATCTATCTATCCACACATCTAACTATCTATCTAACTATCTATCTATCTATCTATCCACACATCTATCTATCTATCTATCTATCTATCTATCTATCTATCTATCTGTCTATCTATCTATCTATCTATCTATCTATCTATCTATCAACACATCTATCTCTTTATCTCTCTTTCTTTCTCCCTTTCTCTCTCTCTCTCTCTCTCTCTATATATATATATATATATATATATATATATATATGATCACGAGCCTACTCAAATGATAAGTTTTATTGAGTGTAGGGACTGAATATAAACACTACATATACTTTATTTATCTCTGTCAATGAAGGCTTTAAATTCAATCATTCAGTCAGTTACAACGTAGGAATAGGCATATACATCCATCGGTCCACGTTGCTTTAAATTATATTAACCTTGTTTAATCATTTCATATAGTACTTTACTCTTAATTATATTATCATTCAGTAGATGGCTCCATCAAATGAAAACAATGCTTAAAGGTTATTTATGTATTCAAAAACTATGTGAAGAAAATGGCGTCAGTTTAATATGAATAAATTAAGCATATAGTTATGTAGTAGCACTAATACTATTGATTGTAGTTGAAAGTTTCTAAAACTTGTTAATAATTTTGTTATTATGAGAATGAGAGTTTGTGGAGATTGTAGTGAATCTAATAAGTGAATTCATGATTCGATGTACGCTAGACGAACATTGAAAACCTGCAAGTATTGGATGGCCGTTTCGTCCTAGTATAGAACTCTTCAGCAGTGCACAAGATCATGGATCGATTGAAGTTAAAAAATTAACACCGTTGATTGACAGCTCAGTGGTCTAGAGTTTAAGCGTTTATACGTGAGATCGGAGGTCCTGGGTTCGAGTCCCTGTATAGAATCGTAGTTGTGCACTACTGAGGAGCCTCATGCTAGAACGAAATGATAATCCAGTGCTTCTAGGCTTTCATTAGTGGTCTAGCTTATATTGGTTCATAAATCGAACTATTAAAATGATCTTATCATAAAAACGAACGATATATCTTAAATGGTGCAGAATCAAAGCATTTCACAGAATCTTACTTTATGGTTTGTTAACATGTGTCGTGAACTTCTATTACCTGACTAGATATTCTGCTGTTTAAGAGAATAATCTCCAGTATTTCACTTTGACCTATCCTAGAGATGTAAGATATGCTTATACTCTGTATATTTTCTAATGGTAGGTTGCTGTAGTACAAACGTTGAGCAAAGTTAGATTCAGATGTAGTATTCAAAGTTAAGGGAGTCATCTGATCGAACGTAACATTAAATATCAATAAACTCATGTCATTGCAGACGCTGAACTCTAATATTAGGTCAGAAAGTATTAAATACAAGTGAAGGCTATGACTTTAGTTCTAAGTCGCTTAACAGAAGTACTGATGTCATTCTTAACCGTTGCTGCTACCCTGAAATGGTGGTACGGCTTGCTTATCCTGATGAACCAATAGACCTACCAAAATTAGTAATTAATTTGGCATCGCTCTAATCAGATTAAGGAAACATCTAAAGATATTTTTCCAATTTTCTTCAGTACTTTGCATAAATAACGAGCAGCCGAAAGTGATTTAGTTCTATTTGAAGGCTTTTATGGAGATTCTCGATATTATACACGTTCAATAATAGAAGTAAGAATTCATAAGATGTTGGTGTTACATAATCTCCACCAATGGGTTTCAATGTAACAGTTCAGTAGTAACTTGCTGACTAGTTTTTGAAGTCGTTCGTCGAAGAGTTAAAGTTAAGTAGTGTTCATTTAAGTTTTCATGAGATAGGAATTCCGTAAAACGTTACTGAAAACCTTTTGACCGAATCGTCCAATTTAAAATACATGTGTGTGAATAATGTTTAGTGTCAAATGAATATACCAGTGAACGATATCATGAGACAAGTCAATGGAAATTTACTTAAATAATATAATTATTATTATGGACATGTATTAGTTAGACAAACATTGAAAACTAGGAAGCACTGGACAACTACAATCAAATCTTGAGATTGATGAGGAGCCGTGACTAGAAGAGTCCAAATATGTTGGATGGAAATAGTTATCCACAACAGGCGATAGATGACAGCTCAATATTGCGAATCGAATGAAGTTAAACACGCATACCGTTGAATGCCAGAAAAGCCGTATAAATGTGAATCGATCGACGCGTAACCGAGTTCCATCTCCAGTCCCGACCGTTGTTGCTACATTGACATGGTGGTCGGGCTTGCCTATCGTGATGAACCAATCAAAATACACTGGCCAGAACAACCGTTCCTGAAGGTCATACCATGCCAGATAGGTCGGTTGAAGAGCGGTAAGAGTAAAAGCAGTAAACCCAAGGTCTGAAGACGAAGTCGTACTGCTGACTTTAAAGAGGTGTGACAACCGTAAGGTGTTTCCTTCAGACAACCAGCATAACAGCGATGCTGCCTTCTCACAAGGAAAGGTGGGGTTAGAAAATGTCGACCCTAGAAATGCACACCTCACCTTATCCCATGGATATCCGTCTCCGGCGATAAGGTCTCAACAAGTACGGAGCTAACACAAAAACTAATCCTTAAAAGTTCTTGTAAAACTGATATCAAGCAGCTGTCCCTTGGGCACTGCAGTCACACTCTCAGGTCATTAAGGCCACCTCTAACCCAATCTCTTTTTCATGTACTTCCAGAAGATTGTTTCCACGGTGCGGCCAACCGGGAAGTGATAACCGCCTTCATACCTCTAACAACACTCAAGATCATAGTATTCATAAACAATCACTCTTCTCTGACTGACTAATATCACTAGATTAACTTCTTGATATGATTTAAAAACTATTCAAAACATGACTTAATTATCGGTCATAATTAGTTGTTTTTTTTAAAAAAATGATCGTTTACTAATGAGCTATAACTTATTCAATAGAAAACATCTCTTCTTATTTACCTATACAATAAACAACAACAACAACAGAAAAACAAATAAACGCCCTATAACTTACTTCATTTCAACAATTTCAAGTTCAATATGTAATATACACTATTTTATCATTAAAATGACCACATTCATGTAACTAATTAGTATACTGATGATGATGATGATGGTGGTGGTGGTGGTGTTGTTTCTAAGTAATGAGTTGTATACTACTTAAATAACTAACAATAGTAATCATATTGTATTATTAAATAGGTTGTCATCAAAATTTTTTTAAAAAAAGGCCTCATTAAAAAAGGTAGTTTATTGTTTAAATACACATTAGTAATTACCTTGATTGACCTTGATTAATAAGTGATACATATCTTAAATGATAAATCTATTTATTTATTATTTATAAGGATTTAAAAAGGAATTAAAGAAGATAGGTAACATGATGATGATGATAATGATAAGTTCAGGTGACCCTGATGGGAAGGTGGTGATGATGGCGATGAAGGAGGGGGGGGGAAGAGAAGATGAAGTAAATATATATATATATATACAATAGATGATTTATGTAAAGAAAGATGGAATAGTTGAATGGAACATTTTTTTTTAATGATATGATCTATATAATTGTATATAGAATATAATTATTTTAGGGATATATATATATATATATATATATATATATATATATATATGACATTTACCCTGATCATTACTATACATGGTGATTATGACTTATTCACTAAGAATCCATTAGCGTTAGTAATTAATTAATTATTTATTTGTTTTATATATATATATATATATATATATATATATATATATATATATCTTCTCACAATAATAATAAATGTTATTTATTTACTGTGTGTTAAAGAGCTATATTATTATTATTACTAATAGTTTAGGGCAATTCACTTATTAATAGTTAATGATTATCATTGAACATAATCTAACTATTATTATATTATATTATGAAAAGAGTTAAATAAACAAACGATCAAAATACATCTATCCCATATATATATGTATATAAACACACACACACACAAAGAGAGAGAGAGAGAGAGTGAAACAGATTTAATTACAAAATAGGATGATAAATTGCACAACCAAATGGTTATCAGGACTTAGTAGTTAAGTGAATAATTTTGATGGTGTTTGAAACGAAAATTTGAATAGATAATAATAATTTCAAAGATTGAAATCATGAGTCAGTTGAAGCTGGATCATCATGGAAAACCTGGAAGCACTGGACAACCTTTTCGTCCTAGTATGGGACTCCTCAGCAGTGCGCATCCACGACTTCATCCACAAACCCCTTCTGATAATAATCATCTGCTCACTAGTGACTGACTTCAAGAGATACTCCTGGAGTTCTGGTGAAAAGCCGTTACCAGTGGAGTTCAACCAGGTCTGTTGTGAGATATCAGCTCACTGAAGACAATGGTATACGATAGTGCAACTTCATGGATTGTTTGAAATTAGACATGAATACCATTGGATGCCGGCTCAGTGGTCTAATAGTTAAGTGCTCGCGCGCGAAACCCGTAGGTCCTGAGTTCGAATCTCGCGGGGTGGCGGGATCTTGGATGCGCACTGCTGAGGATTCCCACAATAGGACGGAGCGGCCATTCAGTACTTCCAGGTTTTCATGGTGGTCTAGCTTCAATTGACTCATGATCTCAACTATTTAAATTTAAATTTTTGTAGAAATTTATTTATTATTCACTCGGCGTTGTTTTTACTTGTATCTTCTCATTGATGTTAAGTCTCTTATTAACATATGTGAATCCTGTGTGAATCGCCTTCATGTAGGCATTAGTCACAAGTTTTTTAAACAAAAACGGATAGTAGCTAGCAATGAGATCCAGTTTGACACATGTTTCATCCTATTTGGGACTCGTCAGTTACATGTACCTGCATCTCAGAGTTGATACTCATTTGAGGACTTGAACTTAGTAGTGTTCACTTCAAACACTGTCGCGTTATCCACTTAGCTACTGAGTCTTGACAGCCACTTGCTTGTGCAATGTGGTGAAGTTTAAATTCACTTGGTGTTATTTTACTTGTATCTTACCATTGTTATTTAAGACTGCATTACTATTAATATTATTATTATTATGTAATTAACATTTAACGTTGACAAGTTGGACTTATTTTATCAACTCAGAAAGTGTTGTGCTTATAATGACATAAAGTATATTTATTCATTAATTAACTTCTTTTTTTATATAACGTAATATTATGCTGTGTGCTACTTATATCGATATGAGTAGTATATAACATTAGTCAAGATTAGAATGTCTGGCAGTAGAAGGTCGAGAAGGAAAGAACTGAAACAGAAAGCAATTAGTATGAAAATGCAGAAACAATGAAGTCTGCGACAATTGATTGACATTTACAAATTAAGTATTTACTGTATGGTTCTCAGATTTTACTAAGATGTTCTATAATTTCATGTGTTCAAATACATTTTGACTGTCTCCATTTGTATTGTCTTTCACTACACTACAACGGCTTACATAGAGGTAGGTTAGAGAAAGGTTGTGGATGCAGAGTATAATATTTATATGGGTAAACTACATTAATAGTCCCTGGAAAAAAGGTGTAGGAAGTTGTATACTTTTTCGTTGACATTTCGTGAGTTAATTATCATATGTCTGTAGAAATTTTGAGTGATATATGCTGAAGTTTGTGCAAATGCACTGTGAATGAAATATAGTAGCACTGTTATCTGATCAACTACTGAGTCCATATAATCATTAACATGTTTAACCGGTACTGGATTCAACTTTCAGTATGATAATCGACAGTAGAGTACAAGTCTACCGATGTGATGAGTCCTAAAAGGAATGAAATAGACATTCTAGATTACATTACTAACCTCAATCTGTATACTAAGAAAAAAATTTGTAACGAAATGGTAATATCAAACCTTTTTTCCTCTCGTAATGAACATATGCTAATAGAATGTGATCATTTGCAGTCCTTAATGTCAACAGCTGAAAACGAATAATGTCTATAAATTACTAATGAGAGTCATTATATCCTGAAGATACCACAGGTATTTTGAGTTTAATAACACTTTAACCAGTAACACCTACTACTATAAATCATACCCACCTAGTGAAATTAAAAGTCAGACGTGAAGAGGTTTGAAGATATATTTAATAGGCTATCAATATATCGAGAATCAAATGATCTAGGCTAGCTAGCGATTGTAGAGGATGTTGAGCATAGCATTCCCACTCATGATCTGGTGTGAATGCATGACCGAGCGCCATCTGCTAGATGAGTCCATTAAAACTAACGTGATAAGCATCCAAATGTCGAAGAATTATAGATCTGATTGAAATCATGAGACAATTGAAACTAGACCACCATGGAAAACCTGGAAGTGCTGGACGGCCGTTTCGTCTCAGTATGACACTCCTCAGCAGTGTGCACACACGATCCCGCCTTGCGAGATTCGAACCCAGGGCCTATCAGTCTCGCGCCAGCCGCTTAACCAACTAGACTACTGAGCCGGCTGGCATCCAATTGTGGTAATGTCTAACTTCAAACAATCCACGAAGTTGCGCTACCGTATACCATTGTTTTCAGTGAGCTGATATCTCACAACAGACCTGGTTGAACTCCACTGGTAACGGCTTCTCACTAGAACTCCAGGAGTATCTTCTGAAATCAGTCACTAGTGAGTAGATGATTATTATCAGAAGAGGTTTGTGGAGATTTTAGAAATTTCACAGATTGAAATCATTAGTCAATTGAAGCTAGACCACCATGGAAAACGTGGAAGTACTGGACGGCCGTTTCATCCTAGTATGGGAATCCTCAGCAGATCTGGATCTATTGATTCTGGGGATTTATTAACCTCTACATTACATACGTGAAGAGGGTTCATGTGATTGATATCTTGTTAATCATTTTGAATGTATTACCTTTTTAATGTAAGAACTGCATGTTTCTATTCATGATCATATGTCATTGAACATATCATCAAATAACTTCTAGTCATTTTCATAGATTATACATTTTATTAATTAACAATAATTAGGATAAAATGAAACGAAGAATTACAAAAAAGCCATGTGATTGTCAGTTGTGTATTTCATAAGTGTTTGAGTACTATACAAGTCAATGATTTAGGATATTTGATTTATTCATATTCAATGTACTAGTTATAGGCATAGATACACATGACTAATCATGAGTTTCCGTTTTAGATATTATCGACAAATATTTCTGGTATTGAGTTTTCTGAGTTTTTAATTGAATAATGATAGATGGAAGGAAACCCTTTTCGATCTAAATTTCGGGTTGTTTCAAACATTTGTCAATAAGTTGTACTTACAGTCTTGGAGAGACTGATAATCCCTGTGGAATTCGATCCCATGTCGCATGACTCTATAGACGAAGATTACTTACTTACTTACTTATGCCTGTTACTCCTCGTGGAGGAGCATAGGCTGCTCATCAGCATTCTCCAACCAACCCTGTCCTGGGCAAACCTTTCTAGCTCCTTCCAGTTGTAATTCATCCTTTTCATATCTGCTTCTATTATCCGACGTAATGTGTTCTTTGGCCTTCCTCTTTTTCGCTTCCCTTCAGGATTCCAAGTTAGGGCTTGCCTCGTGATGCAGTTTGACGATTTGCGTAATGTATGTCCTATCCATTTCCATCGTCTTTTCCTAATTTCTTCTTCAGCTGAAAGCTGGTTTGTTCTCTCCCACAAAAGGCTGTTGCTGATGGTATCCGGCCAATGGATGTTGAGTATCTTGCGTAGACAGCTATTTATAAATACTTGTACATGTTTGATGATGGTCGTTGTAGTTCTCCAAGTTTCAGGTTCGTACAGTGGACAGACTAAGATGCTAGCGCTAAAACCTCCGATGTGCGATTGACCACTTGCAAGACTAAAGCATTTATGCCTTGTTAGCACATCCCAACCAGCTATCACTGATATTTACGACACTATCATCATTGTCTGCATTATATAAAGATGATTGTTCAGTCATTATATGTACGTATATGTCAAGTTATTTGAATCAGATAGCCTTATCCATGACTGACTTTCCAAGTAATTTTTATTTCCTTCATTCTTGTTAGTTGTCTTTTACTGTTTATGAAATGAATGAAGAATTTTGACTCTAAGTATAGTAGGCTTTAGTGATGCTATTCAGAATAGAATCAGAAAAACATTTTACTCATTGAACACAGCACTACAGAAAGTATCTCTCATTAAAACAAAAAGCTTTGATGGTTTTTAAATGCATGATATTTATAAAATCTGCTGTCTATCTGAATTCTAATAAATGTAATTTCCTGGAATTCTAGTGAAAAGCAGTGACCAGTGAAGTTCAATCAGGTCTATTGTGAGATATCAGCTCACTGAATACAATGGTGGATGTATCGCTCAATTTGGTGGATTAGTTGAAGTTAGACATTATTACCATTGGATGCCGGTCAACTCAATAGTCTAGAGGTTAGTCGATCTGATTTCGAATCTCATCAAGCGGGATCATGGATATACACTGTTGAGGAATCCCACAATAGGACGAAACGGCCATCCAATACTTCCAAGTATTAGATGATGGTCTAGCTCATAATCTCAACTATTGAAATTACTAATAATATCCACAAAAACCGCTTCTGATATTAATCAACATATGCTCACTAGTGACGGGTTTCAAGATGCATATCCTGGAGTTCTAGTGAGAAGCACTTACCAGTGGAGTTCAACTGGGGCTATTATGAGATAGTAACTCACTGAAAGCAATGGTAGATGTGTTGCTCAATTTGGTGGATTAGTTGAAGTTAGACATTAACACCACTGAATGCCGACCAACTCGATGGTCTAGAGGTTAAACGTTCGTGTGCGACACCGATAGATCCTAGGTTCGAATCTTGCGAAACGGGATCATGAATGTGCACTACTAAGGAGTCTCACAATAAGAAGAAACGGGCGTTTTAAATGGTGGGCCAACTTCAATTGACTCATGATTTCAACTGTTGAAATTATTAAAATCTTCATAAAAGCCCTTCTGATTCAATATGTGTTGTCTTAGATATGCTGTTCAAATTAATTAGGTGAAACATTTAATTGATGATGTCTGGAAGTATCATGCTTATCAATGGATAAAACAAAGTTATATCGGCTCAAGTTGCATACAAGTCCACTATAAGAAACTATAAACAGTACATAGATAGATCAAAGATAATAATATAAGGCGAACAGTTGTTGTTAACAGTTATACAAATATAAGAACTCGACTAAAGTTTACAATGTCTAAACAATATCACTTTGTAACTTGATTGTCTAATAGTATTATAATTCCTAGAAGAGAAAAAAAACAAATAACCTCTGACTTGTGAGTTTTGAGCTCATTTTGTTTAACCCAATCAATTTTGATTATTTCAGGAATTTCCAGTTTCATTTATAATCTACAATCTTATCTAACTCACTATAGAACATCTTGAAGCATTGAACAACCATCTTATTCTAATATAAGATACACCAGAAGTAGTGTTTATGTACAAACTTAAACACAGAAATCAATATATAAACACTTCATTTACACTTGTGAATACTTAATCACTAAAAGATCCTATAAGGTAGGATCATGGATGCTTAATATTGATGAATCTCATAATAGGATGAATTGACCATCTAGTACTCATATATCCTGGGACCATCAACTAAGTAATGCAGTTGTCAGGAAACGGGTACTAGGTAAGGATGGCAAATCAATTGATGACGTAGTGAAACTTCATCGGTTGAGATGGCTGGGACACGTGTTACGTATGCCCAACGACCGACTGCCTCGACGTGCGATGTTCAATGGTATAGGAATAGGTTGGAAGAAAGCTAGGGGTGGCCAGACCAAAACATGGCACAAGTCCATGAAGTCACTGACAAGTAGACTGAGTCATGTTGGTAGGTGTAGACTACTTGGTTGGGGACCGCGAGATGATAGCAACCGATGGTTAGAGACCCTGAATGACACGGCTCAAAATCGTTTTCAATGGCGCAAGTGCATACACTCTTTGTGTTCTCCCAAATTTTGATCTCCTTATTCCTCCTTATCTCTTTTTTTTCTCTTCCCACATTTATTTCACTGTATTATACTCTTTAAATAACATCTCCAAACACTTATCTTCCCGATTACTGCTTATACTCTTATTACCTCTACCATTACGGTATTTCAATCGACCACTGCATCTCTGTGCTAATGTGGTGTGGCAACTCGAACTGATGTACGTACTTACGTACGAAGTTCTACGTTGTTACTGACTGACTGACTTTCTGGTTTTCAATAACGTTATCAATTAGATTCATGATCTCAATGAATAAAAAAGAAAAAGAAAATAAAAGGAAAAAAGTTAATATTGATCACTTACATTGATCATTTTGATACATTTCATCAATAAATGGTAATTGATCTAATCGATAAAAATAATTTTTTAATTTTTCTATTGAAATTGATTTCACATTGATATATTGATTATTAATGATCCCATAATTTGTTGTACTTTTATATAATTTTTTATATGATGATGATGATGATGATGAACATAAACTAACAAATGCTGACATCATAAAAATATTATAACTAATATCAATCATTGAAAATATAATAGATCTGCTTAAAGATCCAAGATAATGATGTTCAACACGAAGAAATGGATCACTTTCTTGATCAACTATATTAGGTGTCTCTATATGTAGATCTAGATATATCAATTACTGAAGATCAAATCACAAATAGAGTAGAGTATAATTTGAATTGGGATTGTATACTATTAGGATCAAAATTATACAGTTAAACAAATCATTCAATGATTCAATGAATGAATGAATGAATAAAAGAAGGAAGTAGTGTTTACACTAGGAAAAATTTAAATTTTATAGATCATGTGTTCAGTGAATTGATTTTTTTTTGTTGGTTGATTGATTATTGATTTTATGCACTCAAATAATTTATATTGATATTAATAGAAATAAATAAATAATCAATAATTATGTAATTTTGGATAAGCGGCCTGTTTGAGCATCTGGGCTACATGTTCCTGCCAAACGAGATCCTTCAACAAGTTATCTATTTTTTGTTTGTTTTAATATATGTCATGATGTCTATTCATTGCATAACACTATTCTGGTGCATTTTTGAAAAGTGTACAACTTTTCATTGTCAAAGTTACAAAAAGCCCAATAACAGATAATGTGGTTGCTGGCAATATGCAGAGAAAAGAATGTACATTATTCAGATGTTCATTTAGTGAACTGATAACATCTAACTGGCGATCATTCAATATGTTATCATCAGGATCGACCAAGAAGTAAGAAACGGAAAATTGTTGAAATAATTTGTGCTGAGAATTCTATATTGTAACAAAAATATAATATTGAATAAAGCATATAATAATAATAATAATCACAATAACTGCTTCTCACTAGAACTCCAGGATATACATCTTGAAGCCTGTCACTAGTTAGCATATGTTGATTAATATCAGAAGCGGTT
The DNA here is from genome assembly GCF_000699445.3 of Schistosoma haematobium. Lineage (NCBI taxonomy): Eukaryota > Metazoa > Platyhelminthes > Trematoda > Strigeidida > Schistosomatidae > Schistosoma > Schistosoma haematobium. The sequence goes on along the minus strand of NC_067198.1, from coordinate 45,830,381 downwards.
TTTGTGGATGGTATAGTTAAGATTATGAGTTAATTAAAACTAGACCATCATGGATAACCTGGAAGCATTGGACGTTCGTTTCGTCCTATTGTGAGATTCCTCAACAGTGTGTATCCATGATCCCGCTTCGCAAGATTTCATTAATATTTTATAATAATATTTATTATAAATAATTATAAAATAAATGTAAGTTAATTATTTTATTTTTCACAGGTTGAAATCATGAGTCAGTTGAAGCTAGACCACCATGGAAAACCTGGAAGCACTGAACGGCCGTCTCGTCCTAGTATGGGACTACCCAGCAGTGTGCATCCACGAACCCACCCCCCGCGGGACTCGAACCTAGGACCTACTGGCTTCGCGCGCGAGCACTTAACCACTAGACACTGAGCCGACAACCAATAGTGTTAATGTCTAACTTCAACCAATCCACGAAGTTGCGCCACCGTACACCATTGTCTTCAGTGAGTTCTTATCTCACAACAGACCGGTTGAACTCCACTGGTAACGGCTTCTCACTAGAACTCCAGGAGTTTTTCCTGAATTGGCAAGTTGGTTCATATTTAGTCAAGGCATGAATGGTTTAATTTGTTTATTCTGGCTAGTGATTTGTATTTTTTAGTAAGGTTATTTTCTATGGGATAAAGTTGTCAACTTCATGTCTAACCCTTCTTCTTTATCCGGGATTTGAATTGTGACAGTAACCCTAGAAGAGCTATGAAGCGGTATTAATAATATATAAACATACTGTTGGTTATTAAAGAATAATTAAATTATATTATTAAGGAAAAATAATATTTTGACAGAGAGGGGTTTTCTGGATATTATGGTAATTTAGTAATTGAATTCATGAGTCCATTGAAGCTAGACCACCATGGATGCTGGTTCAGTGGTCTACAGGTTAAGAGTTTGTGAGCGAGACCAATAGATCCTGAGATCGAATCTCAAGAGGCGAGATCATGAATGCACACTGTTGACGAGTCCCATATTAGGACCAAACGGCTTTCTAGTGCTTCCAGGTTTTCCATCGTGGTTTAGCACCAATTGACTCATGAATTCTACTAATAAACTAGATATCTAATTGTTTTTATAGAAAAGATGTATATTAGTCAACAATGGAACTCATATAATCTATCAATATTTTACTTACTTACTTACTTACTTACGCCTGTAACTCCTAATAGAGCATAGGCCGCCGACCAGCATTCTACAACACACTCTGTCCTGGGCCTTCCTTTCTAATTCCATCCAATTCTTGTTCATTTTTCCCATGTATGTCTCCATTTCTCAGAGTAATGTGTTCATTAGTCTTCCTCTTTTCCCTTGGCCTTGAGGATTCCATGTGAGGGCTTGTCTTGTGATGCAGTTGGGTGCTTTCCTCAATGTGTGTCCTATCCACTTCCAGTGCTTCTTCCTGATTTCTTCCTCCACTGGGATGTGATTTGTTCTCTCTCATAGTAGGTTGTTGCTAAAATATTGAAAACGCTAACCAGAAATCAATATTTTATAACAAGTTAATCTATAATAACTACTTAAATAATTTTTTTAACGATATTTATGATACACATATCCATCAGTTAATATATTTTCGTTAATAAGTATTGTCTATTTAGTAAATACAAACTTCAATGTGGAGTAGGTTGTTACTAACGAAGAGCAAATATTCCAGATGATGAGACCATTAAGAAACATTCAACAAGAAATACAGATAAGAAGCAAAAATCCACAGTTTGGTAGGATTAAAATACACTAATTCGTTGAAGGCAAACAAACTTTTGAAATAAAATAATAGTTACTTATAAGTAATATGATGTAGTAATATTGAATTCGATGATGTAACGAATAATCATCGGATCGATGTTGATGGGTTCATTGTCAGTAAATTGGTTGCAGCTTCTGTAGCCGCTAAATATAAAGCCGAGTTAGGTTCAAGTGTAGCTACTATCCCACCGAGAAGTATATATGAGCATTGGTTGCAATTACATAACGCCATGAAAATGATGAACAAAGTCGCTTGCGAAATGTCCCGCTGAATTTCTTCAGGCTCCTTATAACTTATTGAAGCCCGTCGGTCTACACCTGAAGACCACAAGTTTGACTATAAACAAAGATTGTTACGCAATGAAATTGGGCAAAGACCGAGAAGCCTGGTGGTTGGAGTGTGCCAATGAGTTGGGAGCAGTAGCTGCCTCTGGTAACTGCCGGAAGCTCTTTCAATTCATCTGAGGCACTGGTAGCAAGAAGTCTGGTGTGAGCGGAACAATCTGAAAAAATGACGAGATGATAATCACTAACATCTGTCGACGTCTTGGACGATGGGCAGAGTTTTTCGAGGAGCAGTTCAACTGGCCTGCTGCCCCAACAACATCGATCAGACTGTCCTGCCCCCCATGGCCTGTGACGACTGATTCACCTAATGAGGTAGAAATCGTCAAGAAACTTCAACTCTTGAAGCGCTGCAAATCACCAGGTTCATAAAACTTACCTCCTGTCCTTTTTAAAGATAATGGTGACTTTCTGGTCAAGGAACTGTTTGAGTTGTTTACAAAGGTTTGGAAGTTAAACAGTGTTCCAACATCATGAAATGAGTCGATAGTTGTCCTTATCTTTATAAAGGGTTTACGTCTTTTCTGTAACAACTGTCGAGGGATAGGTCTACCCACAATTGCGTCCAAACTATTGGCTTCCTTCATAATTGATAGACTGTTCGAAACCCGAGAAAGATTGACTTTCAAGGAACAGGCTAGTTTTTGTTCTGGACGAGTATGTATTGATCATATCTTCATCCTCCGTTAAATGTTAAAAATCATTTGGAATAAAATGAATCAAACCAAATCTTCCTATCAGTTCAATAAGTTATTGATTTTTGGATGAAATTGTGTTAATAGGTGTATACTCAAAAAAGGAGGTTACAGTTGCACAGATATATTCATTCTATAAATTTTTTAAATACTGAGTCTCCACTTATATTTGAATCTCCTTTAAAAATCCCAATTCTTATGGTTGGTCTTATTAAAAAGATAGGCATTACTATCGATTCCATATATTTTGTGTATACATTGTTCAGATGTACATTTCTAACATAGTTTATATCGTTTTGACAAATTAACTTGTTATTTATGTAATTAATCTGGGAACTATTAAATACACATAAAGTAGATACAAATTTTGTGATTCAATATATCAGTAGTTGAAATCATGAGTCAATTGAAGCTAGATCATCATGGAAAACCTGGAAGCACTGGATAGTCGTGAGCAGTGGCGTTCAACCTGGTCTGTTGTGAGATATCACCTCACCGAATATAATGGTGAACGGTGGCGAAATTTCGTGAAGTGGTTGAAGTTTGACATAAACACCATTGAATACCGACCAACTCAATGGTCTAAAGATTAAGCGTTCGCGCGCAACACCGATAGATCCTGGGTTCGAATCTGGCGAGCGGGATCATGAATGTGCACTACTGAGGAGTCTCACAATAGGACGAAATGGGCGTCTAATAATCCCGAGTTTTAAATGGTGGTCCGACTTCAATTGACTCATGATTTCAACTGTTGAAATTAATAAAATCTTCACAATGGTCCTTCTGATTCAATATGTGTTGTCATAGATATGCTGTTGAAATTAATCATATGAAACATTTAATTTATGATGTTTGGAATTATCATGCTTATCAATGGATAAAATAAAGTTATATTTTATGGAACTATGAAATTTTTCTGTACAATCAGTATGATAACATTTAATGCTTAATCGTTCATAACTTAACTACTTACGCATGTTACCGCTCCACGAGGAGCATAAGCGGCCCATCAGCATTCTTCATACAACACTGTCGTGGACAATCCTTTCCAGTTATTTTCAGTCGCTGTTCATTCTTTTCATGTCTGCTTACATTTCCGGACTCAGTGTGTTCATTTGCCTTCCTCGTTTCCTTTTCCATTCAGGGTTATAAGTTATCGCTTGCCTCGTGATGCAGTTTGATGATTCCCGTAATGTGTGTTCTAACCATTTTTTCAATGTCTATCTCTAATTTCTTCTTCAGCTGAAAGTTGATTTGTCCTCTCCCATAGTAGGCTGTCGCTAATAGTATCCGATAAACGGACAATGAGTATCTTACGTGCACAATTGTTTATAAATACTTGTACTTTCTTAATGATTGTTGTGGTAGTTCTCGAAGTTTCAGCTCCATACAGTAGACCTGTCTTGGCGTTTGTATTGAAGATTGTGACTTTGATATTGGTTGAAAGTTGTGTTTAGTCACATACATTCTAAAATTGAAAGAATGCGGTCGTTGCTTTGCCATTCCTTGCCATTACATCTGTATCAGATCCTTGTTATTTATTGAAGATTCTTCCCAGGAACGTGAACGTTTCCATCTCTCTTGGTATGTGATTATTAAACGGAAAAGTAATAGTAGTAGTAGTAGTAGTAGTAGTAGTAGTAGTAGTAGTAGCAGTAGTAGTAGTAGTAGTAGTAGTAGTAGTAGTAGTAGTAGTAGTAGTAGTAGTAGTAGTAGTAGTAGTATACCTTCATGAATATATCACAATATCTTTAGATGTGTTGTTGTTTGTTTGTTTTCATTCATCAAATGACTCACTAATGAGCAATTGTTTTGTTGTTTTTCTCTTTTTCAAATAAACAATGAACTTCATTGAAGATTCATTAAAGGTCACGGTCAACAATATGAATCATTCAATTAATGATAAATCACAGTTTGACTAGATAGTGATGACCCATTTATTTATTTATTTTCAATTAATAAAATCATTTTCTGTTTATTTGAATAGTTTAATTATGATTAACCTTAAAATTCCTTTTTTGGGGGGTGGGGGGGGTGGTTGGGGTAGTGAAGAGTTGTAGGACAATCACTTATTCAACTGGCGTCGATAGGACAATCACAGTAGTTGATAACTTGAATGATCAATATTCCCTATTGCGTTATTGATGAAATTGACTTTTGACCTTTCTATTTTTTATTTTGAGTGGATTTTCATGTTAATGAATAACGGATGGTTGAATATACTTAAACATGTAGTTAAAAAGTAATTGAAATGGAAGTGAATAAAAGATCGATAATCTATGTTGAATGATTGGAGGCCTACTTGAATTAGACGAGAACGGTGTGACAAACTAGCTAAATTCGAAGTCACATTTTAAGGTCAACATCTGATGTGGATTACTCCATCGACGTATCAGAGTACTATGGCTTCTATAAAGACCGTATAACACGGAAGACGTTTTTAAAGAAATATATTAATAAGATAGTGAGACCACCACCGTATGCGCCAGTCTATGACATTCAATCAACTGATGCGCGTTGGTTGTCCTTGACTTTGATTAGGATCGATGATCTGTTCGATATCCAGTGACACAAACTGCTGGATGATTTGGTTAGGCCTCAGTGACAATTCACTTTCTCTATAATAGCAATACAAACTACTTGTAAGATCCTTTTTTGAAGGTCTTGTGTGTGTGTGTGTGAAAATCCTTCCATGCCTACACTTGTAATTTGTTCCAATTGATTTCTCCAGTATTACATGTTGTTAGTATTTTTGATTCCATTTCAGCTGGTAATATTTGTATTTTATTACTTACTCACTTACTTACGTCTGTTACTCCGAATGGAGCATAGACCACAGACCAGCATTCTACAACACACTCTGTCCTGGGCCTTCCTTTCTAATTTCATCCAATTCTTGTTCATTTTTCCCATGTATGTCTCCATTTCTCAGCGTAATGTGTTCATTGCTCTTCTTCTTTTCCTTTGACCTTGAGGATTCCATGTGAGGGCTTGTCTTGTGATGCAGTTGGGTGCTTTCCTCAATGTGTGTCCTATCCACTTCCAACACTTCTTCCTGATTTCTTCCTCCACTGTGATCTGGTTTGTTCTTTTCCATAGTAGGTTGTTATTGATAGTGTCTGGTCAATGGATCCGAAGTATTTTGAGTGAATGACTGTTAATAAATATTTGAATCTTCTGTATAATGGTTTTCGTAGTTCTCCAAGTTTCCGCCTCATACAATAGAACTGTCTTGACATTTATATTGAAAATCCTGACCTTGATGTTGATTGACAAATAACTGTTTTGATTTCCAGATGTTCTTCACTTGTAGATATGCTGGTACTGCTTTGTGGATCCGCACCTTCACACCTGTATCAGATCCATCGTGTTCATCAATGATGTTGCACAGATATGTGATGGTTTTTGCATATTCCAAAGTTCCTCCGTCAAGTGTGATTCGATTGGTGCATTCTGTGTTGTATCAGAGAATCTTGCTATTCATGCACCTACTAATTAGAATTAAATGAGAGTTATAAATCAATGTGAGGAATTAGAATTATGATTTACAGTTGATGGGTTAAGGTTAAGAATTAGATTTAGGGTTTTTATCTTGAACTGATACCAGCTAAAATGCCAAAAGTCTTGCGAAATCTTCTCAGTCAAGTGTGATTCGATTGTCGCTTGCTTTGTTGTATCGGAGAATCTTGCTTTTCCCTTTGTGTATGTTGAAACTTACTGCTGATTTGTATTTTATTATAGTTTTTAATATTTTCTTCCACTTTCACTGAGTCTCTATGTTTCTTCTTGAACTGTATTTATGTTGTTTTAGTTAATTCGTAGTCTTGGCGGCAGCCATATGTGTTTGTTCCAACCTTTTGATTGTGTTACTTGCATTGACTGGAATTGTGCATTTTTTGATTATGAGTTGAAGCACTCTTCTAGAATTGGAAATACTCTCTGCGTTATAAAGCAACGAAATATTATCTTTCGAACGAATCTGTATGTGATCTATCCAGAATAACATTTATTTGTTTCGATTGGTAATTTTCTTACATCCTTTATCTGCTGATGAAGCCTACAATAGGACGAAACGGCCATCCAATGCTTCCAGGTTTCCCATGCTTGTGATCTAGCTTCAATTAACTCATGATTTCAACTACTGAAATTACTTTATCAAATTATTGATTTGTTAATATCAGATGGGTTTTGTGGATATTATAGTAATTTCAATGGTTAAGATCATGAGTCCGTTGAAGCTAGACCACCATGGAAAACCTGGAAGCATTGGACGAGCGTCTCGTCCTATTGTGGGACTCCTCAGCAGTGCGCATCCATGACCTCGCCCCCTGCGACATTCGAACCCAGGATCTAGTGGTTTTGTGCGCGAGCACTTAACCACTAGACCACTGAGCCGGCATCCAACGGTTGTAATTTAGATTTGGTTAATAATTGAACAATTATTAGTTGGTAATAATTGTTTAGGTAATCATGTACATCTATGATTATAATAAAATTCAGAATCATCATTTACTTAATCAACTTGTTTTGGTTTTGATATGATGGAAAGAAAAAGTCAATTTTCGATTGATTTACTCATTATGAGTATCTTTTCTACGAGAATCGTTTTCATCGTCGTCGTGTTTTGGGGTTAATAAATCATCACTTATACCAGTCTTTATGTTCTTACTTTCGCGTCGTACGAATTGCAGAGGTCCCTCGTTCTGAGTATAAGTGATAAGCGTTTCTGACATAACAATCAGCGACGATCAGATACAAAAAATTAGCATTAAACGAGCCAAGACAATAAACATTCAAACAACAAGTTCTAACAGGTTTCAATTAGTCAATAGTACTTATCTAAACTGCCTAGACATTTATTCTTTAGTCCAAATCTTAGTTTGGATTCTATATTACTATTTCGTTTTATTACAGTTATTTATGTGAACGTTCAATTCAATATTATTATTATCATTATTGTATATTGGCAAGCTATTCGGGTAATAAAAATGAAACTGTAATAAAATGCGGGAATAATTGTATAATTGATTCATTAAATGTATATAAGAATAAAATGATGGGAAATCTATGATTATGTTTTTCTCCCAACATTTGGTGTAAGTTGAAGATTATTCTCACTGTATTTAAAAATGGTATTAATAGTAGTAATAACAGTAGTAGTGAGTTATGTTGTTAGGATTGTTACAAATTAAATATTCTCAAGCTTTCTTAATGATTCCTTAAAATAACTTACTTACTTATGCCTGTTACTCCTCGTGAAGGAGCATAGACCACTCACCATCATTCTCCATCCAACCCTGTCCTAAGCAATTCTTTCAAACTCTTTCCAATTGTTATTCATCCTTTTCATATCTGATTCTATTTTCCAACGTAATGTGTTCTTTGACCCCCCTATTTTCCGCTTCTCTTCAGCATTCCAAGTTACGGCTTGCCTCGTGATATAGTATGGTGATTTCCATAATGTATGTCCTATCCATTTCCATCGTCTTTTCCTAATGTCGTCTTCAGCTGGAAGTTGATTTGTTCTCTCCCACAGTAGACTGTTGCTGATAGTATCCAACCAATGGATGTTGAGTATCTTGCATAGACAACTATTCATAAATACTTGTACTTTATTGATGATTGTTGTTGTAGTTCTCCAAGTTTCAGCTCCATACAGTAGAACTGTTTTGACGTTCGTATTAAAGATTGTTTGACAGACATTTGTTTTGAATTCCATATATTCTTCAATTATAAGAATGCTGTCCTTGCTTTCTCAATCCACGCCTTTACGTCTAACGGTTACAATTCCTGGCTCTCAGCCAGGCGACTTGGTGTTTAACTCCCTGCGCGGCTTAGTTTTAACTCTGCCTATAACTTTTCTAGAGTTACTACCGGTTTCAAGCCAGGATAAAGAAGGAGGGTTGTGCATGAGGTTATCAACCTTCCCTCCCTCCATAGAAAACTAACTCGCCCTCCCCCCCAAAAAAAAACCACTAAACAATTCAAATTTATTATTAGTAATATTATTATATAATCTAATGAAATGAGTTATTTTATCAAAACAAAAATGTACAACTATACAATTGTTTATTTTGATCGTCTATAAGAAAAGAAGAAAAGAAAAGAAGAAAAGAAGAAAAGAGGAGAAAACAAAGAAACCAACAAACAAACAAAAAATCAATAATCGGACGAATTTCTCTAAACAAAATCAGTAGAAACTGATGAAATATTATCATGATTTGAATCATAATGTGAAGAATTCGATTGTTGTTGTTGTTGATTGTTTATCATATACATAACTGTATTAGCATTATTATCATCCATTGAATCCTTAGAATCATTTATTATTGAATTATCTATTATTATATCATATTTAAAAGATTTTTTATCATTTAATTGTTTATCAATAAAATCAATTAAATTAATTGGTGTTATTGATTGATTACCATTTTCTATTGATTTATTGATTTGTTTATGATTAAATTCATTTAATAATAAAGATTGATTATAATGATCAATAATATTTGTTGAATGATTTAAATAGAATACAGATAAATTATCATTATTATTAGATTGTTTATTAAATGTTTGTAATGTATTAGGATATTGGTTAATAATAGTATAATCAGAACAGTTTGATGATGTAGCAGCAGTAGTAGTAGTAGTATTAGTACTAGTACTAGTACTAGTAGTAGCAGTGGAAGTAGTCGAGATAACAGAAGGTGTAGAAGATGTAGTAGTAGTAGAAGGATTAGAAGTCATCATAAAAGATTGATTATCTGAAAGACAATTACCTATTTTATGTTGAATTGTATGTTGTGGTGATAAAATTGTTGTTGATTTACTTGATGGAATACTTGTTTGAATATTAGAAGTCAATGAAACTAAATGAATAAAATAGAAATAAATGAATTGAATACAATTAATAATTCAAAAGTATCACGTATGGAATGTTTACAAATGCGTTTTCTAACGGGTTCTAGGAGACTTGTCAGCCACTTTGCTATAGAATGGTAAGGGGATCCTGACATATCGTGAATTGGTCTAAGAGGTAGGCTAAGTTTGTGTATTTTTGGCAAACCTTATAATCGCGGTATTACTGATGCTGTTGGTTGTTGATCTCAAAACCAATCAATGAGAAAAACAAGACTGAAATTATAGAAAACCAACTGATTGAAGTTCTTAAGAGAATGAAGAATGAGCAGTTAATCAACGAACAGGTCTTTGAGCGCATAAAACTAACAGCATCAATAATATCGCGATTATACGGTTTGCCAAAAATACACAAACTTAGCCTACCTCTTAGACCAATTCTCGATATGTCAGGATCCCCTTACCACTCTATAGCAAAGTGGCTGGCAAATCTTCTAGAACCCGTTAGAAAACGCATTTGTAAACATTCCGTACGGGATACTTTTGAATTTATCGAGCACATAAAAGAAGTGAATGTATGTGACAAAATTATTCTATCTCTGGATGTCGAATCATTATTCACTATTGTTCCACTCACAGAGACCATTAATTTTATCTACAACTAATTATTGTCTATTTTTAATAATGGGGATATGTGGAGATTGTAATATTTTCACAATTGAAATCATAAGTCGATCTAAGCTAGATCATCACTGAAAATCTGAAAGGACTCTTCAGTAGTGCATACCTATAATTTTACAAGTAGGATTCGAGCTCAAGACTTTCGGTTTCGTGCATGAGCGCTTAACCTCTAGACTAATGAGCCAGTTTCCAACGGTGTTAATGTCTTTGATTTAGATCATGAACCGATTGATGTTAGACCACCGTTGGAAACCTGGAAGCACTGGACGGCCGTTTCGTCAAATTGTGCGACTCCTCAGAAGTGCGCGTCCACGACCCCGCTCGCAGGATTTGAACACAGGGTCTTCGGTCTCGTGCGCGAATGTCTAACCTACTGGACTACTGAGCTCACTAGTGACTAGCTTCGTGGGAGAATTCTCGGAGTTCTAGTGAGTAGCCGTGACCAGTGGAGCTAATCCATGTCGGGTAGAGACAGGTATCTGCCTCAGTACAATGGAAGATGGTCACGCAATTTCGTGGATTGGTTGATGTTAGATACTATCACCATTGGATACCGGCTCAATGGTCAAGTAGGTTAAGCGTTCGCATGCGAGACCTAAGGCCTTGTGTTCGAATTCCGCGAACGGGATCGTGGGTGCGCACTGCTGAGGAGTCCCACAATAGGATGAAACGGCCGTTTTTAACCTCGTTTAAGTTTCTTTAAAAGTGAACACCTATGAAATGGTTTTCCGCAAATGATTCAACTTAATGAGAAGTTATAGATAAGGAAGAATTAATTCATTTTTGTATTAGTTGTTTAGATCCTCCTCCTCCTCTATTGTTGGCATATGTACATCCTCTGCAGATTGACTAGATATTGCCTTAAGTCACAAGGATTATAAGCAAAGATGGATGATGGAGTACCAACTCTCGAATGCAAGTATATCCATCTAATGAGTCCCATATAGGACGAAATATGAATGCTGAATTCCATTGCTAAATGCTAACATCTCTGCTTATAAAGGTAAATAAGGTTCTTATTGAATACTCATTTCATATCGATTTACTAAATACTCTCTTTTTATAAATGAAATCTATTCTGAGAATAGAATAATGAAGCATATATATTCTATATAAGTTAAATTTTACACAACTATACTGTAATAATATTGAATGCTTTCTATAAAACTAAATAAAAATTCAAAACTAACCTTGATATTGCTGTTCTTGTGGTTTGTTATGTTCTTCTTTATTTGATGATAAAGGAAATAATGACTTGAAGTAACAGAATAAAACAATAGAAAGTAAGAGAAGATTGGTTCAATATTCAGAAGAAGAAAGAACATTTATAACTAGTTGAAATCATGAGTCAATTGAAGCTAGATCATCATAAAAACCTGGAAGCACTAGATGACCGTTTCGTCCTATTGTGTGACTCCTAATCAGTGCACATCCATGCTCCCGCCTCGCGAGACTCGAAACCAAAACCTATCAATCTTGCACGCAAACGCTTAACCTCTAGACCACTATACCTGCTAGCATCCATTGGTGTTAATGTCTAACTTTAACAAATCCACTATGTTGCGCCACCGTCCATCATTGTCATCAATGAGTTACTATCTCACAACAAATCTGGTTGAACTTCATTGATCACAACTTTACACTACAATTCCAAGAAATATCCCTTGAAGGGGTATATTAATAATCTCAATAGTTGATTGGTTGAAGAACAACAAGATGAATCAACCAATAAGATTGTTCGGATAATCTAGACAAGATTTATTTTTTCAAGCTACCTCCTTTTAACTGTGAATAGTTTAGATCTAAATGGTAACTTTTCTGTTTTTAAGGAAATATATCTAAAATGAAAAGTATCATTTTGATTGACATAAATGATATAACCGGAAATATTGAGATAAGATATTCTATTGTCAGTCATTATATAAAACATTTGTTAACTATTGAATAAGAATTGATCAATATCAACTTCCATTGTAATGAATAAGAACAACAATAGTAGGGATAATCCAATGTATTTTAATACAAACGTATTGAATCACTTAGTTAAAACTGAGTATTCTATAGTAAATAATTCATTTACAATATCACTGGTTGAAATAATGAGTCAATTGAAGTTAGACCACAACCATGGAAAACCTAGAAGCACTGGATGGCTGTTTCGTCCTCGTATGGGATTTCTCAGTAGTGCGCATTCACGATCCCGTCCCCCCGTGAGATTCGAACTCAGGACCTACCAATTTTGCGTCAGGCGCTTAATCAACTAGACCACTGAGCTAGCATCCAAGCCCTCACGCGTGAGATTGATAGGTCCTGGGTTCAAATCTCGCGAGGTGAAGTCGTGTATGCGCACTGCTGAGGAGTCGCATACTAGGACGAAACGACCGTCCAGTGCTTCTAGGTTTTTCATAGCTGTCTAGCTTCAATTGACTCATGATTTCAGCCAGTGAACTTTCTAAAATCTCCACAAAACGCTTTCTGATAATCATTTACAATATGTCAATCAGTTGTTTTAGACTTGATTGTTCTTTTGTTTACACAGCAATTATTCTCTGTTCTCATCCTGTTTTCTTCGATCTTATTAACCTTCTGCTACTGGACATTTCACTCTTGATTGATGATATATATTACTTATATCTGTCGATATCAGTAGCATATATTACATACTAAGTATATTTTCATTATGTATTACACTAATATTATGAATAAGAACTAGTGATGTATTGAATAATCTTCAATTTGTTTTACTAGTGATTATTCAAGTAACGAATATTATTATTTGTGATAGGATTAAATTGAAGGAATGAGTTTAGATCGCCTAATCGATATATCTTCGATCCACATAGTTCTAAGCCTTTAGACTGAACCAATAATGGAGAGGTATAGAATTCGTACTTAAGTAAATAATTCAAGTACTCAGCTTTCAACAATTGAACACTACTTAATCCAATCTGTACAATTAAGTAGTAATAATCAGCATATATTTGCGACCTTAAATTGCAATAAGAATAAATTGCCTACCTCACAATGGTTTGTAATTTACTTTGGCTGAAATTTAAGATTGAGTGAGAGTATAATTTATGGACAACCTTTGGGCGACGCTGAAATGGTCTTGAGAATGTCCACCTACTGATTAGGGTTGAATGAGGGTTTTAAACCTGCGTGAAAGATAAGGATTGTGATTTATAGTTGATGGCTAGGGATAGGGATTAGATTTAGGGTTTTCATCACGAACTGACTTCAGCTAAAATGCCAAGACTCTATTTAGCCAAATGGATACAGAATTTCGCACCGACATTCAAGACCTGTTATCGTAATTCTGATTGGTTTGTTCACACATTATGGTCTTGTCTAAGACTGTTATGCCATGCATTCAACTTTAGTGGATGACATCAATTTAGCCTTTATCATTAATAATCACAGTCCGAATGTTTTGAAACTTATGACTAAATGGGTTTAATCAGGTAAATCATTCAGAATGCACATGAAGTGATAGAGGCTGATTAATCTCAATCTTGAATTTCAACAACAGGAAATTAAAAACTATTCGTCACACTTTCATTCCTATTGAACAAGTGAGTTATTACCTGATCTGAATGTATTAGTAATTAACGTGATTGCGTTTGAGACATTTGGTATCAAGTTCGAGTTCCATTGTGAACTTAACACTAAGATGGAGATTTATCCACATGAAAAGTTTCATATAAGATGATACGTCCACTTTGGCCCTTATTGTCAGGTATAATCTAATTATGTAAAAATACATTATCTGTTTCGGTAAATTACTACAATTTTCAATACAAATGTCAAGATAGTTCTACTGTATGGAGAAGAAACCTGGAGAACTACGAAAGCAATCATCCAGAAGATACAAGTGCTCATTAACAGCTGTCTAGCAAAATACTTCGAATCCGTTGACCAGACACTGTCAGCAACAACCTACCACGGGAGAGAACAAACCAGATCCCAGTGGAGGAAGAAATCAGGAAGAAGTTTTGGAGGTGGATAGGACACAGATTGAGGAAAGCACCCAACTGCATCACAAGGTAAGCCCTCATTTGGAACCCTCAAGATCAAAGGGGGTGATGAGGAAGATCAAAGAACAGAATACGCTGAGAAATGGAGACATACATGAGAAGAATGAACAAGAAATGGATAGAACTGGAAAGGAATGCCGAGGATCGAGTGTGTTGTAGAATGCTGGTCTGTTGCCTATGCTTTTGAGTCACAGTAAAATGATCTTGAGGATGTCCACCTATTTACTAGGACTAAATGATGAGAGTTATAAAGCTGTGCGACGAATTAGAATTATAATTTACTGGTGATGGTTAAGGTTAGGAATTAGAATTAGAGTTTTCATCACGAACTAACATTAGCTATAATACTGAAATGGTATTTGTTATATCCTAGTGAAGATCTTATTACGAGTAACTTCTGAGGCCTATTAATAGACTAATATTATATATATATTCCAACTGTATAACTGTTCAGTAACTAGATTATGTATATTTATATCTCTCTTATCATAAGCTTCATTTTGAACTATAGACTATTTCGATGATACGATTTAATGTCTCTAAGTTATGTTCAGCTTATTTATTACCGCCTCCCCCTCCCCATAATCACAGGCACTTTTGGGCTTGATCATGTACAAAGGTTATTTCCTATTTTATGGTATGACGTGGTCTGTTCAGCCGGTATATGAACTAAGTATATCTGAAATAAATGATTCGCATAGAGGAAGGTGCAATCGGTATTCTAAACTCAACTGGACGGGCTAGGCAAACAAACGACCATTAATGACGCTAGACTATTCATATCGGTTGAACGTCATTGACTGAATAAAGTAAAAGAGTGAATAAGTCATATTTTGATTGGTCAATAAATTATATGATAACTAACCGAATATAAAATCGTAACAGAATTTAACTAAATGATTATATATATGAATCTCGCGCCAAAATCTATGACCTTCTATCTTAAATCTGATTGGTTCACCTATAAATAAATAAACAATCAATATTGTAACTTACCTGATTATTATTATTATTATTATTATTATTATGTGGTATTACAATATATTCCCAACTTCTAGCAGTTTTTAATTGATTTATTTCATTCGAATTATGATCATGATTATTATTATCATCATTCATTGATGCATTCAATAAATTCATTGAATTATCGAATTTCTCTGATTTTTTTAATTTTAACGATTGTGTAAAATAAATAGGATCAATTTTATTATTATTATTATTATTATTATTATTATTATTCATGATACTATTAATCGTATCTGTTGCCATGGTAACATTATTCATATTATTTATCATATCTATTGTTGATATATTCATAGGTAATATTGATTTATTTTTTAAATCTTCATCATTCATCATCGTTTTACATAAATTCAATGGATCATTATTATTATTATTATTATTATTATTATTATTATTGTTACTATGATGAGATTGTTGTAAATAATCAAGATTCGAATTGATCAATGTACTACTATTACTATTACTACTTATATGTTGTTCATATTGATTATATTGTGGTAATGTATAATTATTAGAATCTTGTTTATTAATAATCCAATATTTTTCATAATTTTGTTTTAATTCATTATTATTATTATTGATTGGCATTGTTAAATATATTGATTGTTTATCATTGATTATTGGTAATGTTTTTTGATAATTTCTATATGATATATATTCATTGAATGGTAAAAATGTTTTATAATTTTCATGATTTTTTTGTTTATTTTTTAATGAATTATTTTCTTCAATCAATATTGATTTTAAGGATATATTACTGAATTGATCAATATATGGATTATTTTCATTATTGAATAAGATAGATTGATTGGAATGATATTGATTATTGATTATTGATTTATTAGGATATAATATTGTATTATTATTATTATTATTTGTATGATATTTTGAATTTAATATATTTTTCCAATTAAATTTATTATCAGTTAATTTGATATTATTTAATGAATTATCATTACGTAATAGATATTGCATTCGACCATTTCTACTACTACTACTATTATTATTAGTAGTAGTAGTAGTGGTGGTAGTATTATTATTATTATGATGATAACGAAAACTTTGAAATCCTCGTCGACCGCATACATATACAGTAATCCCTAATAATACAAGTATGATAGCACAACTTAATGCAACTATAGCAACTAATATAGAACTAGTATTTAATGGATTATTTTCATCATAATTATGAAATTCATTGGTTTTCATTAATTTCTCATGATCATTTATTAATGAATAATATTGATTATCTTTGAAACGACGATGTAAATTTAATGATTTAATATCATTATTTAATAAATTTGTAGAATGATGTAAATTAGTAAATCGATTCGAATATATACGTGGTGGTGAATCAATTATCTATATATGAAATGAGGGGGGGAAATAATAGAAATAATCAATTATAAATCATTTAGAATGATACTTGATTGATTTTTCGAAAGAAGAATATATTGGATAGTAACTGTTAAGAGTTATTTTTTGCTAGGGTTGAAGCTATCACGAGTTCACTTAATCTGCGAACAAGAAACAAGACTCGGTGACCAAAGACCAGTAAGTTAGCTATTGATACGTTCCAGCCCTCGTTAACTAAAGGGAGAAGTTCAAGCTTGGAATGGGGAAGTATATTCTGCACACAGCCAGAAACGAGCGATCACAACAAACACTAATTCAATACGTATATATACAGTACAAAACCGTCCTTGGCAAGAGTTACTAAATAGCATACTAAAAGACGCAACGGACCGATAGCATTTAAGATATTTCTCAGTGGGAAATACGACATGAAGGTGACAAGAGCGTCTTTGGTGCGAATATGAAGAAATTCAAATTTTCTAAATAAAACTACAAAAATAAGGTTCTTTCTCAAGTGAGTTCTGGGGATCTAACGTCCCCAACATTTATGAACTATCATTATATAGATTTTTATTGGATAACTACTAAGTAATTAGATTATATTGAAGATGTTATAGGTATTTGTAGTTTGACAACACTCTAACCAGTAACATTTTCTATAAATGAATTGTGCTCACCTAGTGAAATCAAAAGTGAGAAGTGATGAGGTTTGAAGATATATTTAATAGGCTATCAATCTATCGAGAATCAAGTGATTTAGGCTAGCTAACGATTGTAAAGGATGTTGAGCATAGAGTTCCCACTCATGATCTGGTGCAGATGCATAATCGAGCTCCTTCAGCTAGATAAGTACATTAAAACTAATGTGATCAGTATCTAAATGTTGAAGACTTATAGAGCTATTGTTTTTAAGGATTTATTTACCGCTACAATATGTATGTATGTGAATCCTCAAGGCGAAAGGAAAAGAGGAAGACCAAAGAACACATTACGCCGAGAAATGGAGATAGACATGAGAAAAATGAACAAGAATTGGATGGAACTAGAAAAGAATGCCCAGGACAGAGTGGGTTGGAGAATGCTGGTCGGAGGCCTATGCTCTATTGGGAGTAACAGGCGGAAGTAAGAAGTAAGTAAGTAAGTACAATATGTATGTTCGTATTTGTTTTGACATAAGTTTTTAATTCCGTCTATTGGTTACTGTTATATGATTTACTATTCTTCATTTATTCCCATTCTATTCGTTACAGTCTTCTTTACTCATATACACTTTTGGGCTTGAACTTGTATAATTTTTATTTATGGTATGCTGCGATCTGATTTGTTTGAATATAAACTAAATATGTCTGCAATATACGATTCATGTAGTGGTTCCTGATAATTTTGTTATGAATTGAGCTAGGCGATAAACGACTATAAAGAAGACCAATGAAGACTTAGAATTGACATAAAGTTGTTAGGGTTGATTGACATGTTATTGATTCAGCACAAAGACAAGGTCATAAAAGTCTATATTCTAATTACTGTTATTTTATAGGTCATGGCACATGACAGATAGAAGTTTCATTTTAATCAGATAGGAATAAAGTTTGATATTTCCAGATTTAAAGAAAAAGGACATTACCTTGAGACTTATGAGTCTTTATCTTCAAACACATAGTTTGAAGTTGAGTCAATTTGTCATAATACTTAATCATTATTCTAAGCGGTGACTAGTAATGATTTCTCTTAGACTATCGGTATAACTGATGTTTAATAAAATGAACGATCCATATTCATTAAGAGTACTTTCGATTACTTTCAAGAATATTATTTAATGTCAGTTAAAGATATAGCTGATATTGTAATATACACTTCATATTGATAAATCTGAAAATGATTAAACATACAATGAGTTCATGATCTCAATTAAAAACTTAATAATCTCCACAACCCTATACTGTTAATTACCATGTGCTCAATAGTGACTAACTTCATAAGTGAATTCTCGGAGTTCTAATGAGAAGCTGTGACCAGCGGAGCTCATTTGTGTCAGATAGAGACAGGTATCTACTTTAGTACAATGGAAGATGGTTGCCCAATTTCGTGGATTGGTCAAAGTTAGATATTCACACCGTTGGATATCGACTGGTTCAGTGATCTAGAGGTTAAGCGTTCGTGCACGGGATCGTGGATTCACATTGCTGAGGAGTCCCACGATAGAACCGAAAAGCCGTCCAGTGCTTCATGGTTTTCAGTGGTAGTCTAACATCAATCGCATCATGATCTCAATCAAAAACGTAATCATCTTCAAAACCCCTTACTGACAAACATTCAAAAAACACAACTTCTTGATGTTTGATTATTTTCCTGAAGATGTTCAGACAAGACTGTTCAATAGCTGATAGTTTGCAAAATCTTATTCCCGTTTTTTCTTCTTTTTAAAAAATTTAGAACAATTCAGTGACAATCATATGAGTATCAAAATTACTCACATTTATCTACATACAAACATTCCTGTGTATATACACATGGTAATAGACTTACTACTCATGTACTTTAACTACAGAATGATATGTTTTAATGTGTTTTTTTATTCCCTCATAAAACCATATCCGATACAGATATTCAATGAGAAGGTTAAATAAGACAATCACAGAAAGTGAGCGAGAGAAGGGGGGTAGGAGAGAGAGAGAGTCACACACACACACACAAGTTTAGTTACTTGGATAGAAACAGTATAAGTAAAATTATTTTCTATCATAGTAAATAAAAGAAAAAAAATAACCTGAGAATAAGAATAAAACCGGAAATTTAAATGTTTGTCTATTTTGTAAAGTTTCTTTAAAGACTATTATTTGTTGGTGTTGTTGTTGTTGTGTTGATATGTAGTCTACAATGTAACAGCTTGGATACATATATCAATATACATCCTTACTTACTTACTTACGCCTGTTACTCCAAATGGAGCATAGGCCACTGACCAGCATTCCACAACACACTCTGTCCTGGGCCTTCTTTTCTAGTTCCATCTAATTCTGGTTCATTTTTCTCATGTCTATCTCCATTTCTCGGCGTAATGTGTTCTTTGGTCTTCCTCTTCGTCGCTTCAGCCTTGAGGATTCCATATGAGCGCTTGTCTTGTGACGCAGTTGAGTGCTTTCCTCAATGTGTGTCCTATCCACTTCCAGCGTTTCTTCCTAATTTCTTCCTCCACTGGAATCTGGTTTGTTCTCTCCCATAGTAGGTTGTTGCTAATAGTGTCCGGCCAACGGATCTGAAGTATTTTGCGTAGACAATTGTTAATAAACACCTGTATTTTCTGGATGATGGCTTTCGTAGTTCTCCAGGTTTCTGCCCCATACAGTAGAACTGTGTTGACATTTGTATTGAAAATCCTGACATTGGTGTTGGTTGACAGTTGCTTTGAGCTCCAGATGTTCCTCAGTTGTGAATATGCTGCTCTTGCTTTGCCGATCCGCGCCTTCACATCTGTATCAGATCCACCGTGTTCATCAATGATGCTGCCCAAATATGTAAAGGTTCTTACATCTTCCGAATCTTCCCCGTCAATTGTGATTGGATTGGTGCATTCTGTGTTGTATCGGAGAATCCTGCTTTTCCCTTTGTGTATATTGAGACCTACTGCTGCTGAGGCTGCTACTACACTGTTCGTCTTCTCCTGCATCTGTTGTTGCGTTTGGGATAGAAGAGCCAGATCATCATCATACATATAGGTAAATTCTATTACACAATTAGTTATGATTTCAAGTGAACAAAACAAATAATAAAGAAGAAATCATTGATTTAAAATGAAGTGAGAAAAAAAATAAAGAAAAGCATAGTGATAAACATAGACAAGTTAGTAATTACATATCGTTATGACCAAATCTATGACGTTGATAGATAGTAACTAAATCAAGTAAAATAGTGACAGTACTTCATTGATAAGATTAAATATTTACTAATTAACAGTGAATCATGTGATTTAAAACTTTATCGTTTAACGATCTATTCATCTGACATTAAGCCATTAACTGGGAAAGTTGAAACTTCCAGAAAGCAATTCTATCGTTAGATGATGATACCTATTTGGATTCTGTATTCATTAAGTATTAATTGTTGTTTTATAAGATGGTAGTTGAAGGTAGTCAACTGGAAACCTTGGACTTAAGTTTTGTGCTACTTGGTATTTATCAGCAAATATATCTCAGTCTTACAGAAAGTCAGTAATCGCCTAGACAGCTCAGTGGTAACGTTTCTCAATATGAAGCTGTGTAACACGGGTTCGAATCCGTCAGGGAGCATCAGTTCCAACAAGATTACAGGTACACCTTGATGATGAGTTCTAAAATAGCACGAAATCTAAGTCCAGGGTTTCTTGTTGATTACCTCTAATCACTATTTTATCTCAACATAGTGCATGTAATCTCAAGTTATGTAAACTGGTGGCCGAATTGACACTTTGTCGATAGGATTTGATCTGAACTAAAAAGAACCTGGCATAAATGAAATTGATCACTACCGAATGATCGATCAATTGTTATTGTTATTATTTATTCTACTGTTGATAAATTACAGTTAATTAATTATATACCTGATATTTACTTTTGTATCATAAATGACTTAGTTACATACAAAATATGATTTCTTGTCATTGGTTCTTTATGGCCTTAAAACTAATATGCATTATCATAATACTGATTGAGATTATGAACCGAGTGATATTAGACTACCATTGAAAACCTGGGAACATTGGATGGCTATTTCATCCTATTATGGGACTCCTCCGCAATGCTTAATAATCTCCATAACAGTCTTGATTATTATCTGGAATGAAGAGGACTTATCATTAATAGGCTCTATAATTTACTGATCCCGTTTAGTGAAAATAAAAACGTTCCATGGATATGAATTGCTGATGAATATGAAATTTCATTAAAAATTTTTTTTGATGTACAGAAGGTTTTACAGTCCATTATGACAAATACTTATGTAATAATAGTGGATTGATTTTAGATGTTATAAAAATGATGAGTCAATTGAAGCTAGACCACCATGGAAAATCTAGAAGCACTGGACGGCCGTTTCGTCCTAATATGGGACCTCTCAGCAGGTCTGTTGTGAGATATCAACTCACTGAAGACAATGGTGTAC
Source organism: Schistosoma haematobium (assembly GCF_000699445.3). NCBI lineage: Eukaryota > Metazoa > Platyhelminthes > Trematoda > Strigeidida > Schistosomatidae > Schistosoma > Schistosoma haematobium. Next base: position 45,808,495 of record NC_067198.1, on the reverse strand, counting down.
AGTGGCTCGACTTCGTGGATTGGTTGAAGTTAAACATTAACACCGTTGGATGCCAACTCAGTGGTCTAGTTGGTTAAGCGCGTAGCGCGAGAGTGATAGGTCTTGGGTTCGAATCTCGCGAGGGACGGGTTCGTGGATGTGCACTGATGAAAAGTCCCATACTGGGACGGAATAGCCGTCCAGTACTTCCAGGTTTCCCATGGTCGTGTAGCTTCAGTTGACTCATGATTTCAATAAGTGAAATTTCTAAAAATCTCCACAAAACCTCTTCTGGTTACAAAAATGATCACAAATGTGTATATATCAATAAATGTACTTTAGATAAAAAGTTATTTAATATGTGGGGGCAGTCGTGGTGGTGTTGGTGGTTCTGATTTCCATCTAGACAGGAATATCAATAGGAATTTCAGAAGAAAAGAAACTGCAGTTGTAGTCATAATAGATGTAGGCTAATATTATGAAATGATGGAGGTATACGGTAGATTTAATTGATAGTGGTTATAATGTAGATAAATTGGAATCATTTCGAATGATCTAATGTAATAGATGAAATAGCATACAAACAAAACTTCAGTTACTTCTATAATTATGACTGATTAGTTCTAATTAGTGTATGGTATTGATAAGATTGAAACAATTTTAGGTTGTCATTGTCAGATTAGATATATTACAGCAGAATTTATGTTGATAATGTTAATTTTACAGCAGCCTTAGCAGCAGTAGGTCTCAACATACTCAAACGGAAAAGCAAGATTCTCCGATACAATACAACATGCAACAATTGAATCACGCTTGATAGAGAAGTTTTGGAAGATGTAAAAAACATTTACATATCTGAGTAGCGTCATTGATGAACAGGGTGGATCTGATACAGATGTGACGGTACGGATAGGCAAAGCGAGAGGAGAATATTTACAACTGGAGAACATCTGGAACTCAAAACAATACAGTTCTACTGTATGGGGAGGAAACCTGGAGAACTACGAAAGCCCTCATCCAAAAGATACAAATGTTTATTAACAGTTGTCTATGCAAAATACTTCGGATTCGTTGACCAGACACTATCAGCAACAACCTACTATGGGAGAGAACAAACTAGATTGCAGAGGAGGAAGAAATCAGCAAGAAGTGATGGAAGTGGATAGGACTCACATTGAGGAAATCACTCAACTGCGTAACAAGTTAAGCCCTCACATGGAATCCTCAATGCCAAAGGGGGTGATGAGGAAGACCAATGAACACATTACGCTGAGAAATGGGGACAGACATGAAAAGCATGAACAAGAATGGGATAGAACTAGAATAGAATACCGAGGACAGAGTGTGTTATAGAATGCTATGGCCTATTCTCCATCAGAAACAACTACTAATTTAATTTAAATGAAACCCTAACAGAAAAACTGTATCATTATAGGGTTGTGGAGATTATTAAGTTTTTGATTGAGATCATGAACCTATAGATGTTAGACCAGTATTGAATACCTGGAAGCACTGGATGGCCGTGACCAGTGCAGGTAATCCGTGTCGGATAGAGAAAAGTATCTACTTCAGTACAATGAAAGATGGTTGCCCAATTTCGTGGATTGGTTGGGGTTAAACATTCACACCGTTGGATGCCGGCTGGTTCAGTGATCTAGAAGGTGAGTATTCGCGCGCGAGACTGGAAGGCTTGGATTCAAACTTTGCAAGCGGGGTGGTGGATGCGCATTGCTAAGGAGTCCCACAGTAGGACGAAACAGCCGTCCAGCGCTTCCAGATTTTCAATGGTAGTCTAACATCAATCAGTTCATGATCTTAGTCAAAAACTATAAAGACAGAATATAGTTTGGTTGATTTCAATATATTCGGATATTGCTGTAATACAATTTATAGACTAGTCAAGTTAAAACTCAAAAAAATTGATTTTGTAAAAGTAAAAACAAAAAAAATCACTTACTCTAACCGTTAGTTTCACTTCTGTTGTACGTGATGGAATACCAGCGTCTTGTATATGTATTACTAATGGATATAAACCAATATCTTGTATAGTTAATTCACGATCAATTATTAATTCCGCTGATGTACTACCAAGACGAAAGACTGAAGCTTGATTGCCAGAATATAAATTGAAATGTAATAACGAATTATGTCCTTCATCGGGATCACGTGCTTCAATTCGTGCTACTATCTGAAAGAGATTAGTAAGTTACATTACAATATGATACAAAAACATGAAAAGCGAGACGAAAATTATACAGTAGTATGTAAACACATAACGGAGGAAGAAATCAGGAAGAAGCACCGGAAGTGGATAGGGCACACACTGAGGAAAGCATCCGGCTGTGTCACAAGACAGACCTTTATTTGGAATCCTCAAGGAAAAGATTAAAACCAAAGAACCCATGACGCCGAGAAATGGAGATAGACATGAGACGAATGAACAAAAATTGGATAGAACTGGAAAGAAAGGGCAAAGACAGAGTGTGTTGGAGAATGCTGGTCAGCGGCCCATGCTCCATTGGGAGTAACAAGCGTAAGTAGGTAAGTAAGTAAAATGTGAACATAAAATTTAATAGTAGATAGAATATCATCATATACCACTACACAGTGACCGATTTTAAACCATGAAACTCAAGGTCTCTAACTATAAAACAGTATTGTATTGTGTCTCTTGAGTACAAATTGAGCTGAGTAGCTTTAACTCGTTCTGAATCATTGGTATTTAATCGAATAATTTGCAAATTGTACAGAACTAACTGGGATTCTAGGAATATCAGGTGTAACGACTCAATTATCACTGTGGATCTTATCTTTACTCACTAAACATAGACTTCAGGGGTCTTCTTTTTGTTCCCAATCGATAATGAAAACTAAAACAGTAGTGAATCAATTCAAAAGTCTAACGATTGATCAATCCTAGAGGGAACAGAGCATTGGCTTTTGAATTGAGTAAACAAATTTATTATAATAATAATTCATCTTGTATTGATTGTTTGGATCTTCTCATTGATTTTTAAAGATTATTATGGATCAGTCAGTTTTGGCATATGTGCATTCTAGTCGAATTGTCTCAATATTTCCAGGAAATCACAAGCATTTGAAACAGAGATGGATAGTGGAGTGAATATCAACTCTTGGGTTCAGATACATCCACCTGAAGAGTTCGAAATCGGACGAAACATGGGTCCTAACCATCATTCATCTTTGTTTCAAAGTTAATAAAAGATTAATTCAATTCTACTTACTTCACCTGGTGGTTCCCGATAAGATACACTAATATTACCTTTACCATTAACTGGAAATACAACAATTGGATCATGATCATTTGTATCAGTTACATGTATATGAACTTTAGCTGTTGCTGAACGTGATGGTTTACCATGATCAATTAATAAAACAATTAATTCATAATTTGCTTGTTTTTCACGATCTAATAATTGTAAAGTTGTTATTTCTCCAGTGGAACTATTCAATCTAAAATGAGATGTTGTACCAAGTAAACGAAAATGTAATTGAGCATTTTCATCAATATCATTATCGGTACCAAGTAGGATACCTAAAAAATATTTAAAAAAATTTGATAAGTGAATGAAATCAATGTTTATTAATCCACTCAAGTAAGTTTTTAAGTAGTCTTCGTCACAGGTTGATCTCAGTTGGAGTGCTATAGAAAGCTGTTCCATCCTAGAAATGGACACCTAAAATAGTTACATCTTAAGTTCGTCTACTGTTACTCGTAGTCCAAAGACAAGGTAAAGGAGTAGAGTTGAGCATGGGTTTAGTGACCACATTCTTTGAGACTATGAAGTATCTGAAATGATTGTCACTATCATGTAAATCTTACAATTGGTTATACTGTAAAATCGTACTTGAAGGGAGGCTCACAGATGCGTTTTAATTTGAGAATAGTGTCAAACGAATCTTCTTATTCTCATTCTTTCTTTTGATGATTGACTAGGTTATGAAATCTCTAAGTCACAGGAGAAGCATGGAATACAGTAGGTAGCTTGGATATAGCTAGACGGTTTGGACCTTACGAGTAACTTAACTTTCCCATCTTATGCACAGTAACCAGTGTAGATGAAGACAGTCATTGTGAAAGCAGCTTCCAAAACAGTAGGTTTCAGTATTCACATAGGAGAAAGTAAGACTATAATATACAACACAGAGGACATTAATCCAATCATATTTGATAGAGAAGCTCTAAAAGAGGTAGAAGCCTAAAACTTAGAGAACTACTTTCAACATCATCAAAAAAGTACGGATATTTATAAAAGACCATCCACTAAAAATACTCCGGATCCTTCGACCAGATATTGTCAGCAACAATCTACTGTGGTAGAGAACAAACCGGCTTCCTTTTTAAGAAGAAATTAGGAAAAGACTCTGAAGGTGAATAGGACATACATTATGAAAATCATCAATTTCTCTCAAGATGCAAACTCTAACTTGAAATATTGACGACAAAATAAAAAGGAAGACCAAAGAACATGTTGCACTGGGAACTGAAGGCTTGATATCAAATAAATGAATAAGAAGTGAAAACAACTGGAAAGTAGAGTATATGATATTGGTGGAGTTTTGTTCTCTGAGCTGGATGGTTTGGTCGTGGAGCTTTCATCGTTCTTCTGAACGACATCATCAGCACAAACTTCAGATAGAAGTCTATCTGAAGTTTGTGCTGATGATGTCGTTCAGAAGAACGATGAAAGCTCCACGACCAAACCATCCAGCTCAGAGAACAAAACTCCACCAAAATCATCCACCTGAGCTACAAATCTTCTCCACCATCTCAGAGTATATTATAGAATAAGCTGTAAAATTGGCAGTCTATGCCCCAAGAGTGGTAACGAGCTTTGATAAAATGTATACATACTTCAGTAATTTTCGGAGCAATTACCTCAAACATCAACAATCAATCCAATGAAGAACTTGATTGTCAAACTGACACTAAATACTTCATCATATTCATTAGTATTAATCAGTCCCCATTTTGTTATACATTTGATGAGTCATTTTTGATCACAAAATAATTAACCATTTGTAATTAGTTGCTTTAAGTTTACCACAAAACAAAAATTAAAAACTACTTTTTATTGAACATGACACAATCATCATTATCATCATCATCATCCGAAGCATCATCATCATCCAAAGCATCATCCGAAGCATCATCATCATCATTATCATCCGAGGCATCATCATCATCATCCAAAGCATCATCCGAAGCATCATCATCATCCAAAGCATCATCCGAAGCATCATCATCATCCAAAGCATCATCCGAATCATCATCAACATCAAGAAAAGAGTAATCAAATAAGCCATAAAGTCATAAAAAAGTATTTATGGTTGCCTTTCCACAATGTCCAAACTATATTTATATATTTACTTTGGTATTTGTACATTGTGTTTTTTGTTAGCTGACTGCCTATGAATGTGTTACGGTCTTTTTAAAGGATTATGACAGATAATGAACATGTATGTCAAGTAGTTGACAAGAACAACAATTTTACAATTCAAAGTTATTTTCAATATAAAAATGCACTTTTATGTTAACTAATTTGATGTTTGTAGTAAACTAGAGAAAACTATTATTATTGATTGTTACTAGGTGACAATGATTTTTGACTGACTTCGGTTAGATAACTGTTGAAAAGTATGAACTGTTGATTGGATCGTTTCATTCTGATGATACGACACTTCAGTAGTGTACACTTGGGAAGTTCCAGATAGATCATACCTAGAATTGATAAGTTTAATTCGAAGGATTGTATCTATAAGGTTTATTTAATGAAAAAATACTATAAAACTTTTTAATATTTCATAGATAACCTCTTCATTATTGGAATTGACCAGTCATTCGGTGTAATAGATAATTTATCTTCAGGAGGAGTTTGTGGAGATTTTAGAAATTTCACAGAACAAAATCATAAGTCAATTGAAGCTAGACCACAACCGTGGAAAACCTGGAAGCACTGGACGGCCGTTTCATCCTAGTATGAAACTTCTCACGAACCCGCACCCCGTGAGACTCGGACTCAGGACCTATCAGTCTCGCGTCAGGCGCTTAACCAACTGGATAACTGAGCCGGCATCCAATCTCCACAAACCCCTTTTGATAATAATCATCTGCTCACTAGTGACTGACTTCAAGAGATACTCCTGGAGTTCTAGTGAGAAGCCGTTACCAGTGGAGTTAAATCAGGTCTAATGTGAGATATCAACTCACTGAAGGGAATGGTGTACGGTGGCGCAACTTCGTGGATTGGTTGAAGTTAGACGTTAACACCGTCGGGTGCCGGCTCAGTGATCTAGTTGGTTAAGCGCCTGGCGCGAGACTGATGGGTCCTGGGTTCTAGTCTCACGCGGTGCTTGATCATGGATGCGCACTGCTGAGGAGCACCATACTGGGACGAAACGGTCGTCCAGTACTTCCAGGTTTTCCATGGTTGTGGTCTAGCTTCAATCGACTCATGATTTCAATCCGTGAGATAATTCATCTGACTAACAATCGTATAGTAAACCGGTTTAATTTTACCATTTATATGAATCATTTAAAAAAAAACTAGGTCAACATGTGATAATTGACATTTTCAACTTTAGTAAATTGACAATGTTACTTAGCAATTATTCAATACCTAATGGACTGTTGTTTTTTTCTTTCAAACTATCCTTAGTTTATAATAAAATAACAACAATTAGAGTACATGAAATACTTTATCAAATCATATAACAAATAACATATTTCAGAAAGGAGGGGGTTTTATGGATATTACAATACTTTTTATTAGTTAAGATCATGAATCAATGGAAGCTAAACCACCACTATGAAAAATCTGGAAGAACTGGACGATTGTTTTCGTTCTATTGTGAGATTCCTCATCATTATGCATCCACGATACCTCCCTTTCGCGGGATTCGAACCCAGGACCTATCAGCCCTATTCATCATTCAGTTCATAATATCTTCCTGTAATTCATTCACATTCAATTTGACAACAAATAGGGTTCAATGATCTTCAAAAAAACTAACAAACAAACAAATTTTAACTAACATATTCTTTCATCTGTGTATCCAACAGCAAACCACTAATGCTGGTGATGGGTATACAAGTTGATATGACAAGACTATCATTTATGGACGAACCAATCAGATAAAAGATAACAGGTCTCAAATTTTGACGCGAAATTTATCCATTTATTTAGCAAAATAATATTTTGGCATTATAGTTGATATCAGTTAATGATAAAAATCATAAATCTAATTCCTAACCTTAATCCAATTCCTTACCGTAGTTTATAATCCTCATTTAGTCCTAGATAGTAGATGAACATTCTCAAGATCAATTTAGTGTCGCTCAAAGGTCATCCATAAGTTATACTCTCATTGTTGATATTGAAGTAACCCTCTTTTCTTAGGCGCATCATTAACTATCAGTTAAGTACATTTTATTATTTTATTTTAACACATAGATATTGGTACAAGGAGGCACCAAATAGATATGCGCCACACAGATCTCATTTGATATGTGTAAGGGCTATGATACTGTTCGGGTGCCCGAACCGAAACAGGTGGTTTCCTTAATAGGCCATACCCGAAGCCTTCAACCTGAAAGTTTGATCCACAAGGCAGTGGAGCAACGTAAGGAGATACAGTCCCATGGTAGCCGGTGACCAATTATTGGTTCATATCCCATTTGTTTCCTTCAGGATAGTGGAGTTCACGTGCACCATTGATTTGGAATCAGGGTTTTCCAACTCCCCTAGATGGACTCTCTATGCCCACCAACCCGGTTAAAGCACCAGACATTTGCTTTTCATTCTCTCAATTTCATGAACAGCACCCTCACCACGAGGAGGCAATGAGTAGGACTTCCCTGGAAGAGACTATATACGCGTAGCCATGTGAGAGCATTTCGAGAGGGAGATTGGACTCTCCCAACTCTCGGCCGTACCAGAGCATTTGGGAGCCGTTAACTACAACATAGAACCAAGCATATCACTAACTATGTTTAGTTATTTACAACATTCTAAATAACCATAAAGCTTTGATTCAATTGGTTGAATATTATATCCTTCTATAATGTATATATATGGCACCATTTTTAAGCACAAATAATAATAATCTATACACATAAATACATACCATATATATACTACTAATAAGAAAGTAAATAATGTGAAAACTACAATTGATTAATTACACACTTACTACTATTATAATAAAACGTTAGTTATAAAAAAAAATACAAATAGAGTATTCAATCCTTGTTGTTGTTTTTTTCTTTTTTCTCTTTTTCTCTCTCTTTTTTTCTTTATTCACCTCATATTAATTTGATACATAAAACTTAAAGGCTACTACTTAAATCAATACAGGAAAAAATAACTGATTCTTTCTTTCTTTTCTTTTTCTCTTTTCTTTTCTTTTCTTTTTTTTAATTATTATTTATTGTAATTTCATTAGTTAATAAGAGATTGGTGGTTGAAATGTATAATTTATATTAGTTTGGTTGTAACTATTGTCTCCTATTATGATATGGAGCCAAAAATCGTATATTCATAGAATAGTAAGTGATAGATATGATATACTTGAAAATGATTTTGAACCAAAAAAAGAAGGAAATTTAGTTTAGATAGTATTACATAATAATAAATTACAATAATAGTGAGATGTAATTAGACTTAGTTATGTAATCAGTTCAATAAATTGCTATCTCTATTATTTTAAATAGTATAAAAATGGATTAGTTGAAGTTAGATACCAATTCAGTGGTCTACAGGTTAAGCGTTTGTGAGCGAGACTGATAAGTTCCAGGTTTGAATCTCGCGAGGTGAGATTGTGAATGTGCACTACTGTGGAGTCCCATACCAGGATGAAACGTTCATCCAGTGCTTTGAGGTTTTCTATGGTGGTGGTCTAGCTTCAAATGATTCAGGAATTCAGCTATTAAAATTATTATAATATCCACAAAACCCCTTCTGATATATATATATATGTCCTCAATGAAGTCTTTGATTGAGAAACACAGGGTGATTTAGAATTAGCGGTATTAACGTAAGTGTTTTCATTCTTCAAGGCTTTGAACGTGAGCTATGAATGTTTAACTATAGTTTTCCTAGACTTATAATATTTCGTAAAAAGGGCTGCTGAAGAAACATATATATTCTGATCAGAAAAAAGGTTTTGTGGATGTTATAGTAATTTAATAGTTGAAGTTAGACCACCATAGAAAACCTGGAAGCACTGGACGGCTGTTTCATTCTAGTATGGGACTCCACAGTTGTGCGCATCCACGATCACGTCTCGCGAGATATATATTCTGTAAATAGAGTCACTGATCGTTAATTTGAGCCACATAAATTTATCTGAACGTCTCGGGTACGATCTCTGACTAGAAATACGTGCGAATGTTTTTATTCAGTGTGCGAATATGAAATGTGACATGTTGAGTTGATTCATAAACTTTATTTTGAAGATAACTTACTAAAATACTTTGCACCATTTCACAATAGTTCTTCACTACCATTGTACTGAACCAGAACACAAGTGGGGACAGTCGGATGTATTTGAATACAAAATTACAAGATGACTTAGTAAAATCTGCGTACAACCGCTGCCAGGGAAGTTCTACTCGTTGCCTTCTCGCAGCGGAAGTGTTGTTTACGAAATTGAGAGGACGAAATGCAAATGTCCAGGCAGTATTCCAACCCTCACACAAATCGAATGATTCATGTGGTGCATATCTATTCGGTGCTTCCTTATATCAATGTTTATGTGTTTAAGTAAATTAACAAATAAATTGTAAAATCTGAGAAATATTCAGTAAATACTTCATTTGCAAAGTGTCAATCAAGCGGCTCAGAATTCATTGTCCCTTTTTTTCCACATCAATCACTCTCTGTTCTCATTCTTTTTCCTTCGATCTTCTTAACCTTCTTCTGCCAAACATTTCACTTTTGATTGATGTTACATACTACTCATCTCTGTCAACATCAACAGCACACACCACATCATCTATTATAATCATTGACACTAATACTGTCATTCAGATCCACTATTAATTTTTACAAACCTAATACTAAACTCATCTGTACAAAATAAACTCAGGTAAAAAAATGACGAAACTCACTTATTTAAATAAAAAGCAAACCTTTTACATGATTTTTAATGAACATACATAAAACTGAATCGAGGCAATCCTCACAGGATGTACATATGCCAATAAGAGACTGATCGGTTCTAAACAACAATTGGAAGACATAAGCAAACAACACCTAGTGAATATAAACTTCGCCCCATTGTACAAGCAGGTGGCTATCAGGATTCAGTAGCTAAGTGGAGAACGTGATGACGTTTCAAGAGAACAGGACTGGGTTCGAGCCCCAGGGTGAACATCAACTCTGAAATGCAGGTATATCCAGCTGAAGAGTCCCAAATAGTACGAAACGCTCGTTCTGGATTCCACTGCTAATCCCTATCCATCTTTGATTAAAAAGTTTGTGACTTAAGGCTATATTGAGATAATCTACACATAATCTGCACATATACCAACAAGAGACTGATCAATTTCAGTCCTAAATGGAAGGATACAAGTAAAACAACAACCAGAATCTAATGGTTACGTAAAAGAAATAAAGAAGAATTTATTCGAAGAAAAAAACACGATTTATATTTTAAATCTGATACGAAAAACCTAGAAAACGTTTGCTGGTTAATTTAAATGAATAGCGATTGGAAACAAGTGGAAAAGAATTGTCCAAGATAGAGTCCGATAGAGAATGGTGGTAAGTAGCCTATGCTCCTCTATGAGAGGTAACAGACGTAAGGAATTAAGTAATCATTGTGAGCGTTAACCTATGTAAAATATATATAACAACTGGAAAAGAATTGTCCAAGATAGAGTTGGATAGAGAATGGTGATAAGTGGCCTATGTTCCTCCATCAGATGTAGCAGGCGTAAGTAAGTAAGTAATCATTGAAAGCGTTAACCTATGTATGATATATATTTTTTGCAATGACATTCAGTGAAGTAAACAAACTCAAATTCATTAGAAGAGTATACAGTTGAAGATGAATAAATGAGTGTATGAATCCAATCAGAAAAATGAATCAAGTTTTCTATTGAACCAAGAATGTGATGAATTTTTAAAAAATAAAATAATTGAATCTCATGGGGTCAGATCGTGGATGTGTAATGCTGAGAAGTCCCGTAGTACGACGAAACGGCCATCCAGTGCTTACAGGTTTTCCATGGTGGTCTAGCTCCAATTGACTCATGATATCAACTATGAAATGACTAAAATCTCCAGAAAACCCCCATCTGATAACAACACAGATATGTACAACATTCATTTATTGGCAACTAGATAGTAGCTGAGATATTTTGGTTTACATCTATATATACCATACGCAAATAACGTTTTCTTTTTAAAGTTTACAAAACATACCCTACTGATGTCTGATAATACAATGATAAAACTCAGGTCGGTATATCAAATAGATTGGTTCTAGATATTTACTTATTCAGAATGAGAATGGTGAATAACAAGAAATGTAAATTGTACTGAGTAAAGAACCAATCATTGTCAGTAATAAAGTACTGGATACAAACTTTCCATGTCAATTTATAGCTCTTAAGTGATGGCGACTCAACATTTCAACATGAAATCGAACCTAATTTGTGATATATTGCAAACTGCATTTTGCATTATCAGTTTACATTATGATGCAATCAAAAAGAAATATTGTATAAACAAAGTGTTTAACAACAACTAATCACAAAAGATCTTTCAAATAGCTATTACAGATGAACTCATCTTGGAGCCACTCTGGGGCTACTATCGGTTTCAAGTTCGGATAAAGGAGGAGGGTTGGACATGGGGTTAGCGACACCATCCCGTAGAAAATTAACTTGCTAAAAAAGAACACTAACCAGATTAACATGTATATATCAAATCTTTTTAACATACCAACATATGTATTCGGTGGTTGATTTTCTGCTATACGGAAATGATAACAATTATCTCGATCTAAACCGACAAACATTGGTGTATTATCATTAACATCAACAATAGTCACTTCAATTGTAGTAGTTGCTGTTAATGCAATCGGTTGACCATTATCATTGGCATAGACTTGAAATCGATAACTTAACAAAAGAAATAAATTAAAGAAGATATCAGTGAAAATCGTTTGATAATTCGACTATGACAAGATGAATTTCGTGAAAAGAATTAGTTCCTTCAGGATTGCGGATATTAACTTGCTGATAACGAGGAGCGAATGATCGGCACTTTAACCGTGTTAGTGGATCTGAAGGTTCCACAAAGGGGAGTTAGAAACCCCTGATTCTGAACCAACGGTGCAAATGAACTTCAAGATCCTAAGGGAGCAAATGGCAAATGAATCAATTATTGGTTTTCCACAGCATTTCGCGATCGTCCTTCATTGTCTTCATTGATTAATTGCCTCACATCAGACACGGTTGAAATCCACTGGTCATGGCTTCTTACTAGAACTCCAGGAAATCCATCTTCAAGCTAGTCGCTAATGAGCACATGATAATTATCAGTATAGAGTTGTGATGATTGTTGAGTATTTTTAAATTGAGATCATGAACCGATCGATGTTAGACCATCATTGAAAACCGGGAAGCACTAAACATGAACATCGTTGGATGCCAGCTCAGTGATCTAGAGTTTAGACGTTCACGCGTGAGACCAAAAGTCCTGGTTTCAAATCCCATGCGCAGAACCGTGGATGCACACTGTTGAGGAGTCTCATACTGAGACGAATCGGCCATCCAATACTTCCAGGTTATCAATGTCAGTCTAAGATCGAGTAGTGGTCTTTAGTGTTAATAATTAAAAGTTCGGTACTAATTAGATTATTAATTATTAGTGATAAAAACTACAAAGTACCTAACGTCCGTCTTGTGACTCATCAATTATACATATATATACATATACATATTGAAAGTATTCAGTATAATATAGAATTCTTAGCACAAAGTATTTCAACAAGTTTCCATTTCTAAATTTCTTGATCAATAAGATAAGATATCGAATGATCGTCAGTTAGATGTTATTCATTCAGGAATCGACATCTAAATAATATTGATTCTCTTCAATGCATATTGGCAGCGACCACGATGTCGCTGATTGTGCTCTTTCCTAACTTCTACAGAGAAAGGTTAAAAACTTTGCACAAACACACCTGAATAGTTTGTGCAATTCATTCATATAATGATCAGTTGAAATAAACAGAAGGCATAACTTTTTGAAATATCTAAATGTCAGAAACAGTTATCTCAGATATTTAAGCAGACTGCCTTTATTTTAATTAAGATCTATAATAAGCTTTGATTTATATTGTTAACTATCAATAAATATATTTTTTAGTGGATTAGAGGGAGGCGAAACCCGCGTCTTGCCTTTTGGATAGTGGGACGGATGACCCATGAAATCCACAAAGAATCACAGCACAATTACTCTTGGATCGAAAAACGATTAAAAATTCACAAAAGTGGTGTATGTACTGTACAGGATTGCTCCTTATGAAGCAAACTCAAACCAGTTGCAAAAACATCTATTCTAGTCCCGGTAGTTGTGCCGTGCTTCGATATGGCCTGTTTCTCTCCAAAACGGCCTACTAGGCTTCACCAACTTGTTTGACTGGAAGGAGCAATCAATGGATTGGAAAGTGATAGTAAATAGTATTGTTTATGTAGTTGATCATCTAAACTAAGTTTGATTGAGTAATAATGATTCACAAATCTGAATATTTGATATGAAGTCACACATTAAATACACTTCAAAAGACAGAATATCTTTTTAGTGAATAGGAGTTGATTTATGTATTTCGAAAGATGTTGGCTTAAGTTGTACATAGGGTTTTCAGTGTACAATATGTGTCTTGAATTCAGTACTTTCGGAACGGAGGGGGAAGAGTATTATGAAGAACTCTTGAATAAGCCACTCCAACTGAACCCGCTGCACATCGAAGCAGCACACACAGACCTTTTTTTAGATGCCATCCCACTAACGATCAAAGAACTCAGGATGGGCATCAGACAAATCAAGAGTGGGAAATCAACAGAACCTGACAATATACCAGTTGAAGCTCCGAATTCAAACATATAAGTAACTGTAAGCATGCTTTACATTTTATTCTGGAATATTTGGGAGGAAGAACAAATTCCAACGAACCGAAAAGAAGGATAACCCATCAAGATACTAAAGAAAGCAGATCTGAGCAAATATGAAAACTGCAGACGCATCACATTGCTGACAGTACCAGGAAAGATTTTCAACAGAGTGTTGCTGATCAATAGACATTCAGCTTCAAGAACAAATTAAAATACTGATGTTTTTTAGAAACTTTGTTGATTTATCGATTCAAGTGTGAATTCTTTAGTTAAAAGTAGCGTAATGCAATCACTTTGCGTTAGATATCTATGGGTATGTAGCATAAATGAGAATCAATTGTATCATTTCCCTGATACTCTGTATCTAAGTAATAGATACATTCAATTTAGTCAGTATAATGATTGATACAGCTCATGTTAATAATTACTGTGTATGTTTTTATCAGAATAAGTAAATTCGAATGGCGAGACTATAATTTATGGATAAACCAATCAGATTCAAGAAAATAGGTCTTGGATTATGGCGCGTAATTCACTCATCCATTTAGCTGATGTCGATTCGTGACGAAAACAATAATTCTAATTCTTAACCTTAACCATCAACTGTAAATCATAATTCTAATTCCTCACATTGATTTATAACTCTCATTTAATTCTAATTAGTAGGTGCATGAATAGCAAGATTCTCTGATACAACACAGAATGCACCAATCGAATCACACTTGACGGAGGAACTTTGGAATATGCAAAAACCATCACATATCTGTGCAACATCATTGATGAACACGATGGATCTGATACAGGTGTGAAGGTGCGGATCCACAAAGCAGTACCAGCATATCTACAAGTGAAGAACATCTGGAAATCAAAACAGTTATTTGTCAATCAACATCAAGGTCAGGATTTTCAATATAAATGTCAAGACAGTTCTATTGTATGAGGCGGAAACTTGGAGAACTACGAAAACCATTATACAGAAGATTCAAATATTTATTAACAGTCATTCACTCAAAATACTTCGGATCCATTGACCAGACACTATCAATAACAACCTACTATGGAAAAGAACAAACCAGATCACAGTGGAGGAAGAAATCAGGAAGAAGTGTTGGAAGTGGATAGGACACATATTGAGGAAAGCACCCAACTGTTTCACAAGGTAAGCCCCAATTTGGAATCCTCAAGGTCAAGGGAGAGGCGGAATATCAAAGAACACATTACACCAACAAATGGAGGACAGAGTATGTTTGAGAATGCTGATCGGCGGCTTATGCTCCATTGAGAGTAACAGGCGTACGTAACTAAGTAAGTAGGTGGATATTCTCAAGGTCACTTTAGAGTCTCATAAAGATCGTTCATATATTATCATCTCATTCAAAAACACTTCTTCAATTGCTTAAATAAATATAATTACTGAAAATGCAACGTACTTTTGTTTTAATTCTCTATCGAATATTATTTTTGTATAAATAGTTCCATCTAATTGATTAATAGTAAAGTATTCTTCACCATCTTGACTAAGTTGATATTTGATATCAGCATTCTTTTCACTGTCTGCATCAGTTGCAATTACTTTATTAATCAATGTATTGATTGGACTATTCTCTTGAACAAAAAACTATTAGAATATTAATAAGGTAAAACAAAAGTCTATATATAACTATATCATAATGAAGTAATGAAGTAATTAGGTAACAGATGATTAGTTGCATAATAAATCTTGTCATATCTAAACTGATATATTCACTTGGTGTCACTTCATTTTGATCAATTTCAGTCCTAAATAACATTGGAATATGTTCATCCTGTGGGGGTCGCCTCAATATAGGCTTAAGTCACAAGCTTTTTAATCAAAGATGAATAGTGGTTAGCAGTGGAATCCAGAACGAGCGTTTCGTTCTATTTGGGACTCATCAACTGGATATACATGTATATCAGAGTTGATGTTCACCCTGGGGCTCGAACCCAGTACTGTTCGTTCGAAACGTCACTGCGTTATTCACTTAGCTACTGAGTTCTTACGGTCACTTGCTAGAGGCGAAAAGCACTGGATTCGATTCTTGAAATGAATATCAACTCTGAGATGCAGATATATCATGTTAACGAGTCCCAAATAGGACGAAACGCACGTCAAACTGGATTCCACTGCTAACCACTATCCATCATTGCTTACAAAAATATTAAGTATTATTAAGTTATATACCCCTGACAACCTATGAACGTAATTCTGTTGGTTAAAGATCGAAAAACCTAAACGTTTTGTATTATTCAGGGAAATTCTAATAAGATGATATAGATAACATGTATGTAATGAAATTTCCAGATAAGTAATCAATGATATACTTGAAGTAGAGGATCATTTTGTTTCATTTGAGTTCAAAATTAGTTAGATGTGTGAGCTAACAACGGTGATATGAATAGAACTTATAGCCTTTAGGCTTTATTGTAAATGAATTGTCTATATAGGAGTATCCAGTGCGTAGCTGCTACCTTTTAGTGATGGTTGGGTTTGCCTATCGTGATGACTGAACTGAGCTATATTGGCTTGAACATATATTCCTGTAGGTTCAACCATGTCAGGCAGTTTGATTGGAGAACGGTAAAACTAAAAGCAGCAATTTCAAGTCTGAGGGTGTAGTCGTACTGCTGACCGTAGAGGGGTGTGACAGCAGTAAGGTGTTTCCCTCGGGCAACCAGCATCTGTAGCGATACTACCTTCGCACAAGGAAGAACGTGGTCAGAAAAGTCGACCCCGGCTGTGCACGACCGGTTTAAGGCCAACTTCACACATGAATAACTGTCTTTAGTTTTCATATTAAGTACAATATTAATTATCCACCGGATCAGTATCCTGGAGGTATCTAACCTGTAAAATGAGTTTATTTCTGATGAAGTATGAGATTGATGAGCTACTGAATTACTTCTATCGTAATTTACTTCACAATGTGTGTGTGACTTCAAATAAGGCATCTTTTAACCAGTAATCAGTAAGCAGGTAACTATTATTTACTTAGATAATCTTATGAAGATTCAAATTCATACTACATAGCAAACTAGTGGATTTCGAATAGGAAAACCGTTAGATAATTATTGTATGTTATCACAATTACAAATGAGGAATCGCTGAAGTTACTTTTCCAGTGTTTCATCAACAATATCCATCTTTGAAATTCCAGTTTCATAAATAGTAGTGTATTTGAAACTATGTTAATATTGTCTTTGAAGACTAATTATCATGACTACTAGTTCATTCAAAGAAACATAATTCGAGCTAATCCGATTTAAGATGGCCAGTCTTGGACTATGAACCGAAATTTATCCATCCGTATATTTAAACAGTATTTCGCGATTATAGTTGTTACTGGATTGAACGAGATCACAAATGGGAACAGTCGAATGTGTTCGAATACGACATTACAGAACATCTTAGTAAAATCTGAGAATCATACAGTGAATACTGTCAATCAATCGTCTCAAACTTGTCTGCTTCTTTTGTAAATATCAGTCAATGATCTTAGACGTCATTGTTCCTGCATTTTCACATCAATTTATTTTTGTTCCCGTTCTTTCCGTCCTCGACCTTCTGGACTCTTTTCTGTCAGACATTCTAATCCTGACTAACATATATATATATATAAGCAGTACACCACGATATCACTTCTTGATGAAAACCCTAACTGTATTTCCCTATTCATTATAATAATACATTTGATGAATATACTGTCTAGGACTGATTTCAAACTGTTTACATATATATATATATATCTATATTGCATAACTAGAAACCAGAAATACAGACACCTTTTCTCCTCAAATATGTTTTACACATAAACAAGAAAAAAAATCCACATAGTGACTAATTCAGATTAACAATAAAATGCAACTTACATTATGATAATCTTTTGTAAAAACTGGTGGATTATCATTTAAATCTTGTACAATAACTTTAATCACATAACTGGATGTAAGACTTGGTATCCCATTATCACTGCATATAATCTATTGAATGTATTGAGAGAAAACAAAACCAGAAAAAAAAACAGAATGAGTGAAAAAAGAAACTGTGTCTATGAAAGATAAGAGGGGAGAAAAAAGAATACCAAATTGTAAGTGAAACAAAACAACTCCACCTGGAGCCTCTCTTAGGCCACTACCGATGTGTCAGGTCCGGATAAAAAAGTAGGGTTGGGTATTGGGTTAGCAACCTCATTCTGTAGTAAACTAACTCGCTAAAAAACGCTAACCAGAAAGAGTTAAATTCAATTTTGAAACTTTTTTAAAAAAAAATAACGTAATGAAGTAAATCTGGGTTACATTTAATGAATTACTAACACAGACTATTGGTTGGATGGTAGCAAGAAATATGAGATAAGTATAGTAACCATGGCTAAATGAAAAAAGCACTTAGTTTATTTCATTCGTTATTGATCTATGAAATATTGTTCAAATTCATATGGTTTCAATATCTTGATCCTTCAGTGTGTTCTAGTTTGGGTTATTGAAATAGTGTCTGCTTATTTATGAATGTTTGACATTATGAATTGATTGGATGTTATTTATTAGGGTTTATTGGTTAAAGTACTTTAAGGAAATCTGAAGATTTTGTATTTGATATACGGTTTATTTGTTGATATATAATTGTTGAGATCATGAGTCAATTGAAGCTAGACCACTACCGAAAACTTGGAATCACTGGACCGCCGTTTCGTCCTATTGTGTGACTCCTCATCATTGTGCATCCACGACCTAGGATATATCAGTCTCGTGCATGAGCGCGTTAATGTCTTACTTCAACCAATCCACTAAGTTGCACCACCGTTCAGGTTTACATGGTGGTCTAGCTTCAATAGACTCATGAATTCAACAATTAAATTAAATTACAAAAACCTTCTCTGATTATAAATTGTTGATAGAAAATACGAAAGAGTCTCATATTATGATGACACAACTGTCTAGTGATTTTCTATGTTCTATGGTTTTCTAACTAAAATCGGTCGATGTTGTAAAACTACACACACTTGCTTACTCAGATTCACTTGGGATTGTTTGTTTGAATCTTCGCATTGATGTTTACGACTGCAATTGATCAGTCTCATATTAGCATATATGCATACTATGCGTATTGTCTAGACATAGTCTTAATTCACGAACATTATATGTAATGATGAATATTGGCTAGCAGTGAAATCCAGGACGCGCTTTTCATACTATTTGGTACTCATCAGCTGGATAATGTACCCACATCTCAGAGTTGATATTCACTCTGTGACTCGAGCACAGTCTCGTTTCGCTTCAAACAACATCTCATTATCTACTTAGCTATTTAAGAAATTGATCAAACTTTCATAAATAAACAAAACCATGACGTGTAATAGTTTTTTTAGCGTTACATTTTCGTAGTAATTTACGTTTACATTACGGACATTTTATATGATTACGCAATAACATAAACCAACAACAACAACAACCACCACCACAACAACAACATACATAACAATCCAACTGTATCCCATATCTAGTATATTCCAGTTTATACATTGAACATATATCATCTCTGTGTCAGTTTTTTTTTCATTTTTTTGGTTCTACAAATTACTACAATCATATAGAATCAGTTGAATTCATCTTATTGAATGTACTTTTTTGTATGGACATATCATGATTTTGTTTTTAATGTAAGTGAATTGTAGATTTCCGACAATATTGATCACTTGTATTTGTGTGTGTGTACGTGCGTGTGCTGTATGTGTAGGTGTGTGTGTGTATGTGTGTGTGACAGATCGAGATATAAAAGAAAAACAGAAAAAGATATATATATATGGCATAGCAACTAATATTAAGGATGAAAGAAAAATTTTGGTACGACGACAACAACAAGAACAACAAGAATTTTGACTTAAAATTTATACATGTGGTTTAATTAATTATCAACCAAATTTTTTTTCAATGTTAATCAACGGTTCAATATTTTATGTTTGTCAATTTATACTACTACTTCGTTTGAAAAAGATATTTCATGTATTTGTAAAAATTGTTACTCAGGTTGTAAGAAGGGGCACCGGCTTTGTAATTTCCAAAGAACCTCGGCTTTCATCCTAAGGTATCATCAGTCTTCCGTCAACTCGAAGGGCAGAGTTTAAATGGTTTAATTTGTTTAATGAGGTTGACGTTCTTTTCTTCTTCTACGGGATGAATAACAACTGGAGAGAGAGAGGTGCAAAGGATTGCTCAGGACAAGGTTGGATGGAGAATGCTGGTGAGAAGTCTATGCTCCTTCACGAAGAGAAACAGACTAAATGTAATGGTCTGAAAAATGTGTTTCTTTTATTTATTGGATAAATCACTCTCTTGTTGACCGAATCGTTGTGAAGCATTAAGGATAAATTTTTCATTATTTGTTTAAGCCGGTTATCGAATGTATGAAAGAAGTTATATTTTGTTCAATTATTTTTTACTAGAAAGGGGTTTTGTGGAGATTTTAGTAGTTTAATAATTGAATTCATGAGTCAAATAAAGCTAGACCACCATAGAAAACCTGGAAGAACTAGATGATTGTTACGTCTTAGTATGGAACTCCTCAGTAGTGGATTGATTGAAGTTACATATTAACACAATTGGATGTACAGAGGTTAAGCTTTTGGACACGAAACCGAAAGTCCTGGGTTCGAGTCCTGCATACATGATCGTGAATACATACTTCTGAGGAGTCCTATACTAGGACGAAATGGCCACCTAATACTCTCAGTTTTTCCATGATAATCTAGCTTTAATTGACTCATAAATTCAACTATTAAATCATCTTTATTTATACTCGCGTATTAAACCTTGTTTTCTAGTGTTACTCTATCATTATCAGATGTAGATTGATTAAGAGAATCGGAGATATTTATTGATCGATTATACAGCTCAAAGTTATTTGTGTGCTTTTATCGATTCAGTTTATTCAATATTAATCAATATCATATTCACATGTTGAAGAAATAAAGTTCTCATGACTGATTTAAATGAGTAGGAGAATAACTTAGTAACTAGAGAAGGAAACCACGTTCATTCTATTTACAAGTGTATTATTTATTCAATGATATATACTTCGTTATTAGACAATTTAGCTCACACACAAAAAAAAAAGTATTTGTTGCTAAGCTTGTTAGTTAGTTAGTTGGTAAACTAAATATTGATAAAACGTGTTCTTTTATTCAGGATCAATTTCATGGAAGCCTGTACATTTTGTTGGTTAATAATACTTAATGATTAACTTATCTCTCAATGACTCTCTTTTTCTTAGTTATAATGAGTATATTCGTTAGTTTCAATGATTAATAGAGGGTAAATAACAATTATATAAGTGTTACCATGATGAAAAGCTGGTTGTATTGGCTTATTCAAAGTTTTCCTCATAATCAAAGTAAGTGATTTCTATGTTGTAATTTCAATTAACTAACTACAACTTTATGGATAGAAGTTAAAATAGTGTGCACTTCATTATTGTCAGAAATAGTTTCATTATCCTATATGTTTTTAAATTATTGCTTACTTATTTACTTACGCCTGTTACTCCTCGTGAAGGAACATAGGCAGCTCACCAGCATTAGCCATCCAACTCTGTCCTGGGCAATCCTTTCCAGCTCTTTCCAATTGTTATTCATCCTTTTCATATCTGCTTCTATTATCCGACGTCATGTGTTCTTTGGCCTTCCTCTTTTCCGCTTCCCTTCAGGATTCCAAGTTAGGGTTTGCATCGTAATGCAGTTTGATTATTTCCGTAATGTATGTCCTATCCCCTAACAACGTCATTTTTTAATTTCCTATCCAGCTGGAAGTTGGTTTGTCCTCTTCTACAGTCCGGTCAATGGATGTTGAGTATCTTGCGAAGACAGCTATTTATAAATACTTGTACCTTCTTGATGGTGGTTGTTGTAGTTCTCTAGGTTTCAACTCCATACAGTAGAACTATTTTGACGTTTTTATTGAAGATTGTGACTTTGATATTGGTTGAAAGTTGTTTTGAGTTCCATATGTTCTTCAATTGTAGGAATGCGGCCCTTGCTTTGCCAATCCTCGCCTTTACGTCTGCATCTGAACCTCCTTGTTCATCGATTATGCTTCCCAGGTATGTGAAGGATTCTACATCTTTTAGAGTTTCGCCATCAAGAGTGATTGGACTGCTGTTCTCCGTTTTGAATTTGAGGACCTTGGTTTTCCCCTTGTGTATGTTGAGGCCTACTGATGCAGTGACTGCTGCTACGCTGGCTGTCTTTATCTGCGTTCGTTCGTGTGTATGGGATAGGATAAATTATTGCAGCATAATTATAATTTAGCTGAATTCGAATTCAGAATCATCTTAATTCAATTGTACAGACTAGTAACTTGTAGTTTAAGCTAACACCTCCCTAAGTTATCAAAAATTACTCAGAATAGGAAGTTGATAGTAATTTGTTGACTGTAAACTGTCTATTCATTCGTTTAACTGAATTTTGTATACATATGGTGTATTTAACAAATCTTAAGTTTTATTTCTTCTGTTACTTCCCATCTTAACAACTTGTAATTGACATATCTGTTATATCCCGATGAGAATAATGAATGGTAACTGATTGGACCTAGTTCTGGATTAATACTAAACATGTAATCATTTATTGTATAGCTGTTATGTAACTGAACTATACATATTCATATTCCTCTTATTATAAGCTTTATTGTGATCTATGAATTATTAGTATACGATTTACCATTTTTGAGTTATACGCAGTCTATTACTTACTATCTTCCACTGCGATGCGTGCTAATTATATTGACATAAGTAGTATATGACACGAGTCAGGAATGTAATGGCTGGCAGCAGAAGATTAAGAAGATCAAGAAAGAAAGAGCGGGAATAGAAAGCAATTAGTATGGAAATTCAAGAACAATGAAGTTCGAGACAGTTATTGAACATTTTGCATATTAAGCACTATAGTATGGTTTTTTCTATTTTACTAAGTAACTCTGTAATGTTGTGCTAAATATAATTCGGTTGTCCTCACCTGTGTTCTTGTTAGGGATGCAGAGGAATATACCAATCAATATCTATTGATGTCCTTGGACTTTAATGGACATTCCCTATTGGCCATTATTTCACTCGTTAAATATTGTACAGATGTTGTTTTCTATTTTTATGGTACGATGTGGTCTGTTTGGTTTGTATATAAACCCACTATGCTTGAAATATAAGGATCCATATTGCAGAGGCTGAGATTAGTGTTCTGGACTCAACAGGCAGGGCTAGGCAGGATGAAGAACCGATAAGGGATCTAAACTGCTCGTATGGATTTATACGTCATTGGTTCGGTTGATAATTCACTGTTTTCTAGTTGGCGTTATTGTTACGTTATACATCGATAAGGGCACAAGTTATAACAGTATCCTATTTTACCTTCACGACTTACTTACATGACGCTTACGTCTTCTTTAATGTTATAATATTTGTTATGACTTTAGGTTGTTGTCGATTTTTACCCTGTGCTAATTGTTGTGTCCTTGACTGGAAAATTAGAGAGCAGAGTACTTATCGATCGACTACAGTGACACGTAAACACGAACGAACGGCCTACAGTTCCGATTAGTCCTGCTTCCCTGTCCAGCCCAGCCAGTTGAGTCCAGAACACAAGTCACAGCCTCGGAGATATGAATCATTATAAATCGAGTTCTACTCTAGGCTTTCTCTCGTCTGTTTACAATCTATCCGTATCCTATTCATCAAAAAGTTCAGAGGAAAACCTATCCGAGTATACCTACAATTAATTATGTAAATCATCAACTTCTAATGCCCTCACTGAGGATCCTCACAGCCAAAGGAGGTGAAGAGGAAGACCTAGGAACACTTTACGCTGAGAAATGGAGACAGACATGGGAAGGATGAACAAGAATTGGATAGAACTAGAAAGGAAGGCTCAGGACAGAGTGGGTTGAAGAATGCTAGTCGGCGGCCTATCCGCTATTGGGGGTAACAGGCGTAAGTAAGTAAGTAAGTACAAGTAGCATAGGTTAGTCAGTGACAAGCTAATCGGTACATCTTTTGCTAGCACAACAACTTCAAAAATATGTGGATTAAGGATTGTTGATTGAACACTTATCACATTAGTTTGGCAGATTAACATTGCGAATATCAATTAAAACATAATTTCTCACAGTATTGTTGATCGAAATTTCAGTTAGATAAAACATTCGATCCCAGTTACACAAAGAACACACATTACTCCACAACATTATTCAATGTCTCTCTAATAAGCGATAAAAAAAGAAGTTTGATGAAAACACAAGCTCTCATTCCAATTAACCAAGTTGGCGAGACTGTAATTTATGGACAAACCAATCAGGTATAAAATAACAGATCTGGCATTTCGGCGCGAATTTCACTCATTTATTTGGCTAAATAGAGTTTTGGCATCATAAATGATGTCATTTCATAATACAAAACCCTAAATCTAATTCCTAATCTTAACCATCAACTGCAAATCATATTTCTAATTTCTCACATTGGTTTGTAACCTT
Source organism: Schistosoma haematobium (assembly GCF_000699445.3). Taxonomy (NCBI): domain Eukaryota; kingdom Metazoa; phylum Platyhelminthes; class Trematoda; order Strigeidida; family Schistosomatidae; genus Schistosoma; species Schistosoma haematobium. The sequence goes on along the minus strand of NC_067198.1, from coordinate 45,783,837 downwards.
CATTTGGTCCTAGTTATTACGTGAACACTCTTAAAGTCACTAGCGTCACTTAAAGATCATACATAAATTTATAGTCTCGCCTACAACAACATAAATGAGTTCAATAGTTGAGATCATGAGTTATTTAAAGCTAGACCACCACCACCATGGAAAACTTGGAAGCACTAGACAGCTATTTCGTCTTAGTATGTCCCCCAAATTCACTGGTATGGCCGAGGGTGGGGTGGGCCCTCCCTCTCGAAATGCTCTCACACGGCCATGTGTATACAGCCTCTGCCAAGGAAGTCCTACTCATTGCCTTCTCGTGGCACCGGTGTTGTTTATGAACATGACAGGACGAAAGGCGAATATCCGGCGCTCTAATCGGATCTCAAACCAATGGTGCACATAGGCACCAGTATCCTGAAGGAACAAATGGCTTATGAACCAACTGTTGGTCACCGGCTACCATGGGATTGCATCTCCTCAAGATGCCCCACTGCTTTGTGTGTTAGACCTTTAGGTCGAAGGCTCCGGGTGTGGCCACCTAAGGAAACCACCTGCTTCGGTCTGGGCACCCGGGCATTATCACAGCCCACACACAAACAGAATGAAATGACAATACTTAGGGAAAATACTATACTTGGTTCGATTAACAGTCAAACGATTCACGTTATTATTATTATTATTTACTACGTCATTTACTCACTCTCTTTTATTCCCACTTTATGTATCCTTATTTTCCGACTTATACAGCAACTCGCCTATGGTGGAAACTCGGTTCTATCTAAACGTTCTCGAGTCATTGCCTGGTTGAAAATTGTATGCTGCCGCCAAATACGTTTTATTATTCTACAGTGTGGCGCATATATATTTGATGCCCTCTTTTACCAATATTTATGTGTTTAAATAAATAAATAAATAAATAAATAAATAAATAAAATGGCCCTCCTCAGTAGTGCGCATCCACGATTCCGCCACACAAGATTCGAACCCAAGACCTGTCGGTCTCGCATGTAAGCGTTTCACATCTAATATAAATAACCTTGATAAACACTATTTAAAACAAATAAACAACAAAAACGACAACACCATTTAACTTACCTTTACTGATTCTGTTTTACTAAATTCATAATCAAATCCATAAATTGTATTTAATTCATAATTGAAATTAGATATTGGATTTAATTGAAACATTCCAACAATTGAACTATGACTTATAGTACCAGTAGTACTACGAATAGTATTAGTACTAGGAGTTGGAATGAATGACAAATAATGATTTTGTTCATTCAATGTATATTGTGTTGGATAATGTAACTTGGATCTAAATGCTTTATTATTATTATGATTATCATTGTTATCTATTGTATTTGATTCTAAATGACATTGAAATGTACCACCGGGACCAGTATCTGGATCATTTACAACTACAAAAGCTAATAATTGTATCATAGTTGGTAATAAATTATCATGACTAGTATATTCATTTTCTAATTTATAATTCATTATATTATGTCCAGGAGTTTCATTGATATACACTTGTAATATATTATTCTTATATTGATTATTATTATGATGATGATGATTATCAATAATCGATTGATTTGATGAAATACGATTTACTGATTCTACTGTAATCTGTGGTGCAATATCATTGATATCTGTAATATAAACACTAATGATTGCTTCATCAAATCCTGGATGATTCGATTGATCACGAGCTATGACACGTAGAAGATGATGTTTTGATATTTCATAATCTAAATGTCCATTTATAATTAACCAACCAGTTTTAGAATCAATTTCAAATAAGCTTTTCTTCATTTCATTACTATTATTAGTAGTATGAGTATTGTTATGTAATTGACGTTGATTGGAATGATCATTACTATTCGATAGCGATGATGATGATGATGATGATGATGATGATGAGGAGGAGGAGGAGGAGGATGATGATGGTGGCTTAATGTTGACATCATTGTTTATTAAACTATAAATAATTTGACCAGATTTTCCATCATCTGGATCATCAGCAATTAATTGTATAAGATGTAAACCTTCAGGTGAATTTTCTGGTACACTAATCATTAAACTTTTATTACGAAATATAGGATGATTATCATTTTCATCAGTGACAATGATCTAAAATTAGAATGTAAATATATAAGTAACATTACATTATTTAATAGAAGAAATCATACATTCATAATTGCCTAGTATTGAGCTTTACCATTCAATTCATGTAGAAACTATACAACTTATGAGATGTCGTTTTTATTTGTTTATTTAGACACATAAACATTGATACAAGAAGGTACCAAATAGAGGGGTGGGATAGTGCCCAGGTGCTCAAACCGAATCAAGTGGTTTCCTTAGGGGACCACACCCGAAGCCTTTGACATAAAGGTCTGATCCACAAGTTAGTGGAGCAACGTCAGAAGATGCAGTTTCATGGTAGTCGTCGACCAATAATTGCTTCATATGCCATTTGTTCCTTCAGGATTCTGGAGCCCATGTGCATCATTAGTTTGGAATCAAGGTTTTCCAACTCCCCTAGGTGGATCCTCTATATCCACCAACTTGGTTAGACCCCGGAAATTCACTTTTCCTTCTCTTCTTTTTTTAGACAACGACCTCTCCACGAGGTGTTTGTGATTAGGACTTCCTTGGCAGTAGTTGTATGCAAGTGGCCATGTGAGATCATTTTGAGAAGGAGAGCTGACTCTCCTCACTCTCGGTCGTACCAGGGCAATTGGAGGCTAAGTGTAGTATTAAGAGTGGGATGTGTTGTACTTACTATACTGATGAGAAGACTAAAATGAGAAGTGTTTCATTATTAAATTGAATCACGATATACACAAGTCATATTTAAGTTTGTTTTCTTCAAATCTGAACAAAGATGTACAGTTTGATATTAATCAACATCTACTCACTAGTGGCTGACTTCAAGATGCATTTCCTGGAGTTCTTTTAAGAAGCTGTGACCAGTGGTGTTAAACCAGGTCTGTTGTGAGAGTGTATTTAGTAAATATTCTGTTAAAACGTTTCATGAGCTAATCAACCCAAAAATCTTTACTCCTTAACAAGTCAGTTATTCACAATTTTAAGGTGGTTACATTTAAATTCACTTGGTGTTGTTTTACTTGTACCTCTAGATTGTTATTTAGGATTGCAACTGATCAATATGTTGTTAGCATATGTGCACCCTGTGTGGATTGAATTGATATAGCTTTAAGTCACAAACTATTTAAGCAAAGATATACAGTAGCTAGCAGCGAAATCCAGGATATGCGTTTCGACCTATCTTGGACTCGTCAGCTACATACATCTGCATCCCACAATTGATGTTCACTCCGTGTCTCGAACCCAGTACCATTCGCTTCAACACACCATAACGTTATCCACTTAGCCAATGAGAACTGATAGCCACTTGCCTGTGCGATGGGTCGCGGAGTGAACATTAACTTTGGGATACAGGTACAGTCAGCTGACGAGTCCCAAATAGGACGAAACGCGCGTCAAATTGGATTCCACTGCTTGCCACTACCCATCTTTTCCTAAATTTTGCAACTCAGTTTCCATAGAACTGAGACAACAGACGTATAAACCGATATCAGGGATTACATGAAATATAACAAGAACTTGATGATGATCACTTTTTTGTATAAATAAGAACTTACCATCAAACTCATTTCACCGGTAAATGCTGGTGATCCATTATCTTCAGCAGTTAATATAAATTGATAGCTACGTTTAGTTTCCCAATCTAATGGTTTCATAACTTTTAAATATAATTGTTCTGGTCGATTTTGATATGGTAATAATTGATTTATTGGTGATAATGTATTCGATTGATGATAAGTAAATGGATGTTCCATTTGTGTATTATAAGATAAACTATTATAATTTGAATAGATTAGTTGATTATTATCATTATTAATTGAGGTAGATGGAACTAATGAAGGTAGATTATTGATTAAATCATTTGATAATTGAATCAATTCAAATGTATCATCACCTTGTGTAAGTAGTTGATAACTAAAACAAAGAAAAAGAAAAATGAGTACAAAATAACTATGGTTTACATCATTGTGCTTATGATGTTGTTTAGAAGAATGATGAATACTCCACGATCAAACTATTCAGTTTAGAGAACAAAACTCCATCATAATAGTTGCCATATTCTTCAATTATATTTTTTAGTTTTAGGTACGTATACTTTCAGCAAGTTTCGTTTTACAATCGACCATGAAAGTGAGAGGACTCAGTCAGTCAGTCAGTCAGTCAGCTACAACGTAGGACCAGGCACATATATGCATCGGTCCAAGTTGCCACACATGATTAGCTCAGCAAAATGAACACCGGATTCATAAAAGTAGTTGATTCAGTGGTGGTAATATATAAAAGAAAGATTGCATAAAGGGCATAGTACTGTATTATACTCTTTAAGTAACATCTCCAAACACTAATCTTCCCGATTACTGCTTATACTCTTATTACCTCTACCAATACGGGATTTGAATCGACCGCTGCATCTCTGTGCTAATGTGGTGTGGCAACTGGAACTGATGTACGTACGTACGAAGTTCTACGTTGTTACTGACATAGTACAGGAAGAAAGAATTAGTTCGTAGAAAGAAAGATATTAAGTAATTTTAATCTCACGGTTTAAGTGAAGACAAAGATTGTACACACCTACACCATTGTGATCGATTCTAAGTCATATCACACAGAGTCTCCAACCATTGGTTACGATAGTCATGAGGACGCCAACCAAGAAGTCTGCATCTACCCACACGACTAAGACTAGAAGTTAGTGACTTCAAGCACTGATGCCACGTTTTGGTTTGGCCGCCCCTAACTTTCTTCTAACCATCCCCAACACTGGTTAGCATTGCGCGTCGCGGTATTAGGTGTTCAGGCAAACGTAACACGTGGAAGATTCACAACCTCATCAGCTGATTTATCAGCATTGCCTAATACCCTGCATCTAACCTCATTATTGCTTACCCGATGATGTGAGCAATATTTCTAAGACATCTGTGGTCAAATACTAGTAGCTTACGAGTATCTCCAACTCTTAATGGCCACGTTTCGCATCCGTAAAGTAGAACAGAACGAATTGCTGCACAGTATACTCATCCCTTAATTGACAGACGGATATCTCGCTTTCATCCTAATTGATGACGTAAGTTGACAAAAGCCAAACTAGCCTTCTGAATCCGTGCTGAGATTTCGTCAGACACCAACCCATTAGAGCTGATCAGACTTCCAAGATAAGTGAAGACTCAGAAACTATTAGAAAGCTTAAATTAGTAAACAGAATAACCTTCTAACCCAGAGAAGAATATATAGGCTGAGACCATAACTAGATGTAGTGCCTGTTTTTTTCATTAGCATATCTTATTTACAATCTCAGGCCTTTAAATAGAATGTAAGCACAAGTTTGTTATCTGTCTAAAACTTGAGCAACTTGTTAGTCACTCTATAGAATAGTTGTCCATTATACTAAGTTTTTTGTTGGGATTATAAAGGAGTCAAACTTTAACTACATCTCGCGTTACATGACATTCGTTAGCATGGCGTATTTGTAATCGCAAGCGACGTTACTACTGAGCTATTTTAGCTAATACTAAAATTTTATTAGACGAGAAGTTTATACTGATTGTCCATTCAACAAAATCCCAGTGTCGTACGTAATTAGTTCATAGTACTGAAAAAATTCTATTGCACATTTTGTTATATGATTAGTAGTTAGAATGACTTGGTATTTTGATGGAGTTTTATTCTCTGAGCTGGATGGTTTGGTCGTGTTATCATTAAGTGTACCATTTTTCTTCCACTTCGCACAGATATTCTCCATCCCATATGGCAGTTGATTGGAGGTTTGTATCTTACACTTGTTGATAGGACATACTGACGAAAACACTCGTGGAGAGAATACAGTTGTTCTCGAGTGGAAGCCTGCTTTTTGACGAAATTCTTCCATTTTTGAACAATGAGAAGCGTAATACGCCCATATTGATATGATCTAAATCATCCATTTCAGCTACAAATCTCCACCATAACTTAGTATTGCTCATGTTAAATTGTCATATTAAGTAGTTGATAATGATTGTTTGACAGCTTTAGACGTGCATTTTTTTCCTTATCGACATTCAACTGCAAAACGGATCTCTAATTGATATCCTAAGTGATTAAAACATGCGTCATTGAGTGCTTGACTATACTCCCTAAGCTATTCTGTAATCAAACAACGTTAATGATCAAAGCACAGAACTAACGAGAAATCACAAAACAACCGGTTAGAAATAATTCCCATAATACCTCGATGGAATAAGATACTGATTAGTTGTAGGTAATATGTACATTATTGATGAAAACCATTTTTTGATCTAAGTAATCAAAAAATAAACTAACATAAATAATGATCTGATCTCAGCTAGGTCACTACTAAAAAACTGAAAGTACTGAACGGCTGTTTCGTCCAAATATGGGATTCTTCGGCAGCGCGCATCCACTGTTCCACATCCAGAGATCAGACCGAAGATCTTTGGTCTCACTGACAAACGCTAACTACAATCAATTCGTAAAGCTCTGCAACCTTCATTCATTCTATGCGGTTGATAACTATCTTACATCCATTGGCTCTCAGCTCAATGATCTAGTGGTTAAACGTTTACTGCTACTATCAAAGGTCTTGAGTACGATTCCCGAGTAGGATATCGAGATGCACCCTATTGAGAAGTCTTAAACGTAGATGTAATAGTCATTAAGTGTTCTCGAATTCTCAATGAAAATCCTACAGTCTCTACAAATCCGCTTTTACTGAAAATAATGATGTGTTATGTTTATACAAAAAAGGTCATATAAACACTTTTCAATTTTAATGAAGATTAACCATTCACTTTAAGTGGTTTCTTTAAAAACAAAGTGTTAAATATTCATTATTTTTGTTTTAATGGTTTCTAACCTAAAAAATCATAGATTACTAGGTTAAATATTTTTCTTTAGAAGAGAAAGGCTTCGACATTAACACTGATGGATGCCAGCTGGTTGTGTGGTCTAGACATTAAGTGTTCATGCGCGAGAACGATAAGTCTTAGGTTTGAATCTCGAGAAGCGGGATCGTTTATGCGCCCTGATGAGGAGTCCTATACTAGAATGAAACGGCCGTCTAAATCGTCCAGATTTTCAATGATGATCTAGCTTTAAGTGAATCATGAATTCAACTATAAAATAACAAACAAGTTCTCCAGAAGCTAAGAATATTCTTTGTACATTGATTCATGTTGTTAAACCTTATTATAACGCAGCGAAATGAAATTCTCAGGTCAAATCACAGTGTAGTAAATGTATTAATAGTGTTAGTAATAATAGGAGAAATCATGCATCAGAGATATGATACGGGGAAAATTAGATTTGAGAAATGAAAATAAAATTTATGGCATTTAGAAAAATAGAATCTAAGGGGAAACGAAGAGTGAATTCACTTGAGCCCGTAAATGCCCTGGTACGGCCGAAAATGGGGAGATTCATCTCTCCTTCTCGAAATGCTCTCAAATGACCATGTGCATACAACTACTGTCAGGGAAGTCCTAATCAGTGCCTTCTCACAGCGAGAGTGTTCTTTAAGAAATTGAGTGGACGAAAAAAGAATATTTGGCGCTTTAGCCTGGTTGGTGGATATGGGGGATCCACTTAGGGTAATTGGAAAAGCCTGATTACACGCCGATGGTACACATGAACTCTATGATCTTAAGGAAACAAATGGCGTATGAACCTATTGTTGTTCACCGACTACCATGAGACTGCATCTCCTGACGTTGATCCACCGCCTTATGGATTAGACCTCTGTGTTGAAGGTTCCAGAAGTAGCCTCCTAAGGAAACCACCTGTTTCGGCTTGAGCACCCGGACAGCATCACATCCAACACAAAAATCAAGTGGCGTGTGTGGCGCATACGTATTTGGTGCCCCATTTGTACCAATATTTATGTGTTCAAATAAAATAAATAAAAATAAAGTGTCGTACTACTTAAAGTCTCTAACCATTGTTTACAATGATCACGCAAACCTCAAACAGGTAGTCTACACCTGCCTACGTAGAATCATATGGTCATCTACAACTTTCTTCCTGTTCACTACCACACCAGTCGTCAAAGTTAGTTGGGGACATTGACAGGTAGGTTGATGTAACTAACTAACTATTGTAGTCCATAAAAGTTCACTACCTCATCAATCGATTTGTCGTCCTTAGCCAAAACCCTGCATCTAAATTCAACACTACTTATGCAATGGTCTCAAAATACAGTATTCAATAAAAACTATCCAATTAGTTCTATAAAGACGATGACTAATTAGAGTTTTGGCATTATAGCTGATGTCAGTTCGTGATGAAAATCATTCTTAATTATAGTCGAACCCCAACAACTTCATCTATATTTTCATCGGTTTAATCAATGAGTATCACCTAATGGAGTGTAACTTTCCTCAAACATTCAATTTCATACATCTGAAGTTAATAACAAGTGTCTGCTACAAAAATAACAATGTAATACAAACCGAAATTATGAATGAAAAAAAAACAGGGTTCGAAATAAAATCTTGTGTAAATGACATTGTTAGAAGGGGTTTTGTGGAGATTTTAGTAATTTCAATGGTTGAAATCATAATACTGGCTCAGTGGTCTAATGGTTAGGCCCTCGCGCGCGAGACAGATAGGCCCTGGGTTTGAATCTTGCTGTGGGCGGGATTGTGCGCGCGCATTGCTGAAGAGTCCCACACGAGGACGAAACGGCCGTCCAGTGCTTCCAGGTTTTTCATGGTGGTCGAGCTTCAATTGACTCATAATTTCAACCACTGACATTGTTAGAATTGGATGGCTTAGTTATCAAACTTTCATATCCCTTTCCAACATATCATCAACATGTAAAATGAAAGAGAAGAAAATGACAGCACAGTGATGCAACACTGAATGTACTAGATTTAATAAACGTTGAATAGGTTGAGGACAACCTCTGAAGTTGTCTACTTAAAAATCTCTTCAAATATGTATATTCATGTATGGACTTTTAAATTCTCTAAGTAGTAGTATACAAAAGTAGTCAGTAGTATATAACTGTAAAGCGATATAAACGAGCAGTGTTAAAGGTACACATAAAGTTAAAGAAATTGGATAATGCATTAGATGGAGTTATTTTTAAGAAATTGTTATCGAGCTACGTCTACGCAACCACCTGGTAACCAGTCCATGTACATTACACATGAGTATCGTGCTAGTGCATTACATATATGTATAATTTATAGATATGTAAATAGTATATAAAGGTTTCCTTGAAAAATACTATCTGTTGTATCTCATCACATAGTTAGCACTAATATCCATGCCATTGTGACCACCATCAATTCCTAGATAATTCCCCCCTCCTCGTATTCCATTCCAACTTGTTTTGTTGTCTTGTTTAATTCACAAAAGTACTGTCCTCTTTGTCCAAAAAGGTGTCTTTTTTTTCATAAAACTTAATTACTTTGTATTTGTCAATGTGTACGTGATGCTGTCGTTATCCTTGTGTTTATGTGTGTGTGCGTGTGCTTACATCTATGGTTTTATATGATTAAGAAATTGTTCCTCACTTACAGTTATGACTTCATTCAATAAATATCCTTTCCTTTGTTGGCCCACTCTCTCTCTCTCTCGCTAGCTCGCTTACTCCCTCTCTGTATCGATGTAAGTCACGAAAACATGACATTTTATAACTGTTTAAGTAATACAATTTTGTTGTTTCTATCTCTTACAAATAATATTAATAGTATTATCACAGCTAGTCATACCCTCACACACAGACACACACACACATAAAACTAAACACGTTTAAATGTAAAGTTTACTTTTAACAAAACGAATTGTTTTTCTACCGGAAAAATTAAGAAAACACAAACGAACACCATTGCAATTCATAAGAGTCAAGTAATTAGTTAATTGTAAAGAGAAGTTTAAATAAACACCATATCGACAAAATAGAGTTTCTTATGAATGGTATTCATTATTTCTTTGATAAGGATAATAAAAACATTATCTTAATGTTATCAGAATGAGTTTTGTGGAGATTTTTAGAAATTTCCCTGGTTGAAATTATCAGTCAATTGAAGCTAGACAACCATGGAAAACCTGGAAGCACTGGACGGTCATTTCGTCCCAGTATGTGACTCTTCAGCAGTGCGCATCCACGATCCCACCCAGTGGAGTTCAACCAGGTCTGTCGTGAGATATCAACTCTTTGAAGACAATGGTATACCGTGGTGCAACTTCGTCGATTGGTTGAAGTTAGAAATTAACATCGCTGGATGCCGGCTCAGTGGCCTAGTTGGCTAGGCGCCTAGTGCGAGACTGATAGGTCCTGGGTTCGAATCTCGCAGGGTGCGGGATCGTGGGTGAGCATTGCTGAAGAGTCCCATAGTGGGACGAAACGGCCGTCCAGTGTTTCCAGGTTTTCTGTGGTTGTCTAACTTCAATCGACTCATGATTTCAACCAGTGAAACTATCTTAATGCTTGAGATCATGAGTCAATTGAAGCTAGATCATCAGAAATAATTGAACCATCATTTTATCTAAATATGGAACTCCTTAGCAGTGCACATTTACCATCCTACCTCACGAGATTCAAACCTAGGATCTATCAGTCTCACGTGCGAGTGCTTAACCACTAGATCACTAAGTCAGCATGCATTCAACGACCATCCACCGTTTCCAAGTCTTCTATGGTGGTCTAGCTGCAATTGACTCATGATGATCTTAACCATTGAAATCACTATATAATATCCACAAAAACACTATTGTTGCTTATGATAGAGTTTTATTCTCTGAACTGGATAATATTGTCATGAAGCTTTTATTGTTATTCTAAACAATATTATCAACACAAACTTCAAGTAGAAGTGAAGTGTTCGAACTTCATTACATATAGAAGTCTACAGGAGAAGCTGTAAGCTAGATGTGGCGAAATTCGAACACTTCATACTATCATTACTATACAATTAAAATTATAGATCACAAATAGTTTTATCTGTAGTTGAGACAGTCAAAAGCAGATAGTTTCCAGTTAATATCAGAAGGAGGATTTTTTTGGAGATTGTAGTAATTCAATAGATGAATTCATGAATCAATAAAATGCTAGACCATCATGAAAAACTTGGAAGCACTGGACGGCCGTTTCCTCCTTGAAGTTATGAGTCAGAATTGTAATCAGTCAGTTTCTATTAGATTATTTATACCGTAAAAGGATTACTTCAGTTGATCCTTGATGTCAGCAATGTATAATGAAAAAATATATTCTAGATCTCTTGGCAGTGTGCTCCTCGGAGGATTAAACGTGAAACTCCTGGTTTTATGACGAGCGTTTAACCTCCAGACTAATAAGTTGGCATATAGTATTTTACATATCTAGCTTCAGTCCATTCGTGATATTACACAACCATCATTATTTGTCCTAACGGAGTAACTTATAACATAGAGCATGGGTGAGCCTCACTAATCACAGATTACCACTGAAACTCTTATTTGAGTCTGTTACAAATGAGAAGTCAAGTAATATTAGCAAAGGAGGTTTTGTTACATATTGTTGTATTTCAATCGTTTACATCACATACCGATCCAACATAATTAACTACATGTCAAGATACAATGTGCTTACCGAAAGACTTAAAGATTCTAAGTTTAATCTCATTTGAATTATTGAGTGTTCACAATAGTTCACAATATAAACCAGTTAGTTAAAATCAGTTTAGAGCTGGGTATAAATGAACATCTACCCAAGTCAACACACCACACATTGATGGCCTAAAGAGGAAAAATGAAGCTATAAAAAAGGGTTGAAAGCGGGAATATAAAAGTTTCTTAAGAGTTGAATAAGGGGTTTGATCGGGATTATGATGATCTTTAATGCTATGAAATATATCATCCAAAGTGTCGAAATCGATCAGTCACTTATTGGTAATTGTGCATCCTGTACGGATTGCTTCAATAATGCCTTAAGTCACAAGCATTATAAACAGAAATGGATGGTGGCTATCAATAGAATTTACGACGCGGATTTCGTCCTATCTTAGGACTCATCAATTGGATTTACCTGCATTCCAGAGCTTGAACTTAGTACAGTTCACTTCAAATGCCATCGCATCATCCACTTAGCCACTGAGTTCAAATAACCACTAGGTTGTACAACGGGATGAAGTTTTATTCATTATTTGTATTGGTTGTTTGAATCTTCCCATTAATGTTAGGGATTGCATAATATCAGTCTCTTATTAGCATGAATGCAGTCTGTGCAGATTGAATCCCGAATTGAACATCAACTCCGGGATTCAAATACATCCAGTTGATGAGTCCTATATAGGAAGAAACGCATTTCCTGAATTACATTGCCAATCACTAGCCATCTCTGCTTATGATGAAACAACTGTTTGAAACAAGTCACATATAACGCTTCTGTAAATAGATCTTTGTGTATTAGGTCAGAACTTTAAACGTAGTACAATTGTCAACAAAATGAATGAGGTAAAGTAAGTTATTATCTAACTACAGTCAACTTTTCCCACCATTCTCCTTTAGTTTGAAGGAAAAAAACCCTTAGTATAATCCCATCTAAAAAAAGCAGTCAGTAGTACAGCATACATTTCTACTTTTAATCATTCTTTCTTTCAATCAACTTGTCTAGTATGATAAAATCTAAATGGATGTATAGACTACTATAATAGACAAAGTTATTTTCATTTTAATTAAATTAACATGATTACTTTAACACCCCAGAATAGGTGTATTTCAATGGTTAGTTTCGCAGTTTACTAACTTTTTATTCCATTGAACATAATTCAGTTTAATTGAATTAAATTTAAAACTAAATTAATCTGACAAATAAACATGAATGAAACAAATAATATGTGCAAAATAAAGGGAAAAAAGGTACTTCTGTTCATCACCATTATGCCTCTAAATACCCTGGTACAGCAGAGAGTGGGGAGAGTCAGCTCTCCCTCTCGAAATAATATCACATGGCCACGTGCATACAACTCCTGTCAGGAAAGTTCTACTCATTAATTACTCGTGGAGAGGGCGTTGTTTAAGAAATGTCCAGCACTTTAAACGGGTTGGTGGATATAGAGGATTCATCTAGAGGAGTTCGAAAACCATGACAACACATCAATGGTGCACATTGGCTTCAGGAACCTGAAGGAACAAATGACGTATGCACCAATTGTTGGTCATCGGCTACCATCAAACCGCATCTACTTACATTGTTCCACTTCCTTGTGGATTAGACATTTACGTCAAAGGGTTGAGGAATGACTCCCTAAGTAAACCACCTGTTTCGGATTGGGCACCTGGGCAGTATCCAAGCACTCACATAAATCGAATGATTTATGTGGTATATATATTTGGTGCCTCCTTAAACCAGTGTTTATGTGTTTGAAAAAAAGTCACAATCATCATCATCACCATCATTATCATCATCATAATCATCATCATCCGAAGCATCATCATCATCATCATCATCATCAAATTCATCATCCAAGTCATCACCATCATTATGAGATTAATTCAGTCAAAAAAAGAAGTATGTTTTAATAGACCAAAGAAAAGTCATCACACACAAATTTGTAGCAGAAATGATACATCACTCTTATATTTCTTCTTCGTCTTATTTCTTTTTTATCTAATCAACCAATCAACTAACTAACCAGAACTACTTAAAACTAATCAACCGAGTAGTATCGACAATAAAAGTGGCCACTTTAATAGAATCGTTATCATTATTACTATTATTATTGTTATCTTTATGATTCTCCTTATTTTTTTTCATTTCATTTCACTTCTTTTTTATTTTACTTTTCAAACCATCTCAAGCGTCCTACTGTGTTTCTTTCTTTTTTCTTTTCTTTTTCTTTTTCTTCTTTTTTTCTCAATAAAGAAAAAAGAGAAAAGAACTTGAAACGGTTGTTCAGTTCTATTTTCTAAAAGGATAATTTTCAATATGACCACCTATACGATCATATATATATATATATATATACAGGAGACAGAGAGAGAGAGAGAGAGAGGGAAAAACAACAACGAATGTCTATTGAATTCAGTTACTGTTTCAATTATAATTGTAAACTTATCAAAGTGATCATACGGTAAAAGTAAAACAAAATAGTAAACAACAAAACCACTGATTGACTACTTGAATTAATAAAGAATATTGTTTGTTCATTTAGATAAGAAAACAGACATAATCATTATAAGGAAGATAATGATATCATGAATATTTTGTTTTTATTTGGTATATACTACTTATATGAATAGGTTGGAAAAAACAATAACAAAGCATATTGGAAAACTGTCTACTAGTGAAATTGAAGAAAATTAATTTAGTTTATTTTCAAAATCCTCAGTTAGATGTGTTTGTAAATGCCCTGATATAGACGAAAGTGGGAAGAGTCAATTTTTCCTCTCGAAGTAATATCACATGGCCACATGCATACAATTAATGTCAAGGAAGTTCTACTCAATGCCTTGTCGCACCAGAGGTGTTGTTTAAGAAACTGTAAGGACAAAAAACGAATGTTCAGCACTTTATTCGAGTTGGTGGATATGGAGGATCCATTTAGGGGAGTTGGAAAACCCTGATTCCAAATCAATGGTGCACATGATCTACAGAATCCTGAGGGAAAAAATGGCGTACCATGGGGCTACATCTCCTGACGTTGCTCCACTGCCTTGTGGATTAGATATTTAGGTCAAAGAATTGGAGAATGACTCCCTAAATAAATCACCTGTTTCGGTTTAGGCACCTGGACAATATTCCAGCCCTTACACAAATCGAATCCATATGTTGCCTCCTTGTATCAATGTTTATGTGTTTAAATAAACAAATAACAGTTAGATCTAACTGCAGTAGTGTGTTACAATGTTTTGAATAAGATTAGAACTCAGTACTCATTAATTTAAGTCAATGTATTATCTATTAAAATCACAAATTTAAAGATGGTGGGGAAGAATCGTAGCTCAGGTAGTTCAGGACGACCAAACCATCCAGCTCAGAGAATAAAACTCCATCAAAATCACAAGTTCAAAGCGTCACATGCTTTGTGGAAGTATACTGTAGTCAGATCCTGGATTCGAATCTCGCGGGGGGCGGGATCGTGGATGCGCACTGCTGAGGAGTCCCATACTAGGACAAAACGGCCGTCCAGTGCTTCTAGGTTTTCCATGGTGGTCTAGCTTTAATTAACTCTTGATTTCAACCAGATTTTTATTATTTTTAATATTGACATTCAAATCTGTATTAGATCGTTTACTGTCGACATTTAAGCTTTATGAATAGAAGTCGTTATATTGCTTATCGAGTGAATTGTTAACATTGCAATTAGCACTAAAAATTAGACATAGATAAAACTGGCTAGTATTCAACTCTACAGTAGTTAAATCGTAAGCCAAATAACACTAAGGAAACGTCCTTTGATTTTACTACTGAGTTACACTAGTTCATAATCCATAAAGAGTATCAACTACTTAAATATCGTAATTAAACTTAGCTGATTAGTGGCAACTTGCATGAAATCTAAGTCTATCAAGGTTTCCCACAGATTATCTTTAACCACACAAAATGTCGTCATTAAATGTTTTACAACCACACACCAGTGAATTATTGGTTAGCAACTAGTCCTATGGGATATTAACTCGTATTATCCAGATTTAAAGTTTAAGACGTTTCCATGGAGAGTAGTGTTAACCAACTACTTAAGATAACAGGAAAATACCAGTGATGAATATCATCTAGAATAAACCTACATCCAAATTGTTTTGTCACCTACTCTCAATCATATGATAGTTCAAGTTAGTGAATATATACTTTAAAAAAACGATGAAATTAGAACAACCATGTTCGAATCTCATGGGGCGGGATCATAGATGCTCACTGTTGAGGAGTCCCATACTAGGACGAAACGACCATTCAGTGCTTTCAGGTTTTTCATGATGGTGATCTAGCTTCAATTGACTCATGATCTCAACCATTGAAATTACTATAATATGCACAAAAATAAACTCCTTTCTGATATGATTGATATTCATTCATAACAAAATGATTAATCTCAATTAGAAGGTTTCGTTCCATTCATTTTATAAGGCAATTTATGTTAGAAATAATCAGAAATGACTTTGTTATTCATTGTACAAATCAATGACTACCTAAGTAATTGACCGTAGTCATTAAATATATATATATATATATTGAAGAGATTCTTAAAACAGTGGAATATGTTATGGTCATTGATTTTGATTGTTCGTGACTAAATATGACCTTTTAATAAAATACATTATGATTATGATTATGTAAATCACTTATAAAATTTTAGCTTTAATTGATTGAATTTACTTTCAGCATCAAAATACTTCTAATAGTGAGATAGGATTTTGTGGCGGTCGAACTAAAACGTGGCATCAGTGCTATGTTGGTAGATGCAGATTACTTAGTTGGGGTCCGCGGCACTATCATAACCAATGGTTGGAGACTCTGTATGATATGACTCAATTCCGTTCTACATTACGGCTGTAAAACGTGGACATTAAGAGTTGAAGATACTCGTAAGTTACTAATATTTAGTCACAGATGCCTTAGATATATTATTACCGGATAGGTAATAGTGAGGTTAGACACAGGGTATTAGGGAATGGTGGTAAATCAGTTGATGAGGTTGTAAATCATCATCGACGTGTTACGTATGTCGGAATACCGATTACCACAACGCACAATGCCGACTGGTGTTGGAAACAGCTGGAAGAAGGTTAGAGGCGGCCAACTGAAGGCGTGGCATCAGTGCTTAAAGTCACTAACTTCTAGTCTGAGCCATGTTAGTAGATGCAGACTACTTAGTTGGAGTCCGCGTGGCTATCGTAACTAATGGTTGGAGACTCTGTATGACATGGCTTAGAATCGACCACAGTGATGTAGGTGTATACACTCTTTGTCTTTTCTCTTAAACTGTGAGATTAAAATCGCTTCACATCAAATCATGTTCGGATATATCTATAAAATCTGATCACCAATTCCCTTGGTACCTATAGGCAGATTTATTCTAGCAGTGCGCATCCACAACACAGTTTAACTTCTCCAACCATTGAATGCGAGTACTCCTTGGATATAATAATAATAAGACTAGTAGTCAACCACATAAATAAGTTGTTAATTCTAGGTCATTCTAAATTGCAAGTATCTCTAATTTTATGTCATTGTTAGCATGAAATTCAATTATCCAGTTGTTAATATTCAAGACTAAAGTTTGATCATTCGTTGTTAGCATATGTGTATTCTGCGCAGATCACCTCTTCGTCACTATTATTATTATCACTACTACTTTTTATGAGTGTTTTTCTTCAACATAGGTGAACGTTGACTATCATCGTGATTCAGAACGAGGATTTCACTCAATTTCAGATTGATCACCGGAATATACTCAAATCCTAGTATTAGTTATATCCATAACTAACCAATCAAATTGTCGCTTAAACGTCCATTAAGTCAACCTGGTCTGATGTTTCCGTAGACTATCCTTGTTGCATGTACCCTAACAATTGAAGGACATTATTATCCTGTTATATTAGTACAGATCATAATTTTTATCCATTTCGATAAGACAAGCAATGCTGGTCAGTATATTCGCGTGTTTCACTTAATGACTGCAATTCCTTTAATTATTGTACTGATAAACTTACTTTTTACATTTAGAAAGAGATGAAGTTGTCATTATTCTAACTATAGATTTCACATAGACTCTGGGATCGCCAGCGTCGCGACCGAACCTATGACCTCCAGTTTCGCGCGAGAAAGCTTAACATCTAAACCCTTGAGCCGGAAACCAATAGTGTTTATTTCTAATTTAAATTAATATACAGTGTTGTACGACCTTTATACATTTTCTTCAGCGAATCACTGTCTCATTTGACAGTGGGTTGAACTCCACCGGTCACGACTTTTAACTAAACCTCTAGTAGTTGTAGCTTGAAGCCAGTCATTAATGAATACATGATCATTATTATTAATATTGAAGATTCGTGGAAATTGTAGTATTTAAATCACGCAAGTCTTGAGTTCAATTCCCGAGTGAGCGATCATGGTTGTGCACTACTGAAGGGTCCGATACTAGAACGATGGTGCTCTAGCTAAGATTATTCCGTGATTTTACTTATAAAAATGGCGTTAGTTTGACATATATTTATCCTGTGAAGTTATCAATGAGTAAGTCAGTTCATCTAAAGTTTTTCATTTATTAACCATAATTTCCCTTTCCTAAAATTTGCTATTTTTATATTAGATGTGTTGCTCAATTTTGTCGAGTGTTTGAAGTTAAAAATCAACACCGGTGGATGCCGGTCAGCTTAATTGTCTAGTAGATAAGCGCTCATGCATAAGACTGAAGTCCCTGGGTTCGAATACTGCGAGCGTGACCAAGGACATGCATTATTGAGGAGTACCACATTAGGACGAAACGACCGTCCACTGACTCCAATTTACTCATGATCTCAACTATTAAAATTATCATAATATCCACAAAAACTTCTGATATATCACATAAGTTTGTTTATTTTCCTGAGTTGATAACAAAATCCAATAACTGACCCCTCTTATCCATTGCCCATGTTTACACTATCATTCCTTTTTTGAAAAAAATTCTATCGTTTTATCAAAACAAAAACAAACAAAACAAAAGAAACGTGAAACCACAACCACACATTTGCTAAAATGATAAATTTATTATTAACTTTAAAGCTTAGTCTTCTCGTTAACACAAATACACACACACACACATACCATCACCCTCACCCTCATTCCCCTCCCCCCGACCAGATAAGTAAAGTGCGAAAATCTCCACCTTTGTTTACCGTAATAAAAATTAATGGATGAATAAATAAATAAATTTAATTAATTAATTAATTTAATAATTGATCAGTGAATAACCCTATTGAATGATAATAATAATAATAATAATAATAATAAAGTTAAATTACGTCACACCCCTTAGCTTAGAAAAAAGGAACGCAATTCATCCTGTGAAAAGGCATGGTGATGAATTTCGATGGTGATAAAGAAGTAATAATAATGATGCCCAATATCATTATTATTATGAAACTACCTATCTATTTATGGATTATAATTATAATTTTGATAAAATTCATAATCTAATTAAATTTATTCAAAATGGTTTTTCTGTATAGGCAAACCCTAACTTGGAATCGTAAAAGGGAAGAGAAAAAGAGGAATGCTAAACGATTTGTAACTAAGGTGGATGATTTTGATGGAGTTTTGTTCTCTGAGCTGAATAGTTTAGTTGTGAAGCTTTCAAACAAAAAAAAAGTAAACAATGACAAGTTTAAGATCAACATAAACCAAATCACATTGAGGTTTACAAGACAAACTGTGAACCATATATGGAGAAATTTGAATGCTTCACTTCGATCTGAAGTTTATATTGATGATGTCGTTCAGAAGAATGATGAAAACTTCACAACTAAACCATCCAGCTCAGAGAATAAAACTCCATCAAAAAGGAATATCAAAGAATGCATTACATCGGGAAATGGAAGCAGATATGAAAACGATGAATAACAACTGGACAGAGAGTGTTAGTGGGCGGACTATAATTCTCCACGAGGAATAACAGACGTAAGTAAGTAAGTAAGTAAGTAAGTAATAGTTTAAAATTAGAAAGGGATATTAAAAAATGGGAGTAGGTGTTGTCCATTAACAATTTTGCTAAGCTATACACCTATTAAATTATATTGGGTAGAATATAAAACAGTTTCTATTAACGAATAAATTCATAGTTGAATGAGATTATAAACAAAGTTGAGTAGCGGCTAGCAGTAGAATTCAGTTTGACGTGTGTTTCGTCCTATTTAAGACTCTCCAACTGGATGTACCTGTATTTCAATATCAAGGCGATACACACATTATGAATATATACTAATAAGAGACTGATTAATTATAGTCCTAAATATCAGTCGAAAGATTCAAGTAAGTAATACCAAGTGAATTTGAATGAGATTTTGTTGTTTACAATATTACAAATGGTAGGGATTCAATCCTCTGTTGGTTTCGATTTCATCTCATTCAACTTTACTGTTAGAGACATGAACACTGAGCTGGTTGGGCAGAGGCTGACCTCCTGTGTAAATGAGATTTATTTACAACCGATTATTCACTGAGTATTAATATAACAGTCACTAGTTTACATTTCTAACTTCAGTGGTTTCATGAATGTTGAACAATCATCATTCCCTTGTATCTGTGTTATTTCTACTCAACTCTACGTTACCAAAATTAATCCATAATGAAAAGCTAAATTAAGTTCCGTAATTGTCACCCACCCCCCTTATATTAAAAATAAATAAGCGCGGAAATGGTTAAAATCAAGCATTTTCTTATCATTATTGATTATCTGTCATTCATTTATAGATTTCTAAAGATTTGAGATTCATTCTGCCTATTACATAATTTTTCATCATATATACCCAACAAAATAGTATGGAGTGCTTGTATTACTTTGTATTTATGCTTGATATCGGTAAATATGATAAACAATTTGGAGAAATATACCGTCCAATGCGTTATTTTCCATAGTTGTATAGGTTAATGGACACAGTCAATTAGTTTAATTAGAGAAAAGTAATATAAAACTTACTACAGTGTTTGTATATTAATAAACATAAATAACGTAAATCATGAATGAAATAGATTAGATTGGTTGTTTCAATCTTTTCATTGATGTTTAGAAGTGCAATGGATCAGTCTCTTATTGGCATTTGTATATAGCTGTGTACATCCTACCTTGGTATTACCTTAAGTCATAAGTATTATAAGCAAAAATGGATGGTGGCTAGCCGTGGAATCAATGATGCAGGTACATGTAGCTGACAAGTGTCGAATAGGATGAAACACGCATCTCGGATTCTATTGCTAGGTACCATTCATCTTTACTTATAAGGCTAGATTAATATTTAGACAATAATAACCATTATTTTAAAATATTGACATTATGGTCAAAGACATTGAGTGATCTTAAGCAAATGATTAGACATTTCAGATTGTAAAGTTGATTAATAGAATTTGTTCATTAATAAAATCAGTAATTCATTCATATAAATATGACAGTTCTATCAAAGGTCAGTTACATTTCAAACAGCTCATTGATAATCTTTCTACTATTCATACCGTAGATTGACTAGTTCTAATCACTGAACAGATGATAGCCCCTTCATTACTTACTTACTTACTTGCGCCTGTTACTCTTCGTGGAGGAGCATAGGCTACCCACTCTCCATCTAACCCTATCCTGGGCAATCCTTTCCAGTTCTTTCCACTTGTTATTCAAACTTTTTATATCTGATTCTATTTCCCGACGCAATGTGTTTTTTGGCCTTCCTCTTTTCCGCTTTTCTTCGGGATTCCAAGTTAGGGCTTGTATTGTGATGCGGTTTAATGATTTTCGTAATGTGTGTCCTATCCATTTACATCGGCTTTTCCTAATTTCTTCTTAAGCTCCTTCATAATTACAGAAAAACCCGGTTGATGACTAATAGGCTTGTAACCGACATTGGGGTTTGGATTTCTCGTAAACTTTCAGAATTAAATCTATATTTTATTCTGCTCTTATTAACCTATCTTTATATGTTTTCCATCTGTCAGTTATATGACTTTTGTATTAACATTTTAGTCTCTGTTGTTAGAAAACGTCATTACTAATAAAAGCGAGCTTCCCAATTCTTCCATAAGCTTGAGATGGTGGAGAAGAATTGTAGCTCAGGTGGAAGGTTTTGATTGAGATCATGAAGCGACTGATGTTAGACCACCGTTGGAAACCTGGAAGCACTGGAAGACCGTATCGTCCTATTCTGGGACTCCTCAGCAGTGCACATCCACAATCCCACTCATGGGATTCGAACACAAGGCCTTTAGTTCCGTGCGCAAACGCTTAACCTCTAGACCACCGAGCTGGTCGATATCCAACAGTGTTGATGTCTAATTTCAACCAATCCACGAAATTGTGCGATCATCTTCCATTGTACTGAGGTAGATACCTGTCTCTACCAGACACGGATTAGCTCCACTGGCGTTAATTCAGTTTATTTCTGATGGTCCAGTTTTTCATTTACTGCTTCTACAGATTTTATTATCTCCATATGTTCTTGTATTCCCGCCAACTTTTTTATTCATTCACTTTTGGCCATACGAATGATTGATTTATTCCGCTTGGATTGATAAACTTTATCTACATCTATATGCTTTTTGATTGCAGGTTGACTGGAATGTCATTCTCATGTAAATTCTCTGTTGTTATTAGAGTTTCTTAGATCCAAAATTCTGATGCTTTTTACTGATTACAGTCGTTTCCCTTGTTATTTGTGTACATAAATATAAGTAATAGGACGTCATAAATTTTGACTCATACTATGCCAGCAAAATTGAGTGAGATCCACTTGGTATAATGTGCTGTTTATAATGTTTGATCAAAATTATTTTGTAGTAGATGTTTCATTTATCTTGCTTTATTATGGTTTCCTTCAGTTAGCATAGAATGGAATAAAATAATTCTGGTTTAGAGGTTAAACATTCGGGGGTGAGAACGTTAGGTCTTGGGTTCGGATCTCGCGTGGCGGTATCGTTGATGCGCACTGCTGTCCAGCGCTTCCAGGTCTTTCATGATGGTCTAGCTTTAATTGACTCATGATGTCAACTATTAAAAGAACTGTGTTGGCTTACAAGAATTTGTGTAAGATTTTCTGTATATGAAAAGACAAACTAGTGTTTTGGAGTGATTTAATAGCACCTCAGAGGTTAGCGTTTTTAGCGTTTTTCTAGCGAGTTAGTTTTCCACGGGATGGGGTTGCTAACCCCATGCCCAACCCTCCTCCTTTATCCGCGCTTGGGACCAGCAGTAGCCCCCGGAGGGACTCCAGGCGGAGTTAGCACCTCAGAGGAAATAACACTAATTTTCTGATAGAGTTTTGTTCTCTGAGCTGAATGATTTGATCGTGAAGCTTTCATCATTCTTCTGAATGACATTATCAGTACAAACTTCAGATAGACTTCTATCTTTTCTTTAACTCCACGACCAAACCATCCAGTTGAAAGTACAAAACTCCATCAAAATCATCCACCTGACCTAAAAATTTCCACCATCTCGAAATAACACTAAAAAACGGCCATCCATCTATTCAATGGAACGAAGTTTTCCCCTTTTCTTTTGTTCATTCATAAATCTCATTTGAAATTCTAATACAAATAGGAATGACAGTTGATTTTTACGACAAACCATAAGAATAATATAAAACCATTGAATTAATTCAATTAATTAATATTCACTGCCAGAGGTAGTAGATTTCTTTATTTAGTATTTATTTAAGTAGTATCAATAATCTTAATAGAATACATCATCATAACAATATTATAAAACAGTTTATATGTGGTATATACTACTGATGTCAATAGATATAAGTAGTTTTATATCATCAATTGAAAGTGGAATGCCTAAAGGCAGAATGTTAAGAAGATCGATAAGAAAGAACAAGAACAGTCGTTTGAGACTGAAAATATTAAAAAAAGCATAGATTATAGGAAGATCGAAGATAAAACATCTTTGAATAGATGATAGCCATGCGAATGATATATAGTTAGATATTTCAACTAATGGATGTTAAGTTAATGGTTTAAATGTTAAGCGCTCGATATGAGGTCTGAAAACTATGGATTCGACCTTTAATGGAATCATGAATATACTCACAAGACAGGCATTTTTCATAATAACTAATCAGTATCTCCTGGTTTTCAATAGTTGTCAAAAAAGATCACTGATATGAAATTGTAAAATTCAACAATGTCCATTTCAAATAACTTAGTGAAGTTCCTGATGGCAAAGAAGATTATGAGTTGACGCTTAATTATTGAATTTAATAGTAAGTTCATTTTGAATAAATAAACACTGTCTTGATTTAACGGTAGAACATGGATGAACCGATAGAACCGATAAAACTCTTCAACAAGATATATCTGCAATTTTGAGAGAACTAATGTTACCTAACGGATTCGATCCCGTGTGAGAGATGTTATCACTGAGGTATCCGGGTGCGAATGATCTCCTGTAGGACTCTGATATATTTACAACTGATTGATCACTGGGTAGTGATCAGTGACATATAGGATTAAATGAAATGCATATTCAGAAATTTTCAATGTTCAATCAAACAATTCCAGTTGAACAAATAAGCCTTAATAAACTATCTAAATAATTTGACCGATATTCTAGTTTGTATAGAAGACAATTTGGCGAGAGTATAATTTATGGACCAAACAATCAGATATAAGATAATGAATTATGAATTCTGAGTAACTTTTTCTGGTTAGCGTTTTTCTAGCGAGTTAGTGTTCTACGGGATGGGGTCGCTAACCCCATGCCGACCGCTTCCCCTATATCCGTGCTTGAAACCGGAAGTAGCCCAAGAAGGGCTTCAGGCGGAGTATGGAACAATCAATTGAATGAAATTCATCACTCTACATCAACTTCGTTGACTACGAAAAAGCATTTGATAGCGTGGACAGAACAACACTATGGAAGCTTCTCAGACACCACGGCGTGTCTCAGAAGATAGTAAATATCATACGGAATCCACATGGTGAATTAAACTGCAAAATTGTGCATGGAGGACAGGTCAAAGACTCGGTCGAGGTAAATACCGGTGTCAGGCAAGGTTTCTTACTCTCACAGTTTCTTTTTCTCCTAATGAGCGAATGGATCATGAAGACATCAACATCTGAGGGGAAGCACGGGACACAGAGGACATCTAGGATGCAGTTAGACGATCTAGACTTCGCAGATGATCTGACTCTCCTATCACACACGCAACAACAAATGCAGAAGAAAACGACCAGTGTAGCAACAGCCTCAACAGCATTAAGTCTTAAGATACACAAAGGGAAAAGCAAGATTCTCCGATACAACACAGCATGCACCAGCCCAATCACAATTTACGGAGAAGATTTGCAAGGTGTAAAAGCCTTCACATATGTAGGCAGCATCATTGATGAACACAGTGGATCTGATGCAGATGTGAAAGCATGGGTTAACAAAAAAACAGGAGCATTTCTACAATTAAAGAACATCTGCAACTCAAAATAACTGCCTGTTGATTGACAACAAAGTCAGAACATTTCAATAAAAATATCAACACAGTTCTACTGCAAAGGGAGGAAACCTGGAGAACTACAATAGTAATCATTCAGAAGATACAAGTGTTTATTAATAGTTGTCTACACAAAAAACACTTCGGGTCTGTTGACCAGATGCTATCAGCAACAATCGACTGTGTGAGATAACAAACCAGATCCAGACGGAGGGAGAAATTAGGATGAAGTGCTACAAGTGGATAGGACACACATTGAGGAAAGTATCCAAATGCATCACAAGTCAGGCCCTCACATGGAATGCACAACGCCAAAGGAGGTGAAGAGGAAGACCAAAGAACACATTAGGCCGATAAATGGAGACAGACATGAGAAGAATGAACGAAAATCGGATAGAGTTAGGCAGGAAGGCCCAGGACAGAGTGAGTTAGGGAATGCTGTTTGTTGGCCTATTCTCCATTGGGAGTAATAAGCGTAAGTAAGTAAGTAAGTCATGAATTTTGGCGCGAAATTCATTCATACATTTAGATAAATAGAGTTTCGGCATTATAGTTGATGTCAGCTCGTGATAAAAGACCCATATCTAATTCCTAACCTTAATCATCAACTGTAAATTATAATTCTGACTGGTTTATAACCCTCATTTAGTCCTAATCAGTAGGTGTCCCTTCCGAAGTTCACTTCAGCGTCGCTCAAAGGTCGTCCATAAATTATTGTCTCACCGATCATTTCTTTTCAAATATATACTGAATTATATTGTATAACCACTGACTAATGAATTATATCATCACAATTGATTGATCACTGGGTGGTGATCAATCTCATGCTTGTCTAGTCCCTATTAGTGCAGATCGAATGCTATCGATCATGTTGCAATGTGGCCACCAGTCTAGGTGACTCGACACTGCGGGCACTATGTATTGAGATTAGATGGTGGTTGGAGGTAGTCAACAGGAAACCCTGGACCCGGGTTTCGTGCTACTTGGCACTCGTCAGCAAGGTGTACCTGTAATCTTGAGGGAACTGGTGCTCCCTGGCGGATTCGATCTCGTGTCACCCAGTTTCACAATCAGAGACGTTACCACTGAGCTATCCGAGCCGTGACTAACCTCCTGTAGGACTGAGATGTAATAGGGACTAGACAAGCATGAGATTGATCACCACCCAGTGATCAATCAATTGTGATTACATCTCAGTCCTACAGGAGGTTAGTCACGGCTCGGATAGCTCAGTGGTAACGTCTCTGACTGTGAAGCTGGGTGACACGAGATCGAATCCGCCAGGGAGCACCAGTTCCCTCAAGATTACAGGTACACCTTGCTGACGAGTGCCAAGTAGCACGAAACCCGGGTCCAGGGTTTCCTGTTGACTACCTCCAACCACCATCTAATCTGAATTATATCATGTTTATCGTTCGTAAGTACTGGACGGCAGTTTCGTTCTAGTATTGGATTCCACAACAGTGGTCATTCATGACCCACACACGGTATTCAAACCAAATACCTTCGCTCTCATGAGCGAACGTTTAACTTCTGGATCACTGAACCGGCATCCAATGGTGCTATTGTCTAACCTCAACCAATCCAGGAAATTGTGCGACCATCTTCCATTCATTTTTGAATATTATATCTGTATATCTATACTCAGTAGTTGAATAGATAACTCTCTGGATTTTCAATAGGTATCCAAATGAATTCAACTGTTTGTAAGAACATTAGTTGGCACTATGTCAAGCCCATATAGGTTATTCAAGCTTGTGAACAAACCAATCTATTCATTGTACTTAAACCACATTTTTACCTTGTCACTTATTGGCTTATTAACTAACTGTGACTGGTTTTATGTAAACGCATGTATCTGAATCATTACATATCTTTAAGTTATTTTTGTTTGACTATAAATATTGGTAACTCTCGAATTGGTTTACATGATTTGTTCACTGAATGTCATTTCGCTTTCTTCGTTTCCTTTATTTGACCGTTTGCCTAAACCAACGATCGTATGATCATCATTCATATAATCCACTTGGAATCAGATACTTGGCGACTAAAATTTATAATCATCACTATCTCAATAAATACACATTGAATTCAGTCTGTTATTGATTGATCAATTGCAGTCTTAAACGTCAATGGGAAGATACAAGCCAAACAATACCAAGTGAATTTAAATTCACCCCATTGTACAAGCAAATGACTATCAGGATTCAGCGGCTATGTCGATAACGCGATAGTGTTTGAGGTGAATGGTACTACGTTCGAGTCCCAGAGTGAACATCAACTCTGAGATGCAGGTACATCCAGCTGACGAGTCCCAAATAGGATGAAACGCGCGTCCTGGATTCCATTGCGAGCCCCTATCCATCATTGCTTAGAAGATACACATTGTTATTGACTTAATACTTATCAGAGTTTTTCAATGTTAAATGTTTCTTATAGAATTTGATTAGCGTTTCACAGTCATTGAAAAGATCAATATATATATAAAACGTCTTAATGAGTAAAACAACAAATTTATGACGTATTTTTAATTAACTCATTTACGTAAATCTTACAGAGAATAATAAACAATGACGTGATTAGTATGAGACTGTAAAGTGAATTGGTTAGTTTTACATGAATACCATCGGAGCACCGTTGGATGCTGGCTCAGTGGTCTAAAGTTTACACCTGTTACTCCCATTAGAGAATAGGTCACCAAACAGCATTCCCTAACTCACTCTGTCCTGGGCCTTCCTGCCTAACTCTATCCGATTTTCGTTCATTCTTCTCATGTCTGTCTCCATTTATCGGCCTAATGTGTTCTTTGGTCTTCCTCTTCACCTCCTTTGGCGTTGTGCATTCCATGTGAGGGCCTGACTTGTGATGCATTTGGATACTTTCCTCAATGTGTGTCCTATCCACTTGTAGCACTTCATCCTAATTTCTCCCTCCGTCTGGATCTGGTTTGTTATCTCACACAGTCGATTGTTGCTGATAGCATCTGGTCAACAGACCCGAAGTGTTTTTTGTGTAGACAACTATTAATAAACACTTGTATCTTCTGAATGATTACTATTGTAGTTCTCCAGGTTTCCTCCCTTTGCAGTAGAACTGTGTTGATATTTTTATTGAAATGTTCTGACTTTGTTGTCAATCAACAGGCAGTTATTTTGAGTTGCAGATGTTCTTTAATTGTAGAAATGCTCCTGTTTTTTTGTTAACCCATGCTTTCACATCTGCATCAGATCCACTGTGTTCATCAATGATGCTGCCTAAATATGTAAAGGTTTTCACATTCTCCAAAGCTTCTTCATCATGTGTGATTCGATTTGACTTCATAGACTTGATACACTTACTTACGTACTTACGCCTGTTACTCCTAATGGAGCATAGGCCGTCGATCGGAATCTTCCAACCCACTCTGTCCTGGGCCTTCTTTTCTAATTCCATCCAATTCTTGTTCATTTTTTTCATGTCTATTTCCATTTCTCGGCGTAATGTGTTCTTTGATCTTCCTCTTCTCCTTTGGCCTTGAGGATTCCATGTGAGGGCTTGTCTTGTGACTCATTTGGGTGCTTTCCTCAATGTGTGTCCTATCCACTTCCAGTGCTTCTTCCTGATTTCTTCCCCCGCTGGAATCTGGTTTGTTATCTCCCACAGTACGTTGTTGCTAATAGTTTTTGGCCAACGGATCTGAAGTATTTTGCGTAGACAACTGTTAATAAACACATGCATCTGCTGTATGATGGCTTTCGTAGTTCTTCAGGTTTCCGCGTCATACAGTAGAACTGTGTTGACATTTGTATTGAAAATCCTGACCATGGTGTTGGTTGACAATTGTTTTGAGTTCCAGATAGACTTGATACACACTTGATCTATATCAAAAGTGTATACAGTTTATAAATTACACTATTTGATAAATATTTCAACAATCAATAAATACCGGAACTCCATTTTTTTATGATGTGAAAATGTCATAAAAATCTATTCTATTGTTAATTTTATAGATCATGTTGATTGCTGAATGTCATTGTTAACGGAAATCAAAGAACATTGTTTAGGATTCTTTTTATTTTTGTGGGGTAGGGTATTGGTGGTGGTGGTGGTGTTTTTTGAAACATTTATGTTTTCCTGTTGTCATTGTTTGAAAAAAATTCTCTGTTTTCTTTTTATCTATCGTACAAGACATTTAGATCATTTCATTGATGAAACTGATTCATCTGATTATGTAATGTTTTTTATAAGTGTTTTATCTAGAGCTTAGGTTCTTGATATACCATAGACAACTTGAACAATCGAGCGCTAGAACTTTCCGAGCTGGAAATGAGATGACAGAATACGAGTGAGAAGGAAAGCCAGTCCTGTTAGGTACCGATAAGTATAATGAATGGTAACTTTTGGGATCCATTTGTGGACCAATACTGAATGTATATTTCTATCGTATAATTGTTAAATAACTAAACTATACATATTCGTGTCTCTCTTATTATGAGCCTTATTTTGACCTATGAACTATTATTATACGATTTACTATTCTCAAATTATGCCCTGTCTATTAATCACTACCTCCCTCATTTACAGTCACATGTGGCCAAATCTTGTATAAATGTTATTTTCTATTTCAGAGTATGTTGTGATCTGTCTGGTTGGTATATAAACCCAGTATGCTTGAAATAAATGATTTATATCGCAGAGGCTGAGATTGGTGTTCTGCACTTAACTGGCTGGGCTAGGCGGAAAGCAGGATCAATTAGGACTCTAGATCGCTCGTACGTGTTTTACGCGTCATTGGTCCGATCGATAATTCACTTCTCCCTAATTGGTGGTATTATTACGTAATACATTAACAGGGCACACAGGTCACAAGTTAAAACGATTCCAAACAGTGTCATATATGGTACAAAACTTTCAGGTATTCATAGTTCTTAATAAAAACGAAATCATCATTATAGTCAGAGGTTTCTAGTATATGTCTAATAGAGAAGTTAAACGTAAAGATTCTGGAATATCTTTCTAAAAGATTATTGGATGAAATATCTTCGGCTAGTTTGTGAACTTCATTGAGTTCACCCTTGAACCATCCTCACAGTAAGAATCATAAGAATGTATATTAGGTAAAAGTCTACTAACAAGATAATATTTTGACAGAATATCAATCCAAACATTTTTCATACGATCATAGTTTTGATCTTGGATATTAATATGTTTACTTTATCATTTATTGTATTTATTGATCCAAAGAACACTGCACTAGTATAGGGGTTGTGGAGATTATTAGGTTTTGATTGAGATCATGAACCGATTGATGTTAGACCACTTTTGATCTCAATCAAAAACTTAATAATCTCCACAACCCCTATACTAGTAATTAACATGTGCTCACTAGTGACTAGCTTCGTGAGGGAATTCTTGGAGTTCTAGTGAGAAGCCGTGACAAGTGGAGCTAATCCATGTCGGGTAGAGACAGGTATCTGCCTCAGTACAATGGAAGATGGTCGCGCAATTTCGTGTATTGGTTGATGTTAGACACTATCACCATTGGATATCGGCTCAGTGGTCAAGTAGGTTAAGCGTTCGCATGCGAGACCTAAGGCCTTGTGTTCGAATTCCGCGAGCGGGATCGTGGGTGCGCACTGCTGAGGAGTCTCACGATAGGACTAAACGACCGTCCAGTGCTTTCAGGTCCTCAAAGGTGGTCTAACACCAATCGGTTCATGATCTTAATACTGCACTATTGAGATATTATTCTGGTAGCGTTACATACATAATACTATACTTCAGATGTTTAACTAACAATCTAACTATATATTTGCTGATTTTACTAAGAAACCAAGTTTCCACACATTTTCTTGTTGTCTTTTCTCGTTGCCTACATTTACCATTAGATGGTATTAGGTTTTTCTCAGACGGGAGTTTTTGTGGATATTATAGTAACTTCAATGTGCCGCTCAATTAACACCGGTGCATACCGGCCGGCTCAATGGTCTAAAGGTTAAGTGCGGGCGCGGGAGAGTGATAAGTCTTGCGTTCAATTCTCGAGAGGCGGGATCGATAATGTGTACTTTTAAGGAGTCCTATATGAGAACGAAACGGCCATCCAGTTTTTCCAAGTTTACCATGATGGTCTAGCTTCAATTGATTCATGATCTGAACCATTGAAATGATTTAATTTCGTTATTCACTAATGAGATTTAAGTCGATGATTGTCTACAAAGATTAGCGGTTTGTATTGTGGAAGGATAAGGAGGAAAATGTACTGACTATTATGGTTGTATATTATCAGTTTATTGGTTATTCTATTCATAATAGATTGAATGATTATATTCAGTTAACTAATATGATTAGTCAATTACGACACTTCAGCAAGACTATAATATTTATGGAAGAACTAATCAGGTATAAGATAACAGGTCTCCGATTTATCCATTTAGCTAAATAGAGTTTTGCCATTATAGCTGATGTCAGCTCGTGATGACTACAATAAATCTAATTCTTAATCTAAACAATCAACTGTAAATCATAATTCTATTTCCTCACACAGGTTTATAACTCTGATTTGCTGCTAGTCACTAGGTGGACAATTTCAAGGTCAATTTAGCGTTGCTCAAAGGTCATCCATAAATTAATGATGAAATTCAACAAAGTTGTTCTTTTCAAATGTTAAATTCATTTGACAATCATTAAATCAAAATATGATTACAATTTTTAGCTTTGTCAGAAGGGGTTTTGTGGAGATTTTTGTTTATAAATTTCACTGGAAGGACTGAACGGCCGTTTCGTCCTAGTATGGGACTTCTCAGCAGTGCCCAGTGGTTATTATTATCAGAAGAGGTTTTGTGGAGATTTTTGTTTAGAAATTTCACTGATTGAAATCATGAGTCAATTGAAGCTAGACCACCATGGAAAACCTGGAAGGACTGGACGGCCGTTTCGTCCTAGTATGGGACTCCTCAGCAGTGCACAGTGGTTATTATTATCAGAAAGGGTTTTGTGGAGATTTTAGTAATTTCGATAGTTTTCCATAGTGGTTTAGCATCAATTGACTGATGATTTCAATCAGTGAAATTTTTAGTTTATTTTTATTTTATAATTTCTTAATTATTATTATCAAACATTTAATAATCAACATAATAAAGATGATAACATTACATATCAGTTATGTAATCGGATTACTGTATATACACGCCTTGTATAATTTATTTACATTTCGGTATCATTAATTATTTAATTTACCGAAGAGTGAGAGAGACACGGAGAACACGAACAAGAAGAAGAAGAAGAAAAAGGGGAAGAAGAAGGAGAAGAAGAAAAAGAAGGAGAGGAAGAAGGAGAAGGAGGAGGATACCGTAGATGTATATATAATCAAGCGTCTACAGGTAACTAAACTTTTAGAAAAATATCCCTTTTTATTTTTTTTGTGTGGTTTTATTTTTTTTTTACTTAAAACTGGACATTAGATCGATTGTTTCTATGTCAAGTCATGTTGATGAAAAAATAAATTGAAATAAAAAAAATACATCGTTTTTGGCATTGTGATCAATGTTGATTTACATACTGGAACAAAAACAGAAAAAATAACTTTAACGGTATAAAGAAATAAAAATTTAGTAACTATGCGCTTAAAGTTTTATTATTATTATTATTATTATTATTGTTATTATTATTATTATTATTATTAGTAGTAGTAGTAGTAATAGTAGTATTGGAACCACGTAGTCCATCATTCAAAAGATACATGTGTTTATTAATAGTTGTCTACACAAAAAATACTTCGGATCTGTTGACCAGATACTATCAGCAACAATTGACTATGTGAGATAACATACCAGATTCCAGTGGAAGAAGAAATCAGGATGAAGTGCTACAAGTGGATGGGACACACATTGAGGAAAGTATCCAACTGTGTCACAAGACAAGCCCTCACTTTGATTCTTCAGCGCCAAAGGAGGTGAAGAGGAAGACCAAAGAACACATTAGGTCGATAAATGGAGACAGACATGACAAGAATGAAAAACAAGTGGATAGAACTAGAAATGAAGAATACTGTTTAGCGGCTTATGGTCTATTGAAAGTAGCAGTCATAAGTAAAGAAGTAAGTAAGTAATTATTAGTATTATTATTAGTAATATTAGTATTTTTATATAGTTTGAATTACTTCAAGAACTTTTCTCTATTTTTTCTTACGAAAATTAATTTTTATTACTAAACGATTAAATTTTCACATAAAATCAAACAAGTCTCTGTCAGTAGACTCAGTAGCTAAGTGGGTTACTTGATGATGTTTGAAGTGAATGGTACTGAGTTCAACACATAGAGTGAATATCAACTCTGAGATGTAGGTACATCATCCAGCTGACGAGTGTCAAATAGGACGAAACACGTCTCCTGGATTCCATCGCTAGGCACTATTCATCTTAACATATAATCAGTTTCATGTATATGCAAACATGAGCATTTACTGATATATATATATATATATATATATATATATATATATATTTAATCATTATAAGGATTTGTGGAGATTGTAGTAATTTTTAATAGTTAAATATTCATGAGTTGATCTAAGTTAGATCATCATTGAAAACTTGGAAGCACTGGATGATTATTTCGTTTGAAGGTCTTGGGTTTGAGTTTCATGTATAGGATAGTTGATGCACACTGTTGTGACCGTTTAGTGCTTCCAGGTTTTCAATGGTGGTCTAGCTTACATTGACTCATTAATTAAAATATTTAAATAAACATAAGATGAATAATTCTTCATATAATAAACATTGATTGACATAAGTTTTTAAGTTATATTTGTAATCTTGAGGAAATTTAAGTTTCGAACCTCAGATGAATCCTATGTGAGATTATAATTTATGAACGACCTTTAAGTGACGCTAAACCGACCTTGAAAGTGTCCACCTAGTAACTAGCACCAAATCAGAGTTCTAAACCTGTGTGAGAAATTAGAATTATAATTTACAGTTGATGATCAAGGTTAGGGATTAGATTTAAGGTTTTCATCATCTAGAATGACAAAACTCTATTTAGTCAAATAGATGAGTGAATTTCGCGCTAAATCTTGAGACCTGTTATCTTATACCTAATTGGTTAGGCCACAAATTATAGTTTCGCCGAATCCTACAGAGTTTATAAGTGATAAGTTATAGTTAATTTGATGTTTTTAGATCCAACAGGTTTACCTGTCAATTGTCTGTGTTAATAAAAATATTCAGCTAATGAAACCAGAGTTTATATAAAGAACTTGATTGTTAAAATCCGATTAGCATTAAGAAGTAGGTAAACATATCGTTGGTTGATACTCAATGGTCAATATCATTAAGCCAATAATGTATTTTTAAAGAATTGTGTTTCCTTGTTATTGGTTTCAACGACTAAAATTAGTCAGTTACTACTAGGATATTCACATTCTAAGCGAATCAATTTCAAATCGTTACTTATTCAGACAAGTTTATTTAATGTCCTTCACCTCTAATGAAATTCTTCAGTAGACACTTTTTGTATTCATTTTAATATGATCAACAACACAAGAATGGTGGTGGATCGTTGTAAAGATTCCTGGAATACAACAAAATAGATGTTTTGTATCCCATAGGTAGCCCTTATCCGTTTTTAGTAAAAGCATTACAGTTGTATTGATAAGTATATGACATTAATCAGATTGGCAATCAACTGAATATATACACTCTATAGAGTGAATTGTATGCCTTAAGACCCTTTTTCCTGTTATAATTTATTAAAGATAGTCTCCTAAAAGTATAATATCCAGTTGTTTTTGAAAAATATTTCTACTTCTTTACTGTTTTACATTGTTCTCGCGTTCGTATGCGAGACCAAAGGCCCTGGGTTCGAATCCCGCAAGCGGCATCGTGCATGCGTATTGTTTAGGAGTCCTACAATAGGACGAAACGGTCGTTCAGTACTTCCAGGTTTTCAATGATGGTCTAGTATTGATCTACTTATAAATTCAACTGTTAAAATTGCTACAATTTCTACAAATTTCCATCATTTAGTGATAATCGAATTGTGTAAATGAAGTTGTGATCTGTCACTAATCTAAATGATACTACATCTCATGAACTATGTTAACACAATAAGGATGGATTCCTTTACCAATCCAACTAAAGTCAACTGACTAGTCCATACTAAAACAACAATAAGGTTCAGTGTTTCTTCACGAATAACTTCAACCACATATCAGCATTAGGACATAATTAACACTAAAAATCTTTGATCATTTGGAAAGTTGATAGTTTATTTATAACTATGGTGATCGTTCAATTTGCAGCGTACACCATGGACTAACTTGGGCTAGACTTGAAATCGTTACTAGTAGTCAATAGTGCTTAGCTCTGTCAAGTATCAAATAGATATTACTGATGTCTTTTAATAATGATAACGTAATATCATGAATTTCCTGATACCATGAACACAAATTATCAAACAAAGCTCAGCGTTATGAAGTGAATACATTCACTGTGACGATTTAAGGTCTAGAATATGATTCCATGAAGAGATTGTAGGTGTATGCTTATAAAAATTCATGAAATAGAATGAAATAATTATCCAGTACTTCCTTGTTTCATCGTTAAACTGTGCCCTGGTACGGCCGAGAGTGGGGAGAGTCCGCTCTCCCTCTCGAAATGCTCTCACACGGCCACGCGTATATAGCCTCTGTCAGGGAAGTCCTACTCACTGCCTTCTCGCGACGGGGGTGTTGTTTACGAAAATGAGAGGACGAAAAGCGAATGTCTGGCGCTTTAACCGGATTCCAAACCAGTGATGCACATGGGCTCCAGTAGCCTGCGGGAACAAGTGGCGTATGAACCAATAGTTGGTCACCGGCTTCCATGGGACTGCATCTCTTTACGATGCTCCACTGCCTTGTGGATCAGACCTTTAGGTCGAAGGCTCGGGGGGTGGCCCCCTAAGATAACCACCTGCTTCGGTTTGGGCACCTGGGCATTATCACAGTCCTCACACATATCGAATGAGATTTGTGTGGCGCATATGTATTTGGTGTCTCTTTGTACCATTATCTATGTGTTTAAATAAATAAATAAAATAAACAACATCTTAATTCATCTTTTAAAAGCTGGTTAATGTAGATGAAATCATATTCATAACTTTAAACATTTCATTGACTAGTTACTCATTAATCCCTTTTACAACATTCACTAATTTTATTTTGTTGGTTCACTTTAAATATATTTTGTATTTTGGTCAGTGAGGAATTTTGTAGATATTAAAGTTACCTTTTTTTAATAGTGGAATTCATAAGTCAGTTGAAGATGTTCCACGATCGAAAACCTGGAAGCACTGGATAGTCGTTTCATCATAGTATGAGACCCCTCAACATTTCGCATCCACGAACTTGTTTCGCAAGATTCGTACCCAAAATCTATCAGTTTTATGTGCGAGCGCTTAATCACTAGACTACTGAGCCGAACGTCATCCAATGGTGTTAATGTCTAACTTCAACCAATTCACGAAGTTGCACCACCGTCCACTTGGATTCGAATCTTGTGAGTCAGATTCATGGATGCACACGGCAAAGGTGTACTATACTAGGACGAAATGATCATCCAGTGTTTCCAAGTTTTCCATGATGTTCTAACTTCAATTAACTTCTGAATTCAACTATTAAAAAGAAACATTTTCAATAATATCTGTATTTGATTAATAACTACTATTCTACATTGGTTCAATGTTCAATGATTACCTTTTTCTCTTTCTTCCCTATCCCCCTCATAAATAAATTTTGTTTATATTTGTAATTTTTAATGTTTGCAATGCACTTGGTTTATTACCTTTACTAAGTAATCAGTATTAAACTATTTACTTTATTCATTCAAATTATACCCCATAATCATTGAACACATAAAGTTAAAAAAGAAGAAGAAAAAACTAAAGAGAAAAGTTTCAATTGAACATTTTATAGCGAAACGAATAATGAAGAGAGAGAGATAACCTACAGAAAAAGAAACTGAACAAAACAAGACTGGTTTTGGCCTAACTTGGAACAGTTTTTTTTTTTTTTGGCAGTATAGGTATGGTTGTTATGAAATTACTAAATTAGTTTTATAAGCAGAAATGAATGTTGGTTAGTAATGAAATTTAGGCTGTCTATTTCTATTTATTTAGGACTAGTCAGCTGGATGTACTTGCATGTGAGAGTTAATGTACATTCTGGGACTAGAACCCAATACCGCTCGCTTCAAACTTCATTGCGTTATCCACTTAAATACTATGTGCTGATTCCACAACTAACCATTATCCATTTTTGCTTAGAATGATTGTGAATTAAGGCAATATCAATGCAATTTGCACAGTATGTACTTATGCCAAATAAGAGACAGCTCAATTGTAGTCCTAAACATCAATGTCAAGATTCAAGTAAACAATACCAAGTGAATTTAAACTTCACCTCATTGCACAAGCAAATTTCTATCAGGACTCAATTACTAAGTGGATAACGTGATGATGTTTGAAGCGAACGGTACTGGGTTCAAGTCCTGAAGTGGACATTAACATTGAGATGCGGATACATCCAACTGACAAGCTCCAGAATAGGACGAAACTCGCGTCTTGAATTCCACATCTAGTCACTATCCACTTTCGATGAATAGAGAATGGTTGATGAGTATAACTGTCTATATTTATCATACCTAATAACATTACTTAGTTGAATGTTCATGTAATCGTAACAAATGTACGGTAAGAATGACAAAACTATAATTTATAAATGAACCAATCAGATTTAAGATATATGGTCTTGAATTCGGGCGCGAATTTCATTCATTCATATGGTTTTTAGCATTATAGCTTATCTCAGTTTATGATAAATAAATAAAAAACATAACCTAAATCCAACACCTAACCTTAATGTTCAGCTTTATATCCTAATCCTCATCCTTTACAGTAAGTTGTAGCCTTTCTTTAACTCTCTTAAGTAAAGGGAATTCTCGAAGTCAATGTAGTATTGCTTAAATATCGTTCATAAACTATAGTCTCCCTGCGAAAACTATGAGAAATCACTTACAAATAAGTTAATGATCAAATGACAGAAAACATGAATTCTTAGAATTGAAATCCTTAGACCCAATTAAAATCTCTATGTGATCATCCTACTTTGGAGATTAATCATTTATTTTAACAATATATTAACTAATAAAGAACATAGATCAGTCAGTAACAACGTAGAACTTCGAACATACGTACATCAGTTCCAGCTGCCATACCACATTAGCACAGAGACTTAGTTGTCGATTCAAATCCCGTAGTGGTAGAGGCGGTAAGAGCATAAGCAGTAATCGGAAAAACTAGGATTTGAAGGTGTTATTCAAGGAGTATAATCCAGTGGAATAGATTTGGAAAGAAAAATAAGGACATGAGGAATTCAGAAGAATAGAATTTGGGAGAACACAGAGAGTGGATGCACCTGCGTCATTTCAAACGCTTTCCAGTCATTTCATTCAAGGTCACTAACCATCGTTTGTTATCGTCTCGCTGATCCCAACCAAGTAGTCCACAACTAACAACATGGCTCATTCCACTTGTTGGTGACTTTTACGGATTTGTGCCATGTTTTGGTCTGGCCACCCCTAACTTTCTTCCAACCTATTCCTACACCATAAACGATCGCACGGCGGGGCATTCAGTGATTAGGCATACGTAGCACATGTCCCAGCCATCTCAACTGATGAAGTTTCACTTCTTTATCAATTGATTTGCCATCCTCACCTAGTACCTAGTACGAGCAATGCTTCGAAGACACCTATGATCGAATACTAATAACCTATGAATATCCTCTACTCTTGTTGGCCATGTTTCACTGCCATAAAGTATGACGGGACGAACTGCTGCACAGTAAACCCGTCCTTTGGTTAATAGACGGATATCCCGCCTACACCATAAATGATGCAAGTTGGCAAAAGCTAGTCGAGCCTACTTTATCCGTGCTGAGATTTCGTTACACACTAGACCACAAGGGCTGATGAGACTTCCAAGACAAGCGAAGCGGTTGACACGCTCAATTACTTCACTCCCTATCATTAGTTCGGGTGTCAATGCAACCCAATCCTGAAGCAACATTTTACATTTCGAGGGGGAGAATCGCATGCCGAACATGCTTGCATTGTTGCTTAGAGTGGTCATAAGACTCTGCATTTTGTCAGCGTCTTCACCAAATAAAACGATGTTATCGGCATATTCTAAGTCAACAAGTGAACCTCCCGGTAGAAGTTCAACCCCTGGAAATCTAGACGAGGAAAGTATCATTTCTAAAAGTACGTCGACGACAAAGTCGAACAAGAATGGAGAGAGTGGACAGCTTTGACGAACACCGCTTGAGGTAATCAATTCTGATGACAGTTAGCCATAAGCTCTCACTCAACCAGTTTTTGTTCGAGTAGAGAGCCTTTATAAGGTTAATGTACTTCTTTGGTACTCCTTTCAGTGATAAACACTGCCATAAAACTTCTCGATCAACAGGGTCAAAGAATATAGGTACATCAAAATGATCATTATCTCCCTGAATATCAGTGAAATACTTATTCTAAGATAGGACAATTCAAATGTTCTATCAAAACATTGATGATGAATGTACTGATTATGTAACATAATAATAGTAGGTTTGATCGTGTATGATTTTGACAACACAGTCCAGTGATTTAACAAATTAATAGAAAAGAGATGAGCGTAAATTGATTGGTTATTAAGTAGTAGATATAAATATTATATTTATATTCTATAAATCATTCTATAATAACTTGATACTGGGTGCAATATCTTTGATATTATTTATTAATTAGTGATCGATCATTATGAGTAGCTGAATAATTTGACAATTATATCTCTTGCAGGTTTTCCATGGTGATCTAGCTTCAATTGATTCATGATCTCAACTATTAGAATTACTAAAAATCTTCACAAAACCTTTTCTGATCTTGATTAACATATGCTCACTAGAGAATGGTGTTCTAGTGAGAATCAGTGACCAATGGAGTCCAACCGGGTCCGTTGTCAGATGGTAACTAACTGATGATAATGGTGGATGGTGGCTCAATTTCGTGGATCGGTTGAGGTTAGATAGGTTAGATGCCGGCCAGCTCAGTGATCTAGAGGTTAAGCGTTCGTGCGTCAGACTGATGGTTACTCATACAATACAATAGTCCAAGTTTACTAAAATACACTTTGTTAAATAAAATAAGTAGCGTATATTTATATGATTTAAGTAGTATGTTTTGTTCTATTCTTTCTTATGAGGTATATGTACATCACAGGAAGTACATTCATTCATTCATTCATTCATTTAGCCTATCTCTTCGAATAAAGCAACATTTCCTGCTTTCTTTTTATATAAAAATAACAGTATAAATGTATAAAATATTGTCAATAACATACTACTTAAATATTGTTATTGAATCCTTGAATTATTCAAATTTAATCGAATACAATAATAATATGATTGACATTAGTTCTTCTTTTAAATAGAATGTTCCTTATTGTTATTGGTTCATAGTTAGAAAAATTGGTAATCAGTAGTATGATTATAATTATTAGTAGTAGTAATAGTATATGTAAAAAGTAAAATTCTCCAATACCATACAACATGCACCAATTAAAATCACACTTGACAGAGAAGATTTCGAAGATGTAAAAACATTTACATATATAGTCAGCATCATTGATGAACATGGTGGATCTGATGTAGATGTGAAGACGTGGATCAGAAAAGCAACAGCAGTATTTCTACAATTGCAACTCAAAACAACTGCCTGTCAATTGACAATAAAGTCAGAACTTTTCAATACAAATGTCAATACAGTTCAACTGTATGGGGAGGAAACCTGAAAAACTACAACACCAATCATCCAGAAGATACATGTGTTTATTATTAGTTGTCTACACAAAATACTTCGGATCCATTGGCCAGATACTATTAGCAACAATCGACTGTGTGAGATAACAAACTAGATTACAGTGGAGGAAGAAATTAGGAAGAAGCACTGGAAGTGGATAGAACACACATTGAGGAAAGCACCCATTTGCGTCACAAGTCAAGTCCTCACATAGAATCCCCAAGGTCAAAGGTGGGGCGGATGACCGAAGAACACATTAGGCCGATAAATGGAGGCAGACATGAAAAGAATGAACAAGAATTGGATCGAACTATAAGCGAAGTCCGAGGACAAAGTGAGTTGGAGAATGCTGGTTGGCAGTCTATTCTTTATTGAGAGTAACAGGCGTGAGTATTTATATCCAGTTTGTGTTGAATTGATGAAAGGAACACTATAAGAAAAATATACTGGATACCTCATATATATATAGTGAAGATTGAAAAGCAAAGTCACTTACACATATCCAATGTCATAACCACCATTTTGATGACTCAAACATTAAGGTCAAATGTTTTAAAACAAAACAGATAAACAAACAAATATTTAGGTCATTAATGTGCCAATTTTCCCCTTCTTTGGGACTAGATTTATTGAGTTCATTTGTAAATTGTTTCAAAAATTCATGGGTTAATGGTAGAGGGTTATTATTATTATTATTATTATTATTATCAATATTTGTATAATTTAGAAAATCATTTCTGATCTAGGAAGTATTGAACAGCTTCTTTAGTCCCAGTACAAGACTTGTCTTATGGTCACCTCATTATGTAACTTATTACATTCAAAGATCAGTGTAGGGTTGTGAAGCTTGTCAAGCTTTTTTTCTTTTTCATTTTTCTTTTTTTGATGGTAGATATTGCCACCGTTCGTTGCTGGCTCAGTGGTCTAGAGGTAAAGCGTTCACTCACGAGACCCAAGGCCTTGGGTTCGAATTCCACAAGCGGGATCGTGGGTGACCACTGTTGAGGAGTGCCATACTAGGGTGAAACGATCGTCTGGTACTTCCGGTTTTCCAATGGTGGTCTGAAATCGATCGATTCATTCTCTTAATCAAGAAATTCAAAGATGTCTACTAACGTTTTACACCAATCATCACTATTGCTATTATATGGAATTTTACGATTTAGTGGAAAGATTACAAACATTTCACAGTTGTTTCTTTACCTTTCTTGTAAAGAAAGGATCAATGTTTAAGTATTTCAGTGTAGTTACACTTGTCCTTCCATCTCATAGTTATGTTGTTGACTTTTAAAGCTATAGGTATTTCATTCTAGTCTCAGGTAGAATATCCTAGTTACTAATCAAATCAATAATCTAAATGCAAACTGCTCCCCATCTAACCAAAATGTATTTCATTCAATACTTTCTAGTTTCATGAATACAAAATAATTACTAATCAAATACTGTGAAGAAACAAGTGAAATATGTTCCTTTTTGATCTCATTGATCATTCCATTGATCGACAGTACCTATCAACAACTAACTATAACCAGCTCAGTGGTGTTGAGGTTAAGCACTCGCGCGCTCAAGTTCAAACGAGTCTGCTGTCAAATAGTAACTCACTGATGACACTGGTGAATGTGTTGCTCAATTTCGTGGATTAGTTGAAACTTGATATTAACACGATTGGATGCCGGCCGGCTCAGTGTTGTAGAGGTTAAGCGTTCGCGCGTGAGACTGATAGGTCCCTAGTTCAAATCTCGCGAGGAGAGGTCGTGAATGCAAACTGCTAAGGAGTCTCATGCTAGGACAAAACGGCCATCCAGTGCTTCTAGGTGTTTCATGGTGGTCTAGCTTCAATTGACTCATAATCTCAACTATTGAAATTACTACAATATCCACAAAAACTCCTACGAAATCTATCTATAAGATAAACAAATTACACAAAATTTCTACAATAACGAAGATTCTGAATTTCTAAGTTGTTATTTTTTGTTTTGCACTTCAATCAAGTTTCATTATAGTTTACTTCTCCATATCACTCATCCACTAACATCACTACTCATTCAATCAAGTAAACAGTTAAATACTTTCCAGATATACATTACATAATTTACCCTCTACTGATATGCATTTTTTTTACGTTTTGTTTTAGCCTACTGAATTGAAGAATGAAGGATCATTGTTATACTGATTACTTATTAATTCAATTTATTAGGGGAAAAAAGAACAACAACAACAACAACTAACATATAGTACAAAGTAGACTAGACAAGTCATATGACATCTTAAATTTACTTAATAAATTAAATGGGATATATAAGTAAATTATATGTAAATTATTTCATTAGTTGAAATCATGAGTCAATTGAAGCTGGATCAACATAGAATACCTGGTAGCACTGTACAGCTGTTTCGTCCTAGTATAGGACTCCTCGGCAATGCGCAGTCACGACCTCGCCTCGCGAGATTTTAATCCAGGACCTATCGGTCTCACGGGCAAGAGCTTAACCTCTACAACACTGAGCCGGATATAGTTAGTTGTTGTTGAGATCAAGGAACATATTTCATTGGTTTCTTCACAGTATTTGATTAGTAATTATTTTATAGCCATGAAACTAGAAAGTATTAAATGAAATACATTTTGGTTAGATGTGGAGCGGTTTGTATATTTAGATTATTGATTTGATTAGTAACTAGGATATTCTACCTGAGACTAGAATTTAGTCAAGATCACACACATATACTTATGCACGCACGCACGCGCCCACGTACGCACACACACACATTCATACATACTATGATGAGATTAGAATTTATTTGTATCCTCAATAATACAGCAGATGCATCAAGTTAATGAGTCCCATGTAGGACGAAACTTGAGTCCTGAATTCTGCTACTAAGCATCGTCTATCTTTGAATGAATTTCAGTGAATTTCACAATACAATACTTAATTCCTTTAGGGGATGGTTATTAGTAGTATATTATATTGCTCAATAAATTATATTGTTAAGTAGATAGTGTAATTGTAGGTAGCTCATTAGGACAAAATTGATGTGAACAAACTTACTGTTAGGTATGTAAAGTATCTTGATAATATTTTCATTCGATGTTACAGTATAGAATGGATCAAAACTTTTAATCAAGATCATTTCAATAT
Source organism: Schistosoma haematobium (assembly GCF_000699445.3). Lineage (NCBI taxonomy): Eukaryota > Metazoa > Platyhelminthes > Trematoda > Strigeidida > Schistosomatidae > Schistosoma > Schistosoma haematobium. The sequence goes on along the minus strand of NC_067198.1, from coordinate 45,739,646 downwards.
CAAATTTACAATGAATAGGATCTATTTACAGTAAGTATTTGTAAAAGAAGATACTTACAATCGGACAAAACTGGACAAAATTTTCAAACTTCTATCCACTAACTTATAAATATGATGAAATCAAGTCGTTGAAAAGGAGGAATTAGGAAGTAGATTTAAGTAGTATACTTTACACTGCTAATATATTCTCCATGATGTTCAATACAAGAAATCATACTAAATACATATCATAATCAACTGTATATATCGATTTACAAGTGATAACATCGATGAATAGGTGAGTATCTATGGAATTTGTCAACTACAAACCTCAAAAGCCTTAGTCAGTCAGTTAATCAGCTACGACGTAGGACCAGGCACATATATGCATCGGTCCAAGTTGCCATACCACATTAGCACAACAAGATGAACATAGGATTCATAGAGGTAGTTAATTCAATGGTAGTAATATATGAAAGATTTTGTATAAGGATATAATACAGGAAGAACGATTTAATACGTGGAAATAACGATATGAAGCGATTTTAATCTCATAGTTTAAAGGAAGACAAAGTGTGTATACACCTACACAATTGTGGCTGATTCTGAAGCAAGTCTCCAACCATTAGTTACAATAGTCACGCGGACCCCAACCAAGTTACCTGCAAATCAGATCATAAACTATCACAGTTTATTGATTCTTATTTTGATCAACTTTGAAATGATGAATATCTATTTGTTTCTATGTTTGATACTGAAATTGATAAGAACGAATTCACTTACATGCATACATGCACACATACATACTTACTACATACAAACATGGACATATAGATATGGACATATATAATGATGATTAATCTCAATGGTTGAGATCATGAGTCAACTGAAGCTAGATCATCATGGAAAATCTGGAAGCACTGGATGGCCAACTCGTCCTATGATGGGGCTCCTCAGCAGTGCGCATCCACGACTTCACCTCGCAAAACTTGAACCCAGGACCTATCAGTCTCGCACACGAGAGCTTAGCTATTAGACCACTGAGCCGACCGGCATCCAACGGCGTTAATATTTAGTTTCAACTAATCCACGAAATTGAGCGACACATCGAATCCTGCGAGGAAGGGTCATGGATGCGCGCTGCTGAGGAATCCCACAATAGGACGAAACGGTCGTCCAGTACTACCAGGTTTTCCATGGTTGTCTAGATTCAATGGACTCATGATCTCAAATATTGAAATTACCACGATCTTCACAAAACCCCTTCTGATGATAATTAATCTGTTTTTGTATTATTCAGGTGGAAGTTTATTAAATGAGAAGTGAAAATTAATAAATCTTTTATATCACCATGATTATTTCAAATTTAGTACTCAAAGGTAAGTCTAGAAAGACAGTGAAATTTTTATACTGAAATCATCTAACATATAAGTTCACAATTTCAACAGAAATAATCTACTTAGATAAGATGAATTGAGGCGGTGAAGAAGATTTGTAACTCAGGTGGATGATTTTGATGGAGTTTAGTTCACTGAACTGAATGATTTGTTTGTGGGGCTTTCTTCGTTCTTCTGAACGAAATCATCAGCACAAACTTCAGGCAGAAGTGAAGTGTTCGAATTACTCGAATGATAAAAGCTCCATGACTAAATCATCCAGTTCAAAGAGCAAAACTCCATGAAAATGAAGTACAGTTAATAGAAAAATTCAGGAAACAACCGGATTGGCCGGCATCCAAATGTTAATACTATCATTGAAACTCAAAACTGTACTCTTCATACATATACTAATAAAAATTCGTCATAATTCAATCGTGAATATAAAAGAAAAACGGGATGAAAACAATTCTTGTCACATATTGAACTCAAGGAATCAATTATGAACAACTTAGCAATTGTATTGTTCTAGTTAATTAGACCACAATTGTGATTTGTTAACGATCTGGTTTCGATTCTTGACATGATCATGTATGAATAAGGTCTAAGCTTTATTAAACTCACTATTTCCATTAAAATAACATTAACCATGTCAACCATTGAAACATGATACGTGTACGGCAATGAATATATATATACATATATATGCTTTTAAATATTACAATCAGACTCACCGTACAATATTATAGTCTACACAATCTAAATCTTCCGCTAATGGTAAAGGTAACCTGGATCCAACATGTATTCCTTCTGAAACATGGATTGTATATTGAGGATTTGGAAATTTTGGTGCATTATCATTGATATCAATTAGTTTTATGTTAACTGTAAAAAATTTTGAACGTGAACTACTACTTACAACATCAGCAATATTACCATTACTACTAATACTACCTATACTACTAATATCAGCGATTGCAGTATCAGTAATAATGGATGATCCATGATTAATTCCTTTGTCGACTGAATGTTTAGAAATGGTGTTACTACTACTATTAATACTGTTAGTAGTAGTAGTAGCAACCGTATCGTCTTTACCAATTCTTGTCTGTACAAGTATATTCAATGGGAAAATACATTCCTTTCGACGATTTATACAACATGTTAGTAAAGAATCCGGTATAGACGATGTATCAGTCATTAGCATTGCTTGATTACATAATTCTTCACGATCAATATGTTGACTTGTATACAATGTATAATTATTTGGATTAATATTAAAATATTTTGCCATAGGATTTGCTGTTGTAATAATTTTCATATTAAGAAATAATTTCTCGAAATTTTTTGTTTGAATCATTGCTATACTCGATAATGATGATAAGGAGGAGGAGGAGGATGAGGATGAGGATGATAATGATGATAATAATTGGCATGTATTTCCATTAGTTTCATCAAGTAAATTATATTGAGCTGGTGTTTCATCATAGACTATACAATTATAACTAAGTTGAATTAATTCCGTACCTAGAACTGTTGTTATTGCTGACGGTGATGAAGATGATGATGATGACGACGACGACGACGACAATAGTTGTGTGTAACGTGGTAAACGATGAATCAAATCCATCTGTGTTTCCATATTGAAAATGTTTCCATCAGAATTAAATAATAAATTATACTTATTATTATTATTGTTACTACTATTACTTGTTGCCATGGTAACATGATTTGCTTGTATCATTTTGAAAATCCATATATTCGATAAGAAAATCATGAATTGACATAAAAAATATAAAAAATTATTTATTTGTAAATAAAACTTGAAATGAATTATTAACATAATTAATCAATCAAAATAAGAATAATAATTCTCATTTCAAAAAATAAATAAATAATAATTTCCCTTGGAAACTGGATCAGTTTAATTGAGCGGTATTTTCATTTTATTTGTAATTATATGATACAGTGCAAATGATTTTGTATATGTGTCTGTATGTGTTGGTGTGTGTGTAGGTATGTTTGTAGGTGTGTGTGTGTGTGTGTAGGTGTGTAAGTGTGTATGTGTACACCAGACAGATGTAGGGTAAATGGAACATTTTTCCCAATTTAACAATGTCGTTTTAGTGAATAATAAATAAATAATTCAATGAATGTACTACTAGTAACTATGTCTATCTGTAGTGTGTATCCATGTATAAGTATCCAAGTAGAATGAAGTAAAACAATTTTGTATGTATAATGATAATTGACTTTGACTATAGAATTGTTATATCAATAGAGATAATATTATTAAATGTCTAACTGTCATACATATTCATCGCCATCATCGTCAGCGGTATAATCATCATCATCATTATCAATATCATCGACATAACTGATTTTTATTTTGTTTATTTTATTTGTCTAATATACTCTAGAGGTAGATAGATAGATAGATAGATATAGATATAGATATGTCGTCAACTTGGTGGTATATACAATCTGGTAGATGAAACAGTTGACTTTTCGCTCCATTTACTGCAATTTATCCTTCTTGTCATACATATATATGTATTAACCATGATGGTAGACAGGTACGTATCCCTATATTACACACACACAGAGAGAGACTTCTAAACGAATGAACCTTCAGATAAATCCCTATTTGCTTGTATGTGTACGCATCTATAAATGTAGATGTACGTGACATGAATTAACCCATTAGTAGTATTTGCATATTCACACAATACACAAGTACAATCATGATTGTGACATTTTTCATTGGATATTTCATAAGTTACATTGGTCTAATGAATTTTAAATCTAAATGAATTTCAAGTTTAGAAAAGAGAAAAAAAAGATTAGGGTTATACATGATGGGTAAACTGTACATTTTAGTAGACAAGGAAGTTAGAATGAAAGAAAAACAATGACTTCATATTCATGAAATTACAGAAGAGTTGAATGGAATAAAACAGTTGTCTTATGTGAAAATAGGACGAAACGCTCGTCAAATTGGATTGCACTGTTAGTCACTATCCATCATTGCTTATAAAAGCTTATGACTTAAGGCAATATTATGACAATTCACAGAGGATGCACATATACTATCATGAGATTGATCAATTGTAGTCCTAAATAACAATGGGAAGATACAAGTAAAAGCAACATCAAGTGAAAATCAATTATATTTGTAAATTATGTTAACAAGTTTGACGAAATGATTCACATAATGATTGGTAATTACGTCGTAGTATCGAACTATTCAACAGTGCATATTCATGATTGTACAAGCGGATATAGAACTCAAGACCTGAGCCAGTATTAAACAGCATTACAGATTAACTTTATTCAATATATGATTTTATGTAACTATTCATCTATTGGATGTGACGGCTAACTGTCTTGCACCCGATATGGATTGAACTTTATTCATCACAGCTTCCCGCTTATATTTGTTAGGCAGTTTAATGACTATCTGAAGTCAATAGCTCAATGAATAAAGCGTCGAGTATTTAAAAGCATCATTTACTTGGTTAGAGTATAAGTGTTCACATGAAGATTGGTGTGAGACTCTAATTGATGGACGAGATAATCAGAAGCGTTTATGACATTTCAAGGTCACGGCGCCAACTTCAGTGCTTAATGGCAACATACGATCGTTTCATAGGGAATTTTGTACAAAACGTGATAATTGAGCGGCTATAACGAATAAAACAGCGAGACTATAATTTGTGGATGAATCAATCCGGTACAAGATAATAGATCTCGAACTTTAACGCGAAAGCCTTTCATCCTTTTGGTTAAATAAACTCCTGACATTATAGCTGATGTCAGTTCGTGATGAAAACCCCATATATAATTCCTAGCTAAGGCAAATTACGACAATTAATGCGAACTGGATAATAAGAGCACCAGTAACACTGGCTGCAGCCAGGTACTACAATATATTCGGATGTTTGGAGAGCGTACAGACTCCTACATAGACTTGTTTATGTGCATTGTGTCGTTATCCACAAGTAGCATTTGGTGCACTCATTAACCGGAGTGCAAATAAACAATATTGAAACTATGTGGTCAAGGCCGAAAGATTTTTTGAGACTTTATCATGGCTCCAGAGGCCGACTATTCCGTAGCCATATGAATGATTTCCTCTTTTGCATGCTTTACGATTTTACAACCTCTGAACCTCTTTCTAATCTTGACAAGTTTTTGAACCACGTATAAGAAGTGTATCCATTTTATTTCCTTGGTCTTGTATAATATATTTTTACTGTATACTTACTGTTTGCTGATTGGCTAATATTCCCCAAGGTCACTTGAGATTCGTTCAAAGGTCGTCCATAAATTATAGTCTCGCCAACATTGGGATTGCGAGATACTACCATTACTATTGATGAGTTTTCAGTAGGATGAAACATTCATCATGAGTTTCGTATTATTACTCCCTTAGAAACTATTTTTAGTAAATTTTATTTAAATTTTAAAAAACAGGTTTATGACTGAAATTTATCTTATTTTTTTACACATAGTGATAAGTGAGGATCATTTAGAATGGTTGATAATTGCATTGCATTGATTACATTTCTAATAAAACAATTTTGTATAGACTAGTAATTAACTTTCATTAAGATTATGTAATAGATTATTTGGAAAAGATGAAGAAAAACAACAACATAACTTCAGTGTAATTTTGAAATCTTTCAATTATTTTTCATCGTTAACAATGGTGTGTGTGTGTGTTTGAATTTGGGTAATTTGTGTAAATATATGCCGAGATAAATGGAATTATCAGTTTTGAGTTGTGGAAATTATTATGTCATTAGTAACTAGTTTCGTGAAGGAATTTTCAGAGTTCTGATGAGAAGCCATCACCAGTGGGACGAATCTGTGTCTGGAAGAGATAGGTTTCTGTCTCAGATGATGGAAGATCGTCACGCGATTACGTGCATTGGTTGATGCTAGACATTAACACCGTTCGATGTCGGCCGGCTCAGTGGTCCAGAAGCTAAGCGTTCGCACACAAGACCGAAGGTTCTGGGTTCGAATCCCGTGAGCTGGATTGTGGATGCGCACTACTGAGGAGTCCCATTTTAAGACAATGGTGGTCTAACATCAGTCGGTTCATGATCTCAACCATGAATGGGATTCTGTAAAATAAACTGAATTATTACACATGATTTTATTGTTATCGGAACGGGAAACTTTTAGAGACCGATAACATATTATCTGTTGCGAATGATAGATTTTATTCCATGTCTTCCGCTCATAATCCTGAAACAAACCTAATGAATTCGAACTGTTTTCAGGACTGACTAACTATAACATCTATTTTCTACTGCAGAAAGATAGATCGACGTGAACATGTTAGTTATGTTCAATAAACTATCTCTAAACGTTAATATGGTCATCAGAACAATATTAAATCCATCGCTTTTAGTATTACGACTATAAAGTCGATCTGCTTGTATACAGCTATGGGCACATTTGACCATTCATTCAGCATAGCAGCTACGTTACCTGGATAGATTATTCGGTTTTCATTAATAAATTTGTATAACCAATCTGTCTTTTAATTACATTATTATTACCATAACAATGTAAAGATGTGAGCAGTGGAGTCCACTCCGTTGCTAGTAGAAACAGTTATCCAACACAGACAATGGATGAAGGGTTGCACAAGAGAACAAATCGATTCAAGTTAGACAATAATACCGTTAAATGACAACTCAGTAGTCCAGAGGTTGAGCGTTCATACACGAGACCGAAGGTCCTGGGTTCAGGCCCCTCTTGCAGGAGCTTGGATGAGCATTGCTGAAGAGTCCCATACTAAGACAAAACAGCCGTCCATTGGTTCCAGGTTTTCAATGGTGGTCCAGCTTAGATCGACTCATAATTTTAACTATTATAATTATTAAGTAAAGATGGATAATGGCTAGCTGTGAAATCCAGGGAGCACGTTTCGTACTATTTGGGACTCATCAGCTAGATGCACCTGAATCTCAGGGTTGATGCTCACCCTAGGACTCGAACCTAGTACCGTTCGCTCCAAACACCATCATGTTATCCACCGAGCTACTGAGTTCTCATAGCCACCTGCTTGTGTAATGGGGTGAAGTTTAAATTCATTTGGCGTTGTTTTATTTGTATCTTCCTATTGTTATTTAGGAGTGCGATGGCATTTGAAGCGAGCGGTACCCAGAGTGGACACCAAGTCTAAGATGCACGTATATCCAGCTGATAGGAAGAAACGCACACCAAACTGGATTTCACTGCTAGCCAGTATCCATCATTGCTTATAAAAGCTTATGACTTAAGGCTATATTGAGGCAATCCGCACAGGACGCATATATACCATCATGAGACTGATAAATTACAGTCTTAAATAACAATGGAAGATCCATATAAAGCAATACCAAATGAATTTATTATAATAATTATTATCACTCTTTCGATGATCACATTAAGTGAATGAATACATTCCTTACTTACTAACTTACGCCTGTTACTCCTCGTGAAGGAGCATAGGCCACTCACCAGCATTCTCCATCCAACCCTGTCCTGGGCAATCCTTTCCAGCTCTTTCCAGTTGTTATTCATCCTTTTCATATTTGCTTCTATTTCCCGACGTAATGTGTTCTTTGGCCTTCCTCTTTTCCGCCCTCCTTCAGGATTCCAAGTTAGGGCTTGTCTCGTGATGTAGTTTGATGATTTGCGTGATGTATGTCTTATCCATTTCCATCGTTTTTTCCTAATTTCTTCTTCAGCTGGAAGCCGTTTTGTTCTCTCCCACAGAATACATTCCACATACTATAAATACTTTAAATCGTATATCAGCTTACACAAATCTAATTTGTTCCCTTTTTTCTCAGAAAAAAAAGAGAAGAAAAAGACTGATAAAATATATTCATATGTATTTTTCATATGTATCCTTTAGATAAACAGATGTTTTATTCTTCTTTTTTTATATTTTTCTCTCTTTTTTTCTTTTTTAGAAAACTGAAATAAATTACTCATCCACACACACCCCCACACCCAAATACACAAAAAAAAGGGGGGGGAACACTTTTACAGAAAAAAATAAGAGGAAAAATTATTTTTCAACTATCAACAGGTATGATTATTTTAGATAAAAATTAGGCGATTTTTGAAAGGGGTGAACATCTCATTATTATCTATCCTAGTTACAAAATAGTTAATGAATACTTTCATAGGATTAGTGAAATGTTATTGAGTTCTAGTGAAATCAATTATTAGTTTGATCGATCCCCTTCAAGGTTAAGGATAACCTAGCGCGTGTCAGTTAATTATATGCTATGGATTGACTTATGCGATAATGTATTTTTGTAATAACGTCATTTGTATTGTACGCAGTAATTCACGTCAGGTGCTGACTGTGAAGTATGAAGTCCTGTGAAGTCCTCTTGTGACAATCACAGAGGAATCAGTTTGAATAATATAGTGTCTAAAATATTAGCTTCAATAATACTTCGACGCCTAATCAAAGCTCGTGAAGAGCAGATTAGAGAAAACCAGGCGGTTTTCGACCTGGACGTGGTTGTATAGATCAGATATTCACACTACGTCAGGTTCTAGAACACACACACGTTCAGACTCCCCACAATGGTAGTATTTCTCGACCTTAAGGCGGCATTCGACTCTGTTGATCGTGAGGTTCTATGGCAGTGTTTGTCACTGAAAGGAGTACCAAAGAAGTACATTAACCTTATAAAGGCTCTCTACTCGAACACAACTGGTCGAGTGAGAGCTCATGGCGAACTGTCATCAGAATTGATTACCTCAAGCGGTGTTCGTCAGGGCTGTCCACTCTCTCCATTCTTGTTCGACTTTGTCGTCGACGTACTTTTAGAAATGATACTTTCCTCGTCTAGATTTCCAGGGGTTGAACTTCTACCGGGAGGTTCACTTGTTGACTTAGAATATGCCGATAACATCGTTTTATTTGGTGAAGACGCTGACAAAATGCAGAGTCTTATGACCACTCTAAGCAACAATGCAAGCATGTTCGGCATGCGATTCTCCCCCTCGAAATGCAAAATGTTGCTTCAGGATTGAATTGCATCGGCACCCGAACTAATGATAGGGAGTATAGTAGTTGAGCGTGTTAACCGCTTCACTTATCTTGGAAGTCTCATCAGCCCTTGTGGTCTAGTGTGTGACGAAATCTCAGCACGGATAAAGTAGGCTCGACTAGCTTTTGCCAACTTGCATCATTTATGGTGTAGGCGAGATATCCGTCTATCAACCAAAGAACGTGTTTACTGCGCAGCAGTTCTTCCCGTCCTATTTTATGGCAGTGAAACATGGTCGGTAAGAGTAGAGGATATCCGTAGGTTACAAGTATTTGATCGAAGGTGTCTTCGAAATATTGCTCGTATATCGTGGGCCCATCGAGTAAATAACGCAGTTGTTAGGAAACGGGTACTAGGTAAGGATGGCAAATCAATTGATGACGTAGTGAAACTTCATCAGTTGAGATGGCTGGGACACATGTTACGTGTGCCCGAACCAACGACCGACTGCCTCGACGTGCGATGTTCAGTAGTATAGGAGTAGGTTGTGAGAAAGCTAGAGACGGCCAGACCAAAACATGGCACAAGTCCATGAAGTCACTGACAAGTGGTCTGAGTCATGTTGTTAGGTGTAGACTACCTGGTTGGGGACCGCGAGATGATAGCAACCGATGGTTAGAGACCTTGAATGACATGACTCAAAATCGTTTGCAATGGCGCAGGTGCACCCACTCTTTGTGTTCTCCCAAATTTTGATCTAACTCCGCCTGTAGCTCTAACAGGGATACTGCCAGTCCCAAGCCCGGATAAAGGAGGAGGGTTAGGCATGGGGTTAGCGTCCCCATCCCGTAGAAAACTAACTCGCTAAAAAAACGCTTACCAGAAAAAATAATCCAAACCATTTAAACTCTGCCCTGGGAGTTAGGAGGTCCTCAGTTAGAAGAATTATGACGCTTCATGGTGAAAGCCGAGCTCCTTCGGAAGCCACGAGGCCGATACCCCTTCTAACAACCAGAGCAAAAATTTTTATAGGTACATGGAACTTTCGAACAATGTGGGAAACCGGGAAGACCAGTCAAATAGCAATGGAAATGAGGAGATACAACTTAGCCAGTACTGGGAATCAGCGAAACCCACTGGACCCAAGCTGGACAGAAAAAGCTAGCTACGGGAGAGATGCTGCTATGCTCCGATCACAAAGAGGACAATGCTCCACACACTCAGGGAGTCGCTCTTATGCTGTCCAAAGTAGCACGAAATGCACTTGTAGGATGGGAGTCTCACGGATCGAGAATCATCAAAGCATCATTCAAAACAAAGAAGGAGGGGATCTTAATGAATATTATCCAATGTTATGCACCCACCAATGATAGCAACGACGACATTAAAGATCAGTTCTACGAGCGCCTGCAGTCAATCATTGAGAAATGCCGAAGAAAGGACCTAACTATTCTGATGGGAGATCTAAATGCCAAAGTCGGAATAGAAAACACTGGATATGGAGATATTATGGGACGACATGGACTGGGAGAAAGAAACGAAAATGGAGAAAGATTTGCAAGTCTGTGTGCATTCAACAAATTAGTCATAGGAGGCACAATATTTCCACACAAACGTATACACAAGGCTACATGGATCTCACCGGACCACACTACAGAGAACCAAATAGATCATATTTGCATCAACAAAAAATTCCGAAGGACAATGGAAGATGTGAGAACCAGGAGAGGTGCTGACGTAGCTTCAGATCACCACCTAGTTGTAGCCAATTTGAAACTGAAGCTGAAAAAGAACTGGACAATTTGACAAACAGCACTACAAAGGTTCAATACAGCCTTCCTTCGAGATACTGACAAACTCAATGAATTCAAGATAGCTCTCAACAACAGGTTTCAAGCCTTTCAAGATCTACTGAATGAAGAAGAAACTACTATGGAGGACAACTGGAGAGGCATCAAGGAAGCATTAACTTCAACGTGTCAAGAGGTTCTGGGCCTAAAGAAACACCATCATAAGGAATGGATCTCTATAGAAACACTGGACAAGATCAAAGAAAGGAAGAACAAGAAGGCAGCAATTAACAACAGCCGAACACGAACAGAGAAAGTCCAAGCACAAGCTGAATACATAGAAGCAAACAGCAAGTGAAGAAAAGCATTAGAGCCGATAAGAAGAAATACGTGGAAGAACTAGCAACGACGGCAGAAAAAGCTGCAAGGGAAGGAAATATGAAACAGCTTTACGATACAACGAAGAAACTGGCAGGGAAATACAGTAAACCAGAGAGGCCGGTCAAAGACAAAGAAGGCAAGCCAATCACCGAAATTCAACAACAGTGTAACAGATGGGCAGAATACTTCGAGGAACTCCTGAATAGGCCGGCTCCAATGAATCCACCGGACATCGAAGCAGCACACATAGATATTCCTATAGATGTCAACCCACCAACGACGGAAGAAATTAGAATGGCCGTCAGACAAATCAAGAACGGGAAAGCAGCAGGACCCGACAACATACCAGCTGAAGCACTGAAATCAGACATCGAAGAAACCACAAGCATGCTATACCTTCTATTCAAAAAGATTTGGGAGGAGGAACAAGTGCCAATGGACTGGAAAGAAGGACACCTCGTCAAGATTCCAAAGAAAGGAGATCTGAGCAAATGTGAAAACTACAGAGGCATTACACTACTGTCAATACCAGGGAAAGTCTTCAACAGAGTGTTGCTAAACCGGATGAAGGATGCAGTAGACGCCCAACTTCGAGATCAACAAGCTGGATTCCGTAAGGATCGGTCGTGCACAGACCAAATTGCAACACTACGGATCATCGTCGAACAATCAGTTGAGTGGAACTCATCACTATACATCAACTTCATTGATTATGAAAAGGCATTCGAAAGTGTAGATAAAAGGACATTATGGAAACTTTTTCGACACTACGGAGTTCCTGAGAAGATTGTCAACATTATCCGGAACTCATACGACGGACTACAGTGCAAAGTAGTGCATGGAGGACAGCTGACAGATGCATTCCAAGTAAGGACCGAAGTCAGACAAGGCTGTCTACTCTCTCCCTTCCTCTTTCTTCTGGTGGTCGACTGGATTATCAAGACCCCGACATCTGAGGGAAAGCACGGAATACAATGGACAGCTCAGAACCAATTAGATGATTTGGACTTCGCACATGACCTAGCCCTCCTATCACGTAAATACGAACAAATGCATATGAAGACAGCCAGTGTAGCAGCAGTCTCTGCATCAGTAGGCCTCAGCATACACAAAGGGAAAACCAAGGTACTCAAATTCAAAGCGCACAACAGCAATCCAATCACACTTGATGGTGAAACTCTGGAAGATGTAGAGTCCTTCACATACCTAGGAAGCATCATCGATGAACAAGGAGGTTCAGATGCAGACGTAAAGGCGAGGATTGGCAAAGCAAGAGTCGCATTCCTACAATTGAACAACATATGGAACTCAAAACAACTTCCAAACAATATCAAAGTCAGAATCTTCAATACCAACGTCAAGGCAGTTCTACTGTATGGAGATGAAAAATGGAGAACTACAACAACCACCATCAAGAAGGTACAAGTATTTATAAATAGCTGTCTACGCAAGATACTCAACATCCATTGACTGGATATCATCAGCAACAGCCTTCTGTGGGAGAGAACAAACCAACTTCCAGCTGAAGAAGAAATTAGGAAAAGACGATGGAAATGGATAGGACATACATTACGCAAATCGTCAAACTGCATCACGAGGCAAGCCCTAACTTGGAATCCTGATGGGAAGCGGAAAAGAGGAAGGCCAAAGAACACATTGCGTCGGATAATAGAAGCAGATATGAAAAGGATGTATAGGAACTGGAAGGAGCTAGAAAGGATTGCCCAGGACAGGGTTGTATGGAGAATGCTGGTGAGTGGCCTATGCTCCTTCACGAGGAGTAACAGGCGTAAGTAAGTAAGTAAGTAAAAATTTTGATCTCCTTATTCCTCCTTGTCTCTTTTTTTCTCTTCCCAAAATTATTTCACTGTATTATACTCTTTAAATAACATCTCCAAACACTAATTTTCCTGATTACTGCTTATACGCTTATTACCTCTACTACTACGGGATTCGAATCGACCACTGCATCTCTGTGCTAATGTGGTGTGGCAACTCGAACTGATGTACGTACGTACGAAGTTCTACGTTGTTACTGACTGACTGCGTATGACTTCGACGTTAGTTGTTGGTTACATCATTCACGTCTAACTTGAGTAGGTCCCTAATCATTCGACATAGATTATCTCGGTTGATGATCTACACTTTTATTATCTTAAGGGATATACAAATTCATATACAGTTTTAATCATTGCAAGACTATTACTATACTACATGACCACTTATAATTTATAGAGATAATTCCGTTTTTATCAGTATAGGTTTGTGGAGATTGTTGAGTTCAGATTGATATCATTAGTGAATCAATGTTAGATCATCATTGAAAATCTGGAAGCATTGAATAGCCATTTCATCCTGCGTTCAAGTCCAGCGAGAGAAATCGTGGATGCGCACTTCAGAGGGGTCCTATACTAGGATGAACTGGCCGTCCAGTACTTCCAGGTTTTCAATGATGGTTTGACGTTGATCCATTCATAATACCAATCTAAATTCTGATTGTTTTCTTAGCTATAGTCCAGAAAGTAATGTTGTGTAACATTCATTTAGGAAAGGTAAATAGACGTTTTAGTAACACTAGAGAACAAACAAAGGACTGATCAGGTGGGAAAATTCGGTTTCAAGCTTATGATAGATCAATCTACTATAAATGTTTGCTATTGATTTCGACGAGAACCATAGTATTAAATTGATTACCCAAGAGAAGGTCGTTTCGGCAAATCCTCATATGCAATTGTGATAAAGCAGCAATGTCAATGGAATGTCAAAGTTTAGGTGAAAAGTCCATGAAACCTAATCGCTTATTTGTGAAATGTAAAGTGACTCTTAGACTTCTGATGCAGATAATAATAAATTAAGCCATACGAATGCTATTCTGTGCTACCGCTCTTACCTGTGTGCACGAAATCACAGTCTTGCATTGAGACTGATACCTTAGGATTTCGTATTTTAAAATCTTGATCTGAATAATATAATATAGATGTTTCAAGATGATTTTTTCTATTCTAGTATAGTTTCACAGTAAATACTCTCCTAAGTAGTAATTATAGCCTGGACTTTCTTTCACCATTAGTTTAGATACCTTATTTACTTACATAACCTTGTTATACCTCTTAGAGCAAAAGTTAACGACAAACGATCTTTAAGCATATCTTCTCTGTGGTCTCCTTTACAGTTGTTGGCAAATACTATTTATTGATTTCTAATTCCTGTCACCATATCTTCTTTAGTCTGTTTTCTTTTATCTTTTCAGATTTTAGGTTAAGTAGTTCCTTGTAATCTAATTTATTGCTTTCCGTGAACTGTATCTTATCTACCATCCATAGTCTTCAATTAATTTTCTCCGTAATTACTTTATTCCCTAATATAGTTGGTTATTGCCGATAGTCTCTAGCCTATGCATTTGGAGTTCAGGTATACTGACCAACAATATTATTATTTCTTTCGTTTATGGAATAGAATCTATTTTGATATGTACTTCAAATACAACAGAATGGCGACCTGCTTGAACATCTAGGCTATCTGTTCCTGTCATATAGATATTTCAACAAGTTAACTAATTTTAGAAGTTTTGTGGATATTATAGTAATTTGAAGAGTTGAGATCATGAGTCAACTGAAGCTAGACGAATACAAAAAACCTGGAAGCATTGAACGGCTGTTTTGAAGGCTGTTTCAGAAGGCTGTTACTGGTGGTAGTCGGTCAGCGGATATTGAGTATCTTCCGTAGACAGTTTTTATTTATAGATACTTGTACTTTGATGATGGTTGTAGTAGTTCCCTAAGTTTGAGCTCCTTACAGTAGGATGGTCTTGGCATTCCTATTGAAGATTGTGACTTTGATGTTAGTTGACAGTTGTTTTGAGTTTCATATATTCTTCATCTGTAGAAATGCTGTCCTTGCTTTGCAAATCCGTGTCTTCACATCTACATTTTATTCACCTTGTTCATCGATGATACTTCCCAGGTACCTGAAGGTTTCCACATCTTTCAGAGTTTCTCCATTACTTCCTATCAGGTTGGTGTTCTCTGAGTTGTATTTGAGTATCTTGGTTCTCCTCTTGTGTATGTTTAGGCCTACAGCTGATACACTAATTGTCTTCATCTGCATTTGTTCATGTGTATGGGATAGGAATGATAGATCATCTTCGAAGTTTAGATCGTCTATTTGGTTCTGAGCTGTCCATTGTATACCGTGGTTTACCCCAGATGTCGGGGTCTTGATAATCCAGTCGACCACCAGAAGAAAGAGGAAGGGGAGAGTAGACAGCCTTGTCTGACTCCGGTTTTTACTTGGAATGCATCTGTCAGCTGTCCTCCATTCACGACTTTGCACTGTAGTTCGTCGTACGAGTTCCGGATAATGTTGACAGTCTGCTCAGGAACTCCATAGTGTCGAAGAAGATTCCATAATATTCTCCTATCTACATTGTCAAACGCCTTCTCATAGTCAATGAAATTGATGTGTAGTGACGAGTTTCTTTCAACTGATTATTCGACGATGATCCGTAGTAACGCAAGTTGGTCTGTGTACGACCGATCCTTACGAAATCCAGCCTTTTGATCTCAAAGCCGGACAATGTGTTCAAGCTTTTTCAAGGAAATATAATAAAACATCAAAACTATTGAACATAAATAGGTACATGATACTCCGGTTCACTATAAATATTATTAACGTTGATTGGATGACCTATTCAGTATATAATGAACCGCAGTACCATATACCTTATTTATATTCGATAATTTTGATGTTTGATTCTATATTACCTTGAAAAAGCTTGGACCAGATTGTTAGGCAAAACGTTAGATTTACTTCAAATTCATTCGCTGAAATTTTCACAAATGGATTCTTTCTCTTTAATGTTTCACATCAACTCGGCGCTAAAATAATGTGAAACTATTGGATCAAATTTAGACGAAAATATTAATCTTTAACACTGAAATAAGATGAATTATATTTACATATGGTAAAAGTATAATGTAGGGAATAAGTCAATTAGAATCGGGGAACACTATTCTTAGACTTTTGCGTGTAATTCTAATATCATGTATAACGAGTCCCTCCGGGGGCTACTGCTGGTCCCAAGCCCGGATAAAGGAGAAGGGTTGGGCATGGGGTTAGCGACCCCATCCCGTAGAAAACTAACTCGCTAAAAAAACGCTAACCAGAGAAGTTAAAATATCAGGAAAAAATCACTTTTTTTTACCACCGTAGAGTAGAAACGATAGTGTTCAATGTTACGAATCCTCATTACTGTCTCTATAGATGATAAATGACAACCAAATCAAAACTAATTCTAAACCATTATAAGCAAAGATTGACAGTGGCCAGTAGTAGAATCGAGGACGTGCGTTTCGTCTTATTCTGGGACTCGTCAGCTGGATATACGTGCATCTTAGACCTGATGTCCACTCTGGGACTCGAACCCAATACCGTTCGCTGATTAATTGCAGTCCTAAACAACAATGGGAATAGACAAACAAACAATACCAAGTGAATTTAAACTTTACCCCATTACACAAGCAGGTGGCTATGAGAACTCAGTAGCTAAGTGGATAACGTAATGGCGTTCGGAGCGAACGGTACTGGGTTTGAGTCCCAAGGTGAACATCAACTCTGAGATCCAGGTACATCTAGCTGATGAGTCCCAAATAGTACGAAACGTGCTCCCTGGATTTCACAGCTAGCCACCATCATTCTTTGCTTATAAAGCTTGTGAATTAGAGCAATATCGGGGCAATATGTACAGGATGCACATATACCATCAATAAGAGACTGCTCAATTGCAGTTCTGAACATCAATGGGAAGATTCAAGGAGACAATACCAAGTGAATTCTAAACGAACATTAACCTGATATTATTCTGTTGTATAGAAAAACTAATCACTAAGCAACTCTTAGATTTTTTTCCAACAAATCCATGTAGCTACAGGGTATTTTCGGATTATAGCTCATGTTAATTCACTTGAATAAGTGAACTAGTTTGTTTCATTGTCAGATATTTTACTTCATCATTGAAATTAGACAGTCTACTAGTCAAAAATGAATCATCAACAACCTGGTGAACAAGAATAAAAGCGATGAACATGCAATATTCACACTCATTGATGTCAGTTGGTTGTTGGTAGTTGATCTTTACTAGATTTAAATGGATTTCGGGAACTTGTCGGTGCGATGTATCAGCTTTCTGTATGAAATTGATACCTTTTATATCACCTATGTTTAAATATTTTAGGAATTTTACCAATGGACTGATCAGTGACTGATCTCTCTTTGGGATTACACTATACACACTAACTGATCATCAGGTATTCCTTAAATATGTCGTATAGAACCTGGAATATGTGTACATGGGTTCAAGTTTCTTATCCTTTTAGTTTGTGTATAATTTTGACTGCAAAGACTGTTATGTTGTACATTGTGTCAATCTTAGTAGAATATACCTTATTCAGTTCTTAAGATGCTTAAAATTTATAAGGGTGTAGTAGATGTAGAGTCGCGTTTGACTATGATCATCACTACACTGAAACTACGTGCCAGTTACTAGGTTAGATCCTTCCATAGGCCAAACATCAGAAGGCAGTTGAAGATTGTAGTAAGATGGATTTGTTGGCGATTTCGTGGTATCGAAATAATACCGAGGTCGTACCAAAGTTTACAAGTGGGACGACTAAGCTTACGAGAGTTCATTCAAGGTTACAGAACAACGGAAGAGTATGTATCTAGTACAATTAAACAAACAATTACAGTAAAACAATCACTGGTACAGTTGGTTATAATAATAATTGCTTCCATTATACCAATTGCGTTCTCTTGGTAAAAATAGGTCACTACAAGAGTATATAAAAAAACAGATGTTACTAGAAAGATGTGATGTTCGCTGATGTAAATATTGGTTAGAAAAAAAAGCTAGAAGCTGCTAAATCTAATTATGGTATAGATTCAAAATGTTGGTACGTATACAATATCTGGTTGGAGTCGGTCTGACTAGTTTAACATACGGTTAGAGATGATGGATAAAACAGCTGACAATTAGTCGCGGTGGTTCACAGTCTTTCATTATATATTGTCTTATGCTTGTTTTATTCTGCGAATTCATTATCACTTCTCGACTCATACGGTCTATGCCTATTATGTCCTGATCTCACTAATTTAATCGTTGTTTCTAATATTCTAGAATCGGTCATGATAAATTCATTTCAGTGGACCAGGTTCTTTGTTATTCATGAGCTTGACCCTTTTCGAGTTGTTAAATTGTGGAAAATAATCTTAGTTGTAACTTTATTTTATTTTATTTTAACACATAGATATTGGTACAAGGAGGCACCAAATACATATGCGCCACACAAATCTCATTCGATATGTGTGAGGGCTGTGATACTGCTCGGGTGCCCAAACCGAAGCAGATGGTTTCATTAGGGGGCCACTCGCCGAGCCTTCGGCCTAAAGGTCAGATCCACAAGGCAGTGGAGCATCGTAAGGAGATGCAATCTCATGGTAGCCGGTGACCAACAATTGGTTCATACGCCATTTGTTCTCGCAGGATACTGGAGCCCATGTGCACCATTGATTTGGAATCCGGTTAAAGCACCGGACATTCGCTTTTCGTCCTCTCATTTTCGTAAACAACACCGGTGCCACGACAAGGCAGTGAGTAGGGCTTCCCCGACAGAGGCTATATAGGTATGGCCATTGTAGTACGTTTTAATAGTTGGATTCATGGGTCGATGTAAGCTAAATCCCCACTAAAAACCTGGAAGCAATGAATGACTATTTCGTCCTAGTATGGGACTCCTCAGTAGTGACCGTTGATGCTCACTACTAAGGTGCCACATATTGGGACGAAATAGTCGTCCACTGGCTCTAGGCTTTCAATGATAGTTTAGCTTAGATCGACTCATGAATTCAACAATTCAATATTAAACGTCACTTTTTCAGGTGCAAAAAAATCATACAGCTTTTTCTAGACAAAACAACGTTTAGAATGAAAAAGGTATCTAATTTTTTCTTTTTTAATTACAAGATATATGCCCTTAAGCAACTGTTAAAATAACTATGACAAATTTTTAGCCAATTGTTAATTAACCACAAATCAGTAGTTATAAGTAGTTTGTTTGAATTTCCTTTAAACTAGTTGGTATTTGTGATTGATAATGAGTCTGCCATCATTCTAATCTGGAAGTACATTTTTTTCAATTCATTAGTTATCTATTCTGAGATACTTTTTCCCGATTCCCCCGCCTTTTTGATCTCTAAAAGGTGCTCTATTTTATATTCTTAAAAAAAGTATTATGATTAAATAACGAGCTAGTTACCTATTCTGACTGTTTCGTCCCATTATGGGACTCCTCAGCAGTGAGCACCCAAAATAGGACGGAACGACCGTCCTGTGCTTCGAGGTTTCCAACCCTGGTCTAACATCAATCGGTTCATGATCTCAATCATAAACTAATCAAAGTATATTATGAATCAATGATAACAGTAGAGTGAATTACATAGATGAACATATACGATAAAACATTGTAAACCGATAGTTTGATGGCAGTTACGCTAGTTGTGATAACAATAATAATAATAATAAAACATAATATAAATAGTCAGTGTACTAAATTAAAACGTGATAACTATTTAATTGTAAATAATATTATTCGCTTTTATATGTTTAGAGGTTAGAGATTAAACGTCTATGAGGGACCGAAAGTTCTGGTTTTGAGTTCCACATGCTGGATCGTGGATAAACACTGTTTAAGAGTCTCATACTAAGACGAAACAGCCATCTACTGCTTTCAGGTTTTCAATGATGTTCTAACACTGCTTAGTTCATGATCTCGAAGGAAGCTTTTATAGATGTTAATCTTATTTAGATTCATTTTATTCTGGAGAATTTTTGTTCAAGTTTTTAATTAGCCTAAGTAATGGTGGTTAATTTACAAGGTACTTCCTTTTCTCAATAGGACAGTTGTATGTGTGTGTGTGTGTAAATGTACATTTATATATTACTCCTCGTATTTTAATAATATCAGCGAATAATTGCCGAATGTTCTTCTGTCACGTAAATTGAAATCACATATTATTAGTTCTGTTATTCATGAATGATTTGTGGAGTTCAACCATGTTGAGTTATTTCATGAAGTCAGTTCTTTCGCTGATTGAATCCAGAGTTTGTCATCTTCAAGGAAACAAACGTGATACAAAATCTGTGAGTTCCTTGTACAGTTAATGGTAATCACTTCTATGAAGTTCCAAGATGATTATTAATATAAGGTCGTGTTTGGATGTGATCGAAAGGAAACCCTGAGCTTAGATTGCGTGCTGTTTTTATCATATAAGCTTGAATAGTTATGAAAGTCAATTCAAAATTTTATGCTAGAACGAAGTTATCTAAATCAATATTTATAACAAATCACAAGTTATTGTCATTCGAAGATAATGTCATCAATATGACAACTAATATAGCAGCAACCTCTGCATCAGTAAGCCTCAGTATATAAAAAAGAAAAAGCAAGATTCTCAAATACAACTCAGAGAACATCAACCCGATCACACGTGATTGAGAAATTCTAGATGTGGAATGTTTCACATACGTGGGAAGCATCATCGATGAACAAGGAGGATCTGATGCAGACCTTAAAGCGAGGTTTGACAAAGCAAGGACAGCATTTTTACAAATGATGAACATATGAAACTCAAAGCGACTGTCTGTCAACCAATATCAAAGTGAGAATCTTCAATACGAATGTCAAGACTGTCCTACTGTACGGAGCTGAAACTTGGAGAACTATTACAACCATCATCAAAATAGCTGTCTACGCAAGATACTCAATATTCGTTGACAGGATATCATCAACAACAGTCTAGTGTAGGAGAGAATAAACCAACTTCCAGCTGAAGAGAAAGTTGGGAAAAGATGATGGAAATGGATAGAACATACATTACGCAAATCATCAAACTACATCACGAGGCAAGACCTTACTTGTAATCCTGAATGGAAACAGAGAAGAGGAAGGCCCAAGAACAAACTGCGTCGAGTAATAGAAGCAGAGATGAAAAGGATGAATAACAACTGGAAGGTACTGGAAAAGATTTCCCAGGACAGCGTTGGATGGCGAGTGCTGGTGAGTGATCTATGCTAAGTTTTAGTTAAATAAAGAATGCTTGCAGACGACCTATGCTACTCAATGAGGGGTAACAGATGTAATGAAGTAAGTATGAATCTTTAGGAATTAGGAAAATTTCTTATTAAATTAAATTTATCAACTTCACTTCTTTTCTAAATCAATCATAAAATTTTACTAAAATCAATAATCTGAAGCGCGGTTTTTTGTTTTTGAATTCAGTTTTGAACATTATCTTTGGCTTGTTTTTTTCTTTGCTTGTTAGTTGTTTATATTGTTAATTTGTTAAATCTCCTACTTATTAAACATCATATTCACCTAATATAAACTATCTTCGCTTTGTGTAACCAACTAGGCGTTAAAATGTTGTATGTCGTACTTTTTGAAATGTACAACTATTGAACGACTGTTTCATCCTAGTATGGGACTTCTCAGCAGTGGCATCCACGAATCCGCTTCACGAGATTCAAATCCAGGACCTATCATTCTCACGCGTGAGCGCTTAATCTCTAGACAGCTGAACCAGCTAGCATCCAAGGGTGTTAATGTTTAACTTCAACCGATCAACGAAATTGAGCCATCGTCCACTATTGTTTTTAATGAGTTACTATCTCACAACAGACCCGGTTGAACGCTACTGGTGGATTGATTGAAATTAGACAATAACACCGTTGGATTTCGGCTCAGTGGTTTGGAGGTTAAGCCCTCGCACAGGAGACTGATAGGTTCTGTGTTCGAATTCCAAGAGGCGAGATCGTAGATAAGTATTGCGGAGGAGTTCCATACTAGGATGAAACGGCCGCCCAGTGATTCCAGGTTTTCCGTGGTGGTCTAGCCTCAATTAGTTCATGAATTCAACTATTAAATTATATATATCTGTCACAAAATCCTAATTATATGTACTCAAATAGTTTATGAATTATTGAGATACTAAACAATGAAAAACTCAGATTTAAACATCGCGGTTCTTGGGACATTTCATACTTTGTCTGTTCAAAACTACCTAAAATGATCATATAAATTCAATGTTCATTTCATTATGGCAGTATTGATGATTATTCTAACTTCCATATTTATTCATTAATAAGTGGACAAAGGCGTTTGAAGGTTGTTTTAGGTATCACTGGATCCCCTCTAGGGCTACTGCCGTTCCAAGTTCGAATAAAGGAGGAGGGTTGGGCATGCGGTTAGTAACCACATCCCGTAAAACACGAACTCGCTAAAGAAACGCTAACCAGAACAAATAATTCAAACCATTTAAACTGTGAAATATTAAAAAGGAAGAATGTAATTTCAACAGTTGAGATCATGAGTCAATTGAAGCTAGACCACCTGGAAGCACTGGGCGGCCAACTCGTTTTATTGTGGAATTCCTCAGCAATGCGCATCCATGACCCCACCCTGCGGGATTCAAACCCAGGATTTGTGAAAGTCTCAGCGAAAGAATGTGAAGTAAATCCAGCGTTTCTCCTGGCAATCTCATCCAAAGGTTTTCAAAGAAATATAATCGAATATCAAAATTATCGAATATAAATAGGTATATGGTTCTCCGGTTCACTGTATGCTCAATAGGTCATCCAATCAACGTTAACAATGTTTAAACTCTGCCCTGGAAGTTAGAAGGTCTTAATTTAGATGGAGAAACAATTCAAATAATACAAAGACAATGATAAATTAAAGATCGATAATAACTAATCAACATCCAATGTCGATAGGACAAGCTTTAAGTCAAATGTGGAAAAATTCAAACACTTCACTTCTACCTAAAGTTTATGCTAATAATAATAGTAATAATAATAAAATCATCCACCTAAACTATAAATATTTCCCTTTAAATTTAATTTACTCTTTTTCCTGACCGTTGCTTCTATCTTGACGTGGTGATCGGGCTTCCCTATCGTGATGAACCAATCGAGCTATACTTGCCAAAACAACTGTTACTCAAGATCATACCATGCCAGACATGTCGGTTGAAGAGCGCTAAGACTGAAAGCAATAAACCCAACGTCTGAAGGTGGAGTCGTACTGCTGATTGTATAGAGATGTGACGGCAGTTAGGTGTTTCCTTCAGACAAACAAGCATAACAGCGATGCTGCCTTTCCACAAGAAGGTGATGGGTTAGAAAAGGTAGACCCTAAAAATGCACACCTCACCTTATCCCATGGATATCCGTCTCCAGCGATAAGGTCTCAACAAGTACAGAGCTAAATCAAGAATTACTCATAAAAAGGTCGTGTGTGACTGACCTCAAGCAGCTGTCCCTTGGACACTGCGGTCATACTCTCAGGTCACTAAGACCACCTCTAATCGAATTCCCTTTTCAGGTACCTCCAGGAAGTGATAACTGTTCTCATACCTTTAACAACACTCAAGATCAGTGTATTCACTGACTGACTGATTTTACTCTTTCAATTGTATATCTACCATTGAGTCTTTATTTATTAGTTGTTGAATGATATAAATAGTTTATTTTTTAGAAGAAAAAAACAACAACAACACTAATAATAAGGTCATTAAATGTAATGCCCTTTGGGAAACAAACAAAAGATCAAAGTTTCTCTTATATTATCCTTTATGATATTCATCAATTTCAATAGATTTGCTCATCTCTTTGTTGAAGCATGTTTTGCTTACAGCAAAGAATAAATAAATAAATAACCATATCATTGGTACAACAAACAATCCATTAAACATTGAATCATCATCATCACTCATTGATTCCTTTTTTTCGTTTGATTGTTCCAATGGTTTGTTTTATATTCGTTTATTTATTTATTACTTTGTTATTATAATACTAACTAAACTATATTATTATTATTGCCCTGGTACGGCTTAGAGTAGGGCGAGTCAACTCTCCCTCTCCAAATGATCTCACATCGTCACATGCATACAACCACTACTAGGGAAGTCCTACTCACTACCTTCTCGCACCACGGGTATTGTTTACGAAATTGAAAGGACGAAAAGCGAATATCAGGTAATTTAACCGGGTCGGTGGATATGGAGGATCCACCTAGAGGAGTTGGAAAACCCTGATTCCGAACCAATCGTGCACATGGATTCCAGGATCCTAATGGAAACAAATGGCGTATGAACCAATCGTTGGTCCCAGGCTATCATGGGACTGCATCTCCTTACATTGTGAATCAGACCTTAAGGTCAAAGGCTCCGTTTGTGGCCGCATAAGTAAACCAGCTGATTCGGTTTGGGCACCTGGGCAGTATGTCAGCCCTCAAACAAATCGAATGATTTACATGACGCATATCTATTTAACTCCCCTTTATACCAATGTTTATATGTTTAAATAAACAAAAAAATAATCAATATTATCATTATTATTATCATTACCTTGGTTTACTTTGTTACTGTTCTGTTATTGTCCTTTCTTTCCGTACAAGAAGCATAATAATAATAATGTTCATCATTGAATGCAATCTATATGTAATAACAAATGAGAATGCATTGATTCCAATGCAATACATAATCAATTCATCAGGGATAATAAAGAATAGTAAATAGATAAATAAATAAATAAATAAATATTAATGGTATTTACTTGATTCCTTTTTGTTTTGTTGATTATTATCTCTTAAGTTGTGACTTGTTTTCTATTTTTCTCTTTTTTCTTCTTTGCTTTTTTTCTTTCTTTCATTGTATATTTAAGAAGTTAGTTATTCCTTTGATTGTGATTTGTTTTTCTTTTGTATGTTTTAGTTCATTTTTTGTTTCTCTTGAAGCTAACAGAAGGGGTTTTGTGGAGATTGTAGTAATGTCAACAGTTGAAATCATGAGTCAATTGAAATTAGACCATCATGGAAAACGTGGAATCACTGGATGGCCAGTTTGTTCTAGTATAGGACTCCTCAGCAGTGTGCATCTACGATCATGACTCGCGAGTTTAGAACTTCAGGGCCTATCAGTCTCTCGAGCGAGGGCTTAACCATTAGACTTTAAGTGGCGTTTGTTGGAGTTCTGGTGAGAAGCCGTGACCAGTGGAGTTCAACCAGGTCTGTTGTGAGATAACAGCTCACTGAAGACAATGATGTACGTTGGAGCGATTTCGTGGATTGGCTGAAGTTGGACATTAACACTGTTGGATGCTGGCCAGCTCAGTGGTCTCTTGAAATTGTTCATTTTTAATGTATAGTTTTTCTATATTTTTCTCGGTTTTCCTTGTTTTTCTTTATTTTGTTCACTGTTATTAATATAGAAGGTGTAATAATGATATAGGGTACTGAGGGGTGCTAGATCCCCCCAGAACTCACTTAGTAATTACCTTATTTTTGTAATTTTATTTTAATGATGTGAATTGCTTGTTTTCGTGCCAAATGCGCTCATTTTCGTATTTCCTACTTGGGAGAAACTTAAACACTATTGGTTCGTAGTATATCTTAGAATGCTATTTTGTAACGCTTCCTAAGGACAATTTCATGCTATATATATATGCGTTTGATTTGTGCCTGTTGTTATTGCTCCTGCTTCAGGTTGATTGCGGAATATATTTCCCCGTTTCGAACTTGAACTTCTCTCTCTCCAGTTAACGGGGCTGAGACACATCAGCATAGTTATCTTATTGGTCTGTGGTTACATACTCTTTGTTCCGTTCTCAGACTAGGTGAACTCGTAATCGCTTCAACATATAGCATGGGGTTAAATTATTCAGAATGAATCAGAAAAACATATGAAGGTTTTTATAAAAATTTAAATAGAAATGGCTTTCCTTAAAAGGGTTTATGACAAGTATGTTATTTCATTTATGGTTTTTTCTTTAGTAGCCATTGTTCTGAATCTAGTTAGGTTGTTACGGATTGTTATTGAAATGATTGCTGTCAAAATAGGCATGTCGCCAATCATCGTATATAGTAATCATTGATTTAATTCGCATTAGTGAATAAAGTAGAATTAAATAAGCCAAATATAAGAATTTCACTCATTTCACTCATTGATTTGAACAGGCAATCAAGGAGACGAAATAAAGAAGGAAGAATGAGAGAGATTAGAGAAACGAAATGATGCACAGTAGAGAATGCGTGTGAACCAACTCGATTTAACCAAGTTTTAATCAATATTTTTTAATTACACAACTATAAGCCACATACATGTGATGAATAGGATAAGTAGTATACACACATCGCTCATATAGAAAACAGTCAAGGTTGATAAGTGACTAATTAACGAGATCAAAACGTGACTCAAGAAGAATGGAAGCTATGATAAGTTATGTGGGCTTAACATCGTAACCAACACTACAGTTTTCATCATGAACTAAACTTAATCAGAAAATCATTGAAATCTCAGAATCACTGGGCAACTGATTTTGTGCAGATATAATGAATCATAATCATGAGCTTTAGGGTTTGAATCCAGGATCTTCCGAACTAGCAGTCTGTTCTCAACTTTTTGATTATCGAGCAGTCAATCAATAGTTTACTTGTTAACTACAATCATCTTCAAATATTACTGGTAGGTAATTCCTTCTCATTCAATAATAGTTGAATTCAATGAACCAAAACAACTGACTGAAATTTCAGAAATTACTTAAGGATGCTAAAGACCATGTATATTATTATATTTCATTTTTTGGATTCCGTAAGGATCGGTCGTGCACAGACCAAATTGCAACACTACGGATCATCGTCGAACAATCAGTTGAGTGGAACTCATCACTATACATCAACTTCATTGATTATGAAAAGGCATTCGACAGTGTAGATAGGAGGACGTTATGGAAACTTCTTCGACACTACAGAGTTCCTGAGAAGATTGTCAATATTATCCGGAACTCATACGACGGACTACAGTGCAAAGTAGTGCATGGAGGACAGCTGACAGATGCATTCCAAGTAAGGACCGAAGTCAGACAAGGCTGTCTACTCTCTCCCTTCCTCTTTCTTCTGGTGGTCGACTGGATTATCAGGACCTCGACATCTGAGGGAAAGCACGGAATACAATGGACAGCTCAGAACCAATTAGATGATTTGGACTTCGCACATGACCTAGCCCTCCTATCACGTAAATACGAACAAATGCATATGAAGACAGCCAGTGTAGCAGCAGTCTCTGCATCAGTAGGCCTCAGCATACACAAAGGGAAAACCAAGGTACTCAAATTCAAAGCGCACAACAGCAATCCAATCACACTTGATGGTGAAACTCTGGAAGATGTAGAGTCCTTCACATACCTAGGAAGCATCATCGATGAACAAGGAGGTTCAGATGCAGACGTAAAGGCGAGGATTGGCAAAGCAAGAGTCGCATTCCTACAATTGAACAACATATGGAACTCAAAACAACTTCCAAACAATATCAAAGTCAGAATCTTCAATACCAACGTCAAGGCAGTTCTACTGTATGGAGATGAAAAATGGAGAACTACAACAACCACCATCAAGAAGGTACAAGTATTTATAAATAGCTGTCTACGCAAGATACTCAACATCCATTGACTGGATATCATCAGCAACAGCCTTCTGTGGGAGAGAACAAACCAACTTCCAGCTGAAGAAGAAATTAGGAAAAGACGATGGAAATGGATAGGACATACATTACGCAAATCGTCAAACTGCATCACGAGGCAAGCCCTAACTTGGAATCCTGATGGGAAGCGGAAAAGAGGAAGGCCAAAGAACACATTGCGTCGGATAATAGAAGCAGATATGAAAAGGATGTATAGGAACTGGAAGGAGCTAGAAAGGATTGCCCAGGACAGGGTTGTATGGAGAATGCTGATGAGCGGCCTATACTCCTTCACGAGGAGTAACAGGCGTAGGTAAGTAAGTAAGTGATATTATTATATACTCAACGGAGTTTATCAGGAAAACTATGAGAATAACAATGACAACAGAAATCTGGAACACCAGTTATAAGGATTACTTTCGGGATTATTTGTCAGTATATAAATTGCTTAAAGCAATCAAAAATTACTCATCACTAGTTAATGTATTTCATTACATAATGTCACTTATCATTACAGGTGTACAAAGTTCTATAGGTCATAGATACTACAATAGGTTGGTATTGTTTACTCGTAATGAGTTACCTATTTCTTCAAATAA
Source organism: Schistosoma haematobium (assembly GCF_000699445.3). Classification (NCBI taxonomy): domain Eukaryota; kingdom Metazoa; phylum Platyhelminthes; class Trematoda; order Strigeidida; family Schistosomatidae; genus Schistosoma; species Schistosoma haematobium. The sequence goes on along the minus strand of NC_067198.1, from coordinate 45,710,937 downwards.
TCAAATTATGCTTATTTTAGAACTTTATCGACTTTACAAGTACATGTTTATTTTGCTCGAATTTAAGCTACACTATGTTTTATTTAAACACATAAGCATTAGTACAAGGTGGCACCAAATAGATATGCACCACATAAATCATTCGATTTATGTGAGGGATGAGATACTGACGAGGTGCCCAAAATGTAAAAGGTGGTTCTCTTAGGGGGTCACATGTGGAGCCTTTGACCTAAAGGTCTGATACACAAGGCAGTGGAGTGACGTCAGGAGATACAGTCTGATGGTAGCCGGTGATCAACGATTGGTTCATACGCCATTTGATCCTTCAGGATCCTGTAACCCATTTGCACCATTGGTTTTGAATCAGGGTTTTCCAACTCCCCTAGGTGAATCCTCCCTAACCAACAATCCATTTAAAGTTTCGTAAAGAATACGCCCACCTCGAGAAGGCAGTTAGTAAGAATTTTCTGTCAGTTGTTGTATGCACGTGGCTATGTGAGATCATTTGGATAGAGAGAGTTGACTCTCTACACTCTCGGTCGTACCAAGGTATTTGGGGGCTATGTTTTAGGTTTAGCGATATTACTCAACTGTCAAAACTAAAGTCGATATGTGGTTTTTCGAACCATAAACTTATCAGTCCTAACAAGGTTCTTTGAACTAATAATTGCCTTCCTGTTTTTATTATTTATATTCCATTGGATCATCTGGGTATATTTAATGTACTAAGTACTTTTTATCACTTCCATCGTAAAATCAGTAACGATGTTTAACTGATTTGTTCTAAATATCAATTAAACATCTTTAAATATAATAAGATACTAGACATAGAACTATTGTAGTGTACATGAAATCAGATGGGGAAAACCGGTTTTATTGTTTAATCCAAAAATTACAGAATGCTTTGATAGATTAAATACTTCATTTGCACATGTTTGAGTTATCACATACAAATTTCATTATTCCTTCATCTTTGTTAATATTTTGACTACTTACAGTTTTGTTCTCTTTTTTATTCATTTTAATCTTCTCATTCTTCAACTTACAGGCATTCCATATCCCACTGATGTTACATACTACTTAAACATAACAACATAAGTAGCATACAACATACTATATTGTTATAACTTGTGACCTGAGTGCCCTGTTAATGAATAAAGTAATGATACCGCCAATCAAAGAGCAGTGAATTATCGATCGGATCAATGACGCGTAAAACACGTACGAGCAGTCTGGAGTCTTGATTGGTCCTGCTTTCCGCCTAGCCCAGCCAGTTAAGTCCAGATCACTAATCTCAGACTCTGCGATATGAGTCATTTATTTCAAACATCCTGGGTTTATATACCAACCAGACGGATCACATCGTAACAATCAAATAGAAAACAACATTTATACAAGATATAGCCAAATGTGGCTGTGAATGTGGGAGATAGTAATTGATAGACTGGGTATAATTCAAGAATGGTAAATCGTATAATACTAGTTCATAGATCAAAATAAAGCTCATAATAAGAGGAACACGAATATGAATATGTATAGTTGAGTTACATAACAATTATACAATGAATGAATACATATATTACTGGTTCATAAATGGATCCCAAAAGTTACCATTCATTATGCTTAACGGGGTATAACATATATTTAGCACATAAACCAGATAGTGATTAGTTTTATCAGTGAAGTTATTATCCTGTAATATGATCAGTTTCAAATCATAAATAAAACTGGTTCTACATTCAATAAAGTGATTTCTTTTCAACAGTACAATTTTCATTCAGTAAACTATGTCAACTCTATTCAACAAGTTACAATGTTAATATGAAACAATTCTGAAGAGTTATTTCATGCCAAAGGCTTATCATTTATAAAAATACAAGAATTTTGGATATTACATCACTATTGGCAACTTACTTAAATATCTGGGCTACCAATTTCTATAGCGTTTTTTAGCGAGTTAGTTTTCTACGGGATAGGGTCGCTAACCCCATGCTCAACCCTCCTCCTTTACCTGGGCTTGGAACCGACAGTAACTCTAGAAGATCTACAAATGGAGTTACCTATTACTATTATCTGTTTTTACTTGTTTCCCCATATCATTATATTCATTCAGGTGTATTTATGAAAACTTTACAACCCTTTCACATTGTACAAGTTACAAAAAATCCCAATCAATGACATTGCATTAGCTGGTAATATACCGCAAAAACAATATACATTATTTAGATATCGATCAACTGAATTGTTAACTTCTAGCTGACTGATCACTCCATGTGTTATCACCAGGATCGACCAAGAAGTAACAGATGGAAACTTGTTGAAATACTTTATACTAACCATTCTATATTGTACCAACTGAATAAAGTAGTAATCATAGTATTATTATTATTATTATATGCTGACTGATCACATGTTTCTACTCATTTCTATGCGTAGTAGTTTCTTCAATCTAAAACCGGATGTGATTTTTTTCCCATATTCCAAACAATCATTATAACCTAATAATGAAAAACGCAAAACAATAAAGGAAATATGGATGACATATAATACAAATAGTAGTGCCATATCATTCAACTATTCATTAAATCACAATTGTATAAACTTGAACAGATTATTTATTCAATAAAGTACTTCTAAAGAAGAAAAGAAAAGAAAACGTTTATTCATATTTTAACCGCTTGTTATGGTTGCTTAGTTACAGGGTTGATGATGAAAACAAATATAATTGATTGTTTTGTCTATGGATTACATTTTATTGTACAACAGAAGTGTAAGACTGAACCCCGGATGAATGCAAGAAAGTGATATAACTTTGTAAATAATAGAAGAAAAGAAGAAACTATAATTTATGGACTAACCAATCAGGTATAAGATACACAGGTCTCAAATTTTGGCATAAAATTCATTTACACATTTGGATAAATAGAGTTCGTGATGAACATCCCTCCCCCTCCATCAACTGTAAATCATACTTCTAATTCCTCACGCTAGTTTAAAACCTTCATTTGGTTCTAGTTATTAGGTGGACACTCTCAAGGTCAATTTAGTGTCACTTAAAGTTTGTCCATAAATTATAGTCACATCGACGTTATTTACACAGTAGAAGATATAAATACGAGTCTACTTAAGTTAGACCACTATTGAAAACCTGAAAGCATCGGACGGTTGTTTCGTCCTAGTTTACGACTCGTAAGTAGTACACATTCATGGCTATCCAATACTTTCAGGTTTTCAATGATGGTCTAGCTTAGAATAACTCGTGAATTCAACTTTGAAAACAATACAATGCCTACAAATCCCCATACTGATAAAAATAACATTGTCAGATCTTGTCTGAATACAGATTGAAGTGGTAGCTCAATTCGATCATTTCGATACTGATCATTTTTATTGATTAGCCAAATTATAGGATGTTCATAGTGTTTTTATTTGACTAAGTACATTCTTGAATTCAGTATTCTTTCTTTTGTAGATGAGACTAGATTTGTCTTCATCTATTGTTGTGCATTTTGATCTGGATGAAATAGAATATAGTAATTATGTTGGCTTAAGAGCGGTATTAAGTCCTTGCAATGATCTCGGAATTAATTTTCGTTCATGGTCACTTAATTTGTTCTCAAATCTTCTGTAGTGAATTTATGAGATTATTTTGGTTTCCTAGATAGATTTTAAAGGATTTAGAGAAGCATGATACATGCTACTGTGCAACAGGGAGAGATGTGGTTTTGTTTTTTTGAAGTGGGATGACTTTTAGCTAACCAGAATAATGCAAGATATCCATCTATCAACCGAGGGACGGGTTTACTGCTCAGCAGTTCGTTCTGTCCTACTTTATGGCAGTGAAACATGGCCAACAAGAGTAGAGGATATTTGCAGGTTACTAGCATTCGATCATAGTTGTCTTTGAAGCATTGCTCGTATATCCTGGGACCATCGAGTAAGTAATGCAGTTGCTAGGAAACGGGTACTAGGTAAGGATGGCAAATTAATTGAGGAAGTAGTGAAAATTGGTCAGTAGAGATGGCTGAGACTTGTGTTACGTATGCCCAACCACCGACTGCCCCGACGTGCGATCGTTTATGGTGTAGGAATAGGTTGGAAAAAGGCTATGGGTGGCCAGACCAAAACATGGTACAAATCCATGAAAGTCACTAACAAATGAACTGAGTCATGTTGGTAGTTGTGGACTACCTGGTTGGGATCAGCGAGACGATAACAAACGATTGTTAGTGACTTTGAATGGCGTGGCTCAAAATCGTTTGCAATGGCACAGGTGTACCCACTCTTTGTGTTCTCCAAAATTCTAATCTTCTGAATTCTTCGTGTCCCTTTTTTCCCCTTCCCAAATTTATTTCACTTGATTATACTCCCTGAATAGAATCATCAAACCTTAATCGTTCAGATTACTGCTTATATTCTTAATACCTCTACCGCTATGGGATTTGAATCGACAACTGTATCTCTGTGCTAATGCGGTATGGGAACTCGAACTGAAGTACGTATGTACAAAGTTCTACGTTGTTACTGACTAATTGACTGAATGTCTTATAAAGGAAATCACTCGTATATAAGATCATATAAACGGATTAATTGATTGCTTAAAGAATAGTGTGTTGCTAAATATAATTAGTACTGGAATTATACTTTGATGACGTTATTTAGAATGACAAAATAATCCTTACAATGAAACTATTCAGCTCACAGAACAAAGCTTCATTAATCATGTACATGTTTTCAAGTCAATAAAATGGAATATCAAACCTACATTATGTAAATAATGCGATATTTTCTATCAAGCAAACGAGTACTAGAGTCAGTCATTTCTATCCTAAACAAACCTGTAAGTATGTCATAGTAACAGACCTATTTGATCAACAAGTAAGTTTCTGGAACATGGGTAGCTAATGTTTCCAGTTAATTTTCATCAAGTCCATTTATTAACTTATTTAACAAACAATGTTAATCGAACAGTAACAATTCATCTATTTCGTTCTATTATTATGATCAGCATCATGTTTGTGTAAATGTGTATGCGTAATCGCATGTGATAACCTACTCAGATGTCTCTCTATAGCTTAAATGTTGATCTCTTAAATAACTTCATTAGTTGAGATCATGAGTCGATTGAAGCTAGAACATCATAGGAAACCTGGAAGCACTGGACGGCCAACTCGTCCTATTGTGGGATTCCTCGTAAGTGCGTGTTAGGGATGCAGAGGAATATATCAATAATTATCGTGTTAAGTCTAATGGTGTCCTTGAACGTTAAATGAACATTTTCATTGGTCGATATTCATTTCACCTGTCAAATATTGTACAGATGTTGTTTTCTATTTTATGGTACGATGTGGTCTGGTTGGTTGGTATATAAATAGAGTATGTCTGAAATATAATGATTCGTATCTCAGAGGCTAAGACTTGCGTTCTGGACTCAACTGGCTGGGCTAGACAGGGAAGCGGGACCAATCAGAACCCTAGGCCGTTCATTACGTGTTTTACGTGTCACTGACTCGATCGATAAATACGCTGCTTCATCTAAGCTGCAATCCACACGTTACAACAGTGCGCACCCATGATCCCACCTCGCAAAATTCGAACCCAGGACGTATTAGTCTCTCGTGTGAGCGCTTAACCATTAGACCACTGAGCTGGCCAACATCCAACGGTGTTAATGTCTAAATTCAACTAATCCACGAAACTGAGTGACACATCCACCATTACCATTAGTGAGTTACAAAAGACCCGGTTGAACTCCACTGGCCACTGCTTCTCACTAGAACTCTAGGATATACATCTTGAAGCCAGACACTAGTGAGTATATGTTGATTAGTATCAGAAGAGACCGAATCCCATGAAGCGGGGTCGTGGATGAGCACTGCTGGGGGGTCCAGTAATAGGACGAGTTGGCCGTCCAGTGCCTCCAGGTTTTCCATTCTTGTCTAATTTCATTTGACTCGCGACCTCAACTATTGAAATTACTACAATCTCCACAAAACCCCTTCTTAAATAACTGTTGATAAATCATTCTCTTTCCCATGTATATATGTACTCGAATCCTATTAACAGCCTTTGCCTTTCCTCGCTTCACCTTGATTCGAATTCATCATAAATTCTCCCATATCCCCCCTCTCTCACACACACATACATACACATACATTAGCCTTTCTGCTCCAATTCACTGGATGTACTTATAACTTTGTGATCTGTGCTATCCTTTAATAAAATGTAGTCGCCCCATTTTATTACGTTCTGAATTCAAACATCATTGGGAATTTATATGCTCACGCTTACCAAGGTGATTGATTAATGAATCTAAGTCACTACAACCTTAATACTAATTTTTGCATACAATTGGCATCTCAGATAAATGATTTTATTTCCAAAGAAAACAATATCGATAAAAATTATCACTTTTGAAAGAAAAATAAAGATAAGATTGAACAATCAACAGTTTTATGCCTAATGATATTGTGAATGCTCTTTAGTGATTTTACAGCGAAATTCAGTTCCGGGATGTAGATTTTCTGACGTTTCGTAACTCAGTGTAAGCCATTTCTTCAGAGTAAATCAAAATTAATCCAAGTTTAATTAGTACAATGGAACAACACAAGAATATTATGTGCGATCAATCAAAAAACAAGTCTGAACAAATCAATGACATGTCACTTCGGTCGAGGTGATTCATAAGCGACATATATGTAAATTTGTGTGTGTGTATATATGTGCACAGTTAAGGATGAAAAATGTGTAACCTATATGGTGTTACTTAATTACTTACTTACACCTGTTACTCCTCGTGAAGGAGCGTAGGCCACTCATCAGCATTCTCCATACAACCCTGTCCTGGGCAATCCTTTCTAGCTCCTTCCAGTTCCTATACATCCTTTTCATATCTGCTTCTATTATCCGACGCAATGTGTTCTTTGGCCTTCCTCTTTTCCGCTTCCCATCAGGATTCCAAGTTAGGGCTTGCCTCGTGATGCAGTTTGACGATTTGCGTAATGTATGTCCTATCCATTTCCATCGTCTTTTCCTAATTTCTTCTTCAGCTGGAAGTTGGTTTGTTCTCTCCCACAGAAGGCTGTTGCTGATGATATCCAGTCAATGGATGTTGAGTATCTTGCGTAGACAGCTATTTATAAATACTTGTACCTTCTTGATGGTGGTTGTTGTAGTTCTCCATTTTTCATCTCCATACAGTAGAACTGCCTTGACGTTGGTATTGAAGATTCTGACTTTGATATTGTTTGGAAGTTGTTTTGAGTTCCATATGTTGTTCAATTGTAGGAATGCGACTCTTGCTTTGCCAATCCTCGCCTTTACGTCTGCATCTGAACCTCCTTGTTCATCGATGATGCTTCCTAGGTATGTGAAGGACTCTACATCTTCCAGAGTTTCACCATCAAGTGTGATTGGATTGCTGTTGTGCGCTTTGAATTTGAGTACCTTGGTTTTCCCTTTGTGTATGCTGAGGCCTACTGATGCAGAGACTGCTGCTACACTGGCTGTCTTCATATGCATTTGTTCGTATTTACGTGATAGGAGGGCTAGGTCATGTGCGAAGTCGAAATCGTCTAATTAGTTCTGAGCCGTGTTTTCCTTCAGATGTCGAGGTCCTGATAATCCAGTCGACCACCTATATGGTGAGTAGAGTTTAATTTGTAAGATAAGTGTGAATTGTGAATAATATCAGACTAGGTGGCTACGATCGTTAGTCCAAATAGAATGCACAATAAAGCTTTCTTTTCTAATTTTGGTTTGGTTATTTATTCTCTGAAGAAGTAGCTTACACTGAGTCACGAATCGTCAAAAATATAATTTTTCTAATCATTGGGATATCTACAACTTTATTAATTGATTTATACTAATCTATCCAATGCTCAATTTATTCGAACTTGATAATGATACCTACAAAATCAATTCTCTAGTTTGGAGAAAAACTAACAGGACTGACAAAAATTACATCCACTGTTTATTACCAACTAAATTCATTAAAGCAAAGTGGATTAGTGGGTAGCAGTGAAATCCAGGATGAGTGTTTCGCCCTATTTGGGACACGTCAGCTAGATATACCTGCATCCCAGAGTTGATGTTCACTCAGGGACCTGTGTGTATGTTTGTGTATGAGAGTGAGAGAGAGAGAAGACATAGGCGAAGTTATAGTCAAATGGAATCAAGGTGCAGTGAGGTAAAACAAAGGCTATTAATGGGATTTGAGCATATATACAGTGGCTTTATGCAATATTATATTCTTGGCATAACATAGAATTTTCAGCACAAAGTATTTGAACAAGTTTCTTTTGTTATTGTTTGATCGATCCTGACGACACATCGAAATCTTCTAATGATACTGATCAATCGTCTTGTAAAGAATTTAACCAGGATTCTTGAATGGTAATTACATTACAATTACGATACATGTTTAGACATTGAGGGCAGTCTATATTACCAATTAGTGATCGCCAGTTAGATGTTAGCAGTTCAAGAATCAATATTTGAATAATGTTCATTATTTTCAATGCATATTGCCTACCAGCCATCACGATGTCTCTAATTATACAGTTTTTTAGCTTGATAAATGAAATGTCGTAAACATTTTATAAACGCGCCCAAGTAGGTTATACGACTAATACACATATTAATGTATTATAGCGATTAAAAACAGATAACCTGTTGAAATATCTAGAGGGTAGAGACAGGTAGACCAGATATTCAAGCAGGTCATCAGATTGATATATACGATTGTTCAGTTTTGAAAATGTGAAAACCTCACAACGGTTGAATTACATTTCATCCACTGGATGTAAGATTTTTAGTTTATTCATTTTGATAATAAACATATGCTTAATGAGGATTAGTTATGGGACAAATAAATCATATATTGCTATTAATTATGATTATGGAAGTCTGATCAATCCTAATGGGTTGGTGTCTGAAGAAATCTCTTCATGGATTAAAAAGCTCGTTTGACTTTTGCCAATTTACGTCACTTATGGCAAAGGCGAGATATCCGTCTATCAATTAAGGGACGAGTATATTGCGCGACAGTTCGTTCTGTTTTACGTCACGGTTGAGAAACGTGACTGTTAAGAGTAGAAGATACTGGTAAGTTACTAGTATTCAATCGCAGATGTCTCAGAAATACTGCTCGTATCTGCTGGTATCATCGGGTAAGTAATAGTGAGATTAGACACAGGGTATTGGAGAATGGTAGTAAATCAGTTGATGGGGTTTTGAATCCTCATCGACTGAGATGGTTGGGTCACGTGTTACGTACGACTGAATACCGATTATCACGACGCTCATCGTTGGCTAGTGTTGAAGACGGTTGGAGAAAGGTTAAGGGCGGCCAAACCAAAACGTAATATCAGTCCTTAAAGTCATTAACTTCTAGTCTGAGCCATGTTGGTAGGTGCAGACTACTTGGTTGGGGTGAACGTACGTTAATAAGTGAGGGTCCGCGTGACCATCGTAACCAATGGTTGGAGACTCTAGGTGACAAGGTTCAGAATCGATCACAATGACGGCGGTGTATAAACTCCTTGTCTTCCCTTAAACTATGAGATTAAAATTACTTCCTACCTTTCTTTCTACCAATTAATTCTTTCTTCCTGTATCCTTATATTCTTATATTCCATCTTTCTTTTATAAATTACTGTCACTGAAGTGACTACTATGAATTCGGTGTTCAACCTGTTGTGCTAATGAGGTATGGCAACTTAGACCGATGCATATATATGTACATGATCCTATGTTCTAACTCTCTGAATGACTAATTGTACTTGTGATCTGTTGAGCCTATGTCAGTTGAACAAACATGAATTATATATCACTAATGATTATGTAATATAATAATTAACTAATGTTGAAAATGTTAACTATTGGACTATATTTAAATAATGTAAAAGTGAAATGATCCCTTTTTGGTGAGTAGTTCATAAGTTTGATCTAATGGTAGAATCATATGTATCTAAAACGTTTTCTCTTCTTTTTTTCTTTTCTCCTTACTGGTTGAAATCATGAGTCAATTGAAGCTAGACAAACATGGAAAACCTGGAAGCACTGGATGGTGGTTTCGTCCCAGTATGAGACTCCTCAACAGTGCTCATCCACAATCCCGCCCCCCGCGAGATTCGAACCCATGACCTATTAGTCTCGCGCCAGGCGCTCAACCAACTAGACCACTGAGCCGGCATTTCAACCAGTGAAATTTCTAAAAATCTCCACAAAACCCATTCTGATAATAATAATAAACATCTTAGTTATGAATTGGATTTCAGTACTATTTTTACTTATCAAGAAAAAAAATTTATTAACTTAAATTGAATTTTTTCTCTAAAAGAAAAAATAATCAATGAAATTCGAGAAAATAATTTTAGAAAAGAAAAAAAAGAAGAAAAACTGATTCACCTAATTAAAGATAGACGGAACAGAAAATTCTGGAATATACTTTTATTAGTATCAGAAGGGGTTTTGTGAAGATTGTAGTAATTTCAACAGTTGAAATCATGAGTCAAACGAAGCTAGATCACCATGGAAAACCTGGAAGCATTGGAAGGACAACTCGTCCTACTATGTGACTCCTCAGCGATGCGCATCCACGGCCCCGCCTCGCGGGATTCGAACCCAAGACCTATCAGTCTCGCGCCAGGCGCTTAACCAACTAGACCACTGAGTCGGCATACATCGGCATCATCAGTGAGTTACTACCTCACAACTGACCTGGGGTCATGAATGCGCACCGCTGAGGACTCCCACAATAAGACGAAACGGCCGTCCAGTGCTTCCAGGTTTTCCATGGTGGTCTAGCTTCAATTGACTTATGATCTCAAATGTTGAAATATATCTTTATTGTTGAAAAATACACACCGTTTGTTTTATTATAAGATATATTATTAGTTTTGGTTTGTGTGTGTGTGTGTTTATTTTTAGTATCACCAGGCAAACCCTAACTTGGAATCCTGTAGGATAATGGGAGGCCGTGGAAGGTCGCACAATATACTTCATCGAGAATTGAAAGCAAATATGAAAAGGATGAATAGCAACTGGAATTATCTGGTAAGGATTACACAAAACATAGTTGGATGGGGAATGCTGATGGTTGGCCTATGTTCCTCTCTCTAAGGGATATTAAGTGTTAATAATATTATTGGTTTTGCTCACTTCGATAATTTTATCTCACATAAATATATATTCATATTTAATTATTTCAATGGCTGAGATCATGAGTCAATTGAAGTAAGACCATCATTGAAAACCTGAAAGCACTGAATAACCGTTGCATGCTATTGTGTAATTTCTCAACACTGCGCATCCATAATGCCGCCTCGCGAGATTCGAACCCAGGACCTATCAGTGTCGCGCGCGAACACTTATCTTCTAAACCACTGCGCTGGCCGGCATCCAACAGTGTCAGTGTTTAACGTCAACGAAATTGATAGTGCTTAAAGTTAAACATTAACACCGTTAGATGATCTCAACTATAATATCTACAAACCCCCCTTCTGATATTTATTTATTTATTTATTTGAACAGAAGTGAAAAATTGAATTTTTCAGAAAACCCAAGTATTTTTTTTTCAGAAACAATTTAATTTATGATACTTTACTTATTTCTTTATCACCATCACCATCATCCTCATCATCCACAACAACAATAACACCATGATCATCATCTTTTCACTAAATAGATTACTGAACAGCTGTTGTATATTTTGATCAGTTGCCGAGTGAAACACAGAAAAAAAAACTTTTTCTTTTTCTTTTTTACTAAAAATTGATTAAAACATGATAGAATGAATGAAAGTTTTTCAATTTCACTCGTTTTTAACATTTGTGAAGAAGAAGAAGAAGAAGAAAAAAAGAGAAAAAAGAGAAAAAGAAAGAAAGATAAATTCCATTTTCAATATTCCATCATATTCATATACCTACCTTTGTATCCACAGTGACTACGTATTTATATTCAAATGGGAAACATATAGGAAGACAGTAAATGGTACATATCAATGTAATACAGTGTAGATATATAAACGAATATCTACTGATGAGGGTGAGATTAATTTGAGCTAATATAAACAGCTGTTATTCACATTTATTTATTCATATAGATAACTGTATAAACATATTTATCAATTTATGAATATATAAGTGACTTATTTAGATTTTTGTAAAAATCTATACACTTAAAATTCATTTTGGTATTGTTTGTTTGTATCTTCTATTCCATTGATGTTTAAGATTGGAATGGATTAGTTTCTTGTTGGCATATGTGTATCATATACGAATTGTCAGTCAGTCAGCTACAACGTAGGACCAGGCACATATGTACATCGGTCCAGGTTGCCATACCTCATTAGCGCAGCAAGATGAACACCGGATTCATAGGAGTGGTTAGGTCAAAGGTGGTAATATATAGGAGAAAGATTGCTACCTTGACGTGGTGGTCGGGCTTGAATATCGTGATGAAGCAACCGAGCTATACTGGCTGGAACAACCGTTCCTCAAGGTCCTACCATGTCAGACAGGTCGGTTGAAGAGTGGTAAGACTAAAAGCAATAAACCCAACGTCTGAAGGCGAAGTCGTACTTCTGACTGTACAGAGGTGTGACAGCAGTAAGATGTTTCCTTTAGACAACCAGCATGACAGCAATGCTGCCTTTCCACAAGAAGGGGTGGAGTTAGAAAAGGTAGACCCTAAAAATGCACACCTCACCTTATCCCATGGATATCCGTCTCCGGCGGTAAGGTCTCAACAAGTACGGAGCTAACACAAAAATTGCCCATAAAAAGGTCGTGTGTGACTGACCTCAAGCAGTTGTCCCTTGGGCACTGCAGTCAGGCTCTCAGGTCACTAAGACCACCTCTAATCGAATTTCCTTTACAGGTACCTCCAGAAGAATTCTTACACGGTGTGGGCAACCGGGAAGTGATAACCGCCCTCATACCTCTAACAGCACTCAAGACCACTCTATTCATATACGAATTGCCTCGATATTGACTTCAGTCACAAGCTTTTGAAGCATATATAGATAGTGGATAGCAGTGAAATCCAGTTCGATACGTGTTTCGTCCTATTCGAAACTCGTCAGCTGGATATACCTGCATCTCAGAGTTCATGTTCACTGTGGGACTCGAACCCAGTACTATTCGCTTCAAACACCACCACATTATCCACTTAACTACTAAGTCCTGATAGCCACCTCTTTGTATAATGGAGTAGAGCTTAAAATTCACTTGGTATTGTTGTTTTGTATATTTCAATTGATGTTTAGGACTGCAATTGATCAATCTCTTGTTGGCACGTGTACATAATCTTAGTATTGCCTCGATAAAGCCTTAAATCACAATTCTTTTAACCAAAGATGAATAGTGGCTAGTAGTGAAATCGTGCTCATCAGATAAATGTACCTGAATCACCGACTTGATATTCACCTCGGGACTCGAACCTAACACCGTCCGCTTCAAACGCCATCACGTTATCCACTTAGCTACTTAGTCCTGATAGCCACTTCCTTATGTAATGGGGTGGAGTTTAAATTACACGGTATTGTTTGTTTGTATCTTCCCATTGTTGCTTTAAGACTGCAATTGATTAGTCTATACATTAGTTCTATATAACCTGAAATAGAATCATCATCAACTATAAAACGTATATATGTACAATTTAAGTTTTGATTACTTTTAAAACACTTTTCAATAGTTCAGTGAGATCACTGTTAATTGGTTACTTTGAATTATATTAGTATTAATAATTAAATCTTTTGATCAAGTGATTGATCTTGATAGGATTCTAGCAGTTGAGCTCAAACTTGTAAGGAGCGAGGCAGTGAGATTTAAAGATTTCATATTATCTCATCTAAATTAGTTGCTAAAATAGACCATTTCGGCAAAACTATGATTTGTGGATGAACCAATCAGATCTACGACAACAGGTCCTTGTACGTCCTAGTACGGGACTCCTCAGTATTCTCACGTGCGAAGCCCAAGATTCTGGCTTCGAATTCAATGTGCTGAATCGTAGATGCACACTACTCACCAGTCAAATACTAGGATGAAATAGTTATTCACTGCTTCCAGATTCTCAATGGTGGTCTAAAATTCATCGATTTATCACCTCATTCTAACATGAAAATAGTTTGCATGTTAAAACAACAATTACATAATTTAATGATAAACAATTACAGAACATTATGTTGCTGATAAAGTGAATGAACGCTATCAGTGATGATGATGAACGAATCATTATTGCTTCGTCTTCACAACATCTATACACATTCATTCATCCACTCACTCAATAATTCACACACACACACACACATTAACTAAATAATTGAATGAAGGGAATAAATTGGGGCGGGAGTTATTCTCTGAATTACAAGTTCATTTTAAACAATCTCACAGATAAAACATGCAATGAAATTGTTTTAAAAAAAACACTGGGGATAAAAAGTCAGACAAAGAATTGTCATGACAACAATGATGAATCGAGGCTTTATTCACTTGTTTTTACATGGTCATCACAACGATAACAATTTTGCAACACACGCACACATACAATCCCTGATAGTCGTGAACATACACAGAGATAAACATGTTTGTTCTTACAGAATACTATCATAATAGAACACATGAATTTTTCATAGATTGTTAACAGGTATATTCATTCATAGTTTCTTAAACAGTGTTTCTCTGAAGAGCATCATTCCATGTCCCATTTCATCAACCTGTCCGATTAACTACTAGTCTCATCAAAGCTTCATACTGTCAAGTAGTTTGTAAGAATATTGACAGATTAACGTGCATACCTGTTTGACGACGGGTTGTTTAACTAAACATGAATTCGATGGATGTCATGTCATGTGGTGTTTTCAAGTGTGGAATCAACTTAGTGCTTCTTTATTTGTGTGACACGCAACGATATAAATTTCATGTTTCATGTTGGTAACAATTAAAAGCACATTAATCTAATGCAAATGTGATGGGGTGGTGAGAAATAAATCTCATGAAAATAGTAATAATGAAACTGAATTGTTGATTCTAATAAATTTCTAGTGATGATCAGGGTGGTTTTCCATGGTGGTCCAGCTTCGATTGACTCATTATTCCAACTACTGATCAGAGATTATTCAACATGTTCATGTCGATTCACATCCCGACTTCAAGAAGCATCTCTGACATTGGAGATTACTGAATGCTGATTTCAATTTATCACACATCCATTAATTGGATGAAGGTTTCCACGTGAGATGGACAGGCTGGGATGTTGTAGTGAATGAGATAGCAGGCGGGGATAATCAAATGCATTTGAACACATATTAGTAAAATCTTTCGAATATAGAGTAATAAGATCATTTGTAAAAACTCCATCAGTTGTCTCATAATTGATTGCTCACTCATTTCCATATCAATCACTCTCTTGATGTTCTCTTATCATCAAAATTCTCAACTACCTAACTCATGACGTTCCACTTTCGACTGGTGATACATACTACATACATCTGTCAACATCAGTAGCACACAACACAACATGACTAAGATTCTGATCTATATCCGATGTTGTTGTAAGTGATGTGAATTGACAAGTGAGAAATTCCTATGAACTAATGGACTGAATCCCTTCAACAATTTTTGACTCAACAACTTCTACTGTACAATTACCAACTCACTTACTCTACTTCATTATTGAACACAGATTTCTCACATTGTGGTCACAGTAGACAACAAATATTGTGATAATAACAACTCATTTTTATCATTTTCTCCTCTTCAAATCAATCATGGGAATCAGTACCAGATTAGTTAGTGTAGTTTCCTCTCACATCTCGATTCGATTTACTCGCATTCATGTCACCGTTCATTGAAAATATCAGTGAGAATAAGAGAGATCACGCAATCTATTGGAGAACACATTGGATCAGTCTGTTTTATTTACTGAAAAATATCAAAACTAACTGACGAGTTGTTCCCTGTTAGATTTCCACATGGCAAATAATTAATTCTCTGCTTCCATTCTCATTCTACCCCTATCGTTGATTGAAACACGCATGTTAATTAGTGACAATCAATTTGAGACTTGAAGTTGAAATCACGTAACCGATTTGATCAATCGTGTGTATGTAACATGATCTATCAAACGAAAGAAAAACAAAGTTGTATTCTCATCTGAAAGGGTTGTTAGACATGGATGCTGCATTGTGTCGATCAGATTTCGAGTAAAGCAGAATATTGATGATAATCGGACATTCGGGAACATTATCGTGTATGTGAATTGATTAGAAACATGACAGTCGATTGACTGCATGATGAGGATAAGTAGTGAAATGAAGAATAACAGTTACACTTCCATTGAAGTTCTACGAAAACGATCTATGTGAAAATGGAACAAACGTCGAGTCTCCATTCATTGGATCGAACATGATTCATGAAACATCTCATTCAAAGGGATGTTGAACTCGATTATGATATTTTCTGTGAAAATTATATTTTCCATGATTCTTCCATTCGTGTCAACATATATGGCAATAAAAATATCAACTGATCATCAGTTTATGATGGTTTATGCACCATTTCTTCCGGTAGAACAGACTTTAAAGAGTGAAGCGGAAATGTGGAAACGTCTGACATTCTATCTGGTATACGAGAACGACTAGCTACGTCAAAGCGTGATGTCGATACAAACAACCTGGTCTTCTATGTAAATACAATTTTATGCACCACATATCAGTCGTAAGGTTAAGTGAGTCCGAATGGGTTCATAAAACGTTCCTCTCTAAGAAATGTAGGTTGGTTGCGATATGAAATGATACGTCATATATAGTTGGAGTATTCCAAAAAGTTTAATAGTTCGAAGTGCGTCAGAATCAACATACAAGAAACTTCTCAAACAGATTCATTTCAATGTGAGTAGATGTTTTGTACTCAACTGTTGAAACACACACAGTGTTTGAATGAAGATAATATTCTAATAATTTGATCTATATGACTGAGAGTATGTTGATGAATGATTGTGAATGGACAAGATGAACTTTCAGTTCAGATACAGTGTGAACAACTCTTATTCCTGTGAACTGGTTATCTGTATTATTACACATATTTGTGCATGTATGTATGTATGTGTTACGAGAGCGGGAGCGAGAGAGAGAGAGAGAAGGCATTACGCATGTCGGTGACAAAAATGTACAAATTCGTTTATATAAACACTGTGATGATTGAAAATAGAAGCATCATGGTCAGTATGAAGAAGTGAACCGTTTAGATTTACTGAAAGTTGAATGAACTGATTGAAAGTATGTTGAGATTATTGTTTGTTATTGTGAATTGTTGATACCGGAAACATTTTGTTCTTGTAAACTGAAGCTGAAATGTTCATATCGTGGAAATCGATCAACTCACTCGAAATGAATTCTTCAGTGGATTTACACTCATGTTGATTACTTTGTGAATAGTGTGGAAATAGTGAACTGAACTAATTCTAAATATTCCCCATAATTTATACGTGATCAGTTATCAGTGAACAATTACTAATTGAATAACATTCACAGGAATGTTCTGCAGCTTCATAACTGCAAATAATCCGATGAATGCCATCATGTTTAACTCACAATTCGAGGTTTTAGTTAGAGGCTCAACAATGGAAGTTGATGTTTAAGTATTCGAGTTTGGTGTGATGAGCACTTTATGTGACCGCACAAACCCAATGTTTTTATCCTCCAATAAGAATGATCCTTGGTGACACAGGTTTAAGTTCTACAAGAAACATTTATTTCCTCATGTTTTAACATGAACAATCGCTGTCACCTAACACGTAATCAAAGGAAATATGTCTCACCAGAATTCTCTCACAACACTGAGACACGATAGACTCAACTGAATCCGTTCCTTAAACAAAACACCATAATTTGAGATATGATCAAGTCATCGAATGAAACCATTCTATGTTTCGTAAAACAAACACACAAACAGTCTGGTTCTCATCATGTTTAGCAAAACTCCCAGTTTCCATACAGATCACATTGACAATGATAGGACTCACGATCGAGAAGTTTCTCATCACCAACTGAAGTCGGTACAGTAATAGTACTGTAAATCACCTAACTAATTCATTGTTCACATTCCACTTTCCCACACATAATCTGTAGTCAAATATGAAAAGATTCATTTCGTTTATTTCCCTCTACACATATTCCCTGATCTTACTAAATGTGTTATGTAATACTAAGTATCGTTATTCATGTGTTGTAAATGGTAACAATCATGGCCATTAGAGTTAATGACAGATTGTTCAAATGTTCAATGTATTCAATGATCGTTGTTTCAATCCATTAGTCGGAAGTCGATACAATGAGATACAGGGTATGATAAGAAACAATAATGAATAGTTAATGGATTGCATTTATCATCTATTTTTGTTTCAATATATATGCCAACTCAACTTTCTTTTATGATATGGACACAGTGAACAAACTTTATTTCATCACTTGTCAAATTGATCTTGATAATGTGAGATTTCGATTATTCTGTTTGATCAACATTCCTCATTGTTCGTCTTCATGTGTTTGAATCAAACAATCTGTCAACTGGATAAAACTGTCAATGAACTAAATCAATCAACTGTTGATTGGAGTTGTATACACCGGAATCATTTCTTGTTTGCTCTAACATTATCAACTATGCTTTTTAAAGGAGATTCTCATGGACAGAAGACAAACTTCAATATGAATATAAAACACAGTTGGAACTGTTCAGATATTACCCCTTTGGGAATACGAACTCCAGCAAATTCACAAATCTATTTGACTACTATCATTATTGTTGATGGAAATCACACCATCACTCAAATGAAACGGATGTGAATAGAAACATTCACTGATGAGCAAACATTGAACCTCGAATCTGGGTAGTAATCCGTCATGTTTTCTTTCCACGGTGAAGAAGGAAGTGTGCATTTTCAATATCAACATTTCAATGAGACTTGTTTATTTGTTTTGATGAACAGAGAGAATTATATCAATACAATGGAGATTATTGTAGATGATTGATTAAGTTTCTTAGTTGACCTCTTGGAAATAACACATGGATCAGACAGCAGAAAGATCAGGTCAAAGATATCTGTTCACAGTTTGAAATATACATTTCATTCCTCTCAAAATATAGAAACAGTTGAAATTTCTGAGTAATCTATGAGTTCATTTGACGCAACTGTATGAGAAGAAATGGGAGAAATCATAGGTGAACACTATGTGGTGATCGTTATTCAAAATAATCCTTAACTCCCCATACTGTTTGTCCTGACAACTTTCACTAGATAACACTCCAACGGCATATTAATCATAAGGCAAATACAAAGGGTTAATTACGTTAATTACTGCACCACACACAGATAACCAAAATTACAACGATGTTAATCAAGCACGAAAGATTAGTGCCGAGAAGCAAGCAGGCAAGCGAGTGAGCGTGCGAGTCGAATGAGCGAGTCAGCGAGTCAATGAACAAAATTGAAATGTACATATATACACATAGTGAACTGAATGAATCATGGAATCAATTCAGCGACTAATAGTAAGGCTAGCAGCATGAATATATGCGTAGGCAGCAAGCAACGCTCAAGCATACATATTCATGCAAGCACAATAATAATAAAGGTCCGATGGCATAGAAACTTTGTTATTATACGAATGTCTCTATCCTGTAAAAATGTGTTAACAAAAGGGCTTAGCGAAATTAAATGCGAACAAACTCAATTACACATGAGCTGCTATCACTACGTCATACTGCCTACACAAAATGATTAGTCAGTCGAATTCCACTGATTCATACCGGACATATTCAAATTCACTTCAATGATATCCTACATCATCAAATTGATGGAGTGTTCATTAGCAGCTCATTGCATTCAATCCTGGCATGTGTGTTTATGAGATATATAGAACAGACAGCAGTGAAATCAGTGATCAATTAGACACAGTTTTATGTCACTTATGTGGATGATACATTTGTGGCGTGTAATACATAACAGTTTGCTTATTTTCCTTGCTTCAATCGAAAATACGAAATTTGTAAACCATTCACTATTCATTCAAACACAGTATTCGCAGTGATTTTCTCGTTAAACATTATGGAGTTTCACCAATTCATAAAGACCAGTATTTTGATCCATCAACGAACAACATGTCTGTATTCATTTTATCACAAGTAAAACAGAACAGACATTTTGGTTCTCACAGATTTCGCTCACAATCGTTTAAACAAAAAACAGGATGATTTCATCAATGGGGTGAAATAACGTTCTGTTAGATGTATCATTTCATTCTGGTTAGCGCTTTTTAGCGAGTTAGTTTTCTACGGGATGGGGACGCTAACCCCATGCCAAACCCTCCTCCTTTATCCGGGCATGAGATGTATCATTTACTGTTGAAGCATTCATTGTGTTTTGCCAGACAACATCACAGACGTGTATTCCACAATGAAATGGGAAACCAAAACGAGATTTTGTCAACATTATATTTATGAAAAACATGGCTTCCGAGATTTTAAGTTCTAAGATTGTGATGAACAGAACACCCAAGTTGATAGCAAAAACTCTGGAATCAATCAATGGATTCCAGAAATGTTTCACTTTATTGTCGGCAGTGTCACATGCTCAGATCCTAAAAATGTGGAATTAATAGATTTTACACAAAATGGAATACATATTACAACAAATCACATAGAATTCGAATATTTAAAAGAATTGTCTGCAATCACAGGAATTCATTCCCGTATGAACAATGAATTCATCATGTATTTTCGTCAATAGCCCATCTTGTATCCCATCTTGTTAAGTAAATGATTTCGACGAGGTTCGTTTAGAATTTGATGAATATGAAGATCGTCATAACTAAGAATAGAGAAATGCGTGGATTAGATCAACACGGACACACATAGGCTGAGATTGTGTTCTCGACTCTAAGAATAGGGTTACGAGAGAAGGACCGATGAGGATTTAGAACAAATACACGGTTCTTACTGATGTTTGAGGCGACATTGGTTTACCATTCGATTTTGTCACGTGATATTTGAAGACCCATAGGACATAACAATTTTCGATCGGAATTATTTGCTCTGACTGCTCAAAATTACGTATTCATTAGTCCCCTTTTATAAGACGTCTTACGTTCAACTAATTTGTAAATAACCAATAATTACAAACACTTTTCTCTGATAAACAAAGTCAGACAGATTAACATGTCTGTTGTTCCCAAGTCGCACTCAAAGCCATCACATATCCTCATTGCCTATTTTACCTCGATTTGTTTACTTCAATTTCACAGATGCCTGAGTTCATGTCACAGTGTTCGATTGACGCGTGGTACACACAAGAAGACAAACACTTCTTCACATCATCATCGACAGATGAAATGGAATCTATCAGTGCCTTCGACTGCAGTATAACAATCTAAAGCAATTTGACAATTTGCAGAAATCACGATTCATATGATTCCCTGTGTTCAGTCTGCAGATCTCTACTTGATTATGTTGTACAATCAAACAGTGAGATTCGGAACAACATCCATCCATGGAGTTCATACATTACCACTTATTATACACATAAATACGATAATCGGATCCAGTCAATAAACATATTTAAGCAAATTTACGCCATTTCCATTCACATTAACTCTATCCAATGAAGGAATTGAGACGTCGTTATTCATGAGTACGTGAGCATTATCGTAAAGATGTTCTCCTTTTGAAGTGTATTTGTAGCGTGGCGTCGAGTTGAGGTTAACTATGAACACCGCTACCAAGAAACACGTACCAAATAGATCAGAAGGCGTAAGAAGCTCGTTCCAAATGACTCCATAAAATCCCCGAGAAGCCGAATACCAGAAGGCAATTAATGGACCAAGTCGAGGTTTATTTGCTGGCGATCTCGTGGCATCGAAAGGATACCGAGATCGTGCCAGGATACAACCTTGGTTACAGAAGGTAACCGAATTCGCGCGAAGTTACAATTGAAGTGTGAGTATAATAATGGAAGCACAAAATAACTATCATTAGCACAGTCAAACAAAAGCACATTAAAACAGTCACTGGTACACTTGGTTATAATAATAAGCGTTTTTATTAAACCAGTCGTGTTCTCGTGATAAATATGAGTCACTACATATTTATGAGAAGAGAATATTTCAGTAGTCGATTCAATACTGGAAGTTTCAGTTCCTTCTCGCTCTTCGATCATGCCAATCCGGTTTATGATTTCCATTAAACTTCAGTGTTGTGTATGGTTAAACATTCGTCCAGGAATAATTTGTTACATTCACAAATCTGCATAAATCATAAAAAACAACACCGGACGCCATTGTTCTATTCGATCTCTTCAAACAAACACATGTGAAAAACCCATTTCACACTTATCATGAAACATTTCAAAATAACACCTCAAATTATCAAAGTAGTTCCAATCAGTCATTTGAACTTCCTTCAATCAACGTAGAAAACACAATGTTCAATTCTCACTAACACATTGCATCAGGTACATATACACACTGTGAACATACACATACTTGAGAATACATGTGTAGGGAATAACACACTCGCATACACACACACACACACTTGGAACTAATCATATCTCGTATTTCAATTATCAACTTTGAAAATCGTATGTAGAAATATTACATTTCACAGACAACAACCCACATCGAATTCAATGTTCCCTCATATCACGTTGAATAATGATCAGCTCATTATTATTAATGATCACGCAATGTTGCAATTAATTACTGAAGTTGTAACCTGAGATCGATCAGTCCATCAATTCGGGAAAGTGTACAATATTCAATGTGTTTCTGTAATCACTAATCCATCTCAGTAGATATATCAAACTAACGAGGATCGGAAGGAATTGTGGATCTACTGAACAATAGGAAGTGGATATGTGACTGGAATATATCTTCAATTGATTTCTTTCAAATATTTCAACCAGTATCTTTGCCACATGCACCAACTTACTGTACTCACACATCAAATTACCCTAAAGAATCTTCTACCCATTCATATTGCATACAGTGTTTAACAGACATCATCAGCATCATCATGCATACTAGATATTCTTGTTTCAATGCAGTCAATTAGTTGAAGGTGCTCAGTCAAGCACAGTGATCATTTGCACCGACCGCTACCTGAGATTTCTCTGTCAGGCTGTATGAATCCAGATGATTAGTGTAAAACCAGTCAACCACTATCCACTTCCAAACATATTGTTAATTCCACACGTCAACAACTTCTCACATTTTACTCAATCAGATTCGATGTTTGAAAGCACATGAAATCACCATCGTCTGATTGTGCTACATTAGGTCATCTTCACGTTTATCCATCTTTCTACTTTACACCATCTGGATATGTTCGTTGAACTGTCGATAAAAATGAGTAAATGCTTAAATGGATGAAATCAGAGATAATCAAAATACCATGTGAATATATCGAAAATTCATAAACATCAACAGTCGAGAAAATCATTATCTGAAACTGAATTTGTGGTGTCTAGTTCTATATGAAGTCCACAAGTTTTAATCTGTTTTCCAGATTGACCAACTCATTCATTCGTCTTAACTCACATTTTCAATTTGTCAATTATTCGCTCATTCACTTTGACTGATTTTATGTGAGCGTATGTTTGAGTATATCGTCCAACCCATTCATCATCATCATCATCATAATCATCATCATCATCATCATCATCAACATCATCATCATCAACATCATCATCATCATAATCATCATCATCATCATCATCATCATCATCATCATCATCATCATCATCATCATCATCATCATCATCATCATCATCATCATCATCATCATCATCATCATCATCATCACTGGTCTGCAGTTTACTCTTGTTTAGCCACAGAAAGTGGATCACTCTTTGAAAAAAGGGACGAACACACTTTCTGTGTCCAGTCTGCCTCTCCACTTCATTTATCTCATTCTGTTTCTGCACCATTATTCATTCTCATATTTCACTCACTTTTCACAATTATCATCCAATGAGAAGGAAGTCGATAATTGTATACGATGGTAGGCGGCATGCTTATCACATTGTTAGTTCTATTCATATTTAAATTGCACATTTCATTTCGCCAACCACACTACACTCTACCATTCAGTATATCAAATACTCTTCCGTTATGCTCCCAGTCAATGTGAAATTGATCAATCCTCTCATTGCATACAATATCAGTAGTGACTGGCATTATATTGAATGAATGTGTTTCACGGGCTTCCGTTTTCAATGTATATTGTCAGTTTGCTCCCAGCCGTGTGCGTATGGGTGTGTGTGTTTAAGTGATGGAGGAAAACAGAAAGAAATGTAGAGAGAAAGAGAGAGAGATTACCAGTGGTGTAGTTTGAATGATACTTCCGTTCTCTTCATTCGAACGTCTATCTATTTATCTATCTATCCATGTTTCTATTTAACTACCTATCTATCTATCTATCTATCTAACTATCTATCTATCTGCTTATCTACCATGCTTGTGACAATCTCATTGATGGAATACAAAGAAGGTAACAGATAGGATGAATTGATTTCCGGTTTATTCATTTACTTGTTTCAATCAATTCATATGAAAATTTCAATTTGAACATTTGTGTGGTATGCATGTTGAAGAAAATGTAATGTGATCAGATCACTCAGAGACTAAATCTCATCCCTTGTTCATGTATCTTTGAATAATGGATTGGAATTTCGTGATGATGCGAATTTTGATCTCAGTGCTCGAAACAATATCGAGAGTGGAAAGACACTAGATTTCCACTAGCAAGATTTTCACCACATTATATCAACTAAACACTCAACACCGTTTTCGACATTCCACTGATTACTCACAAAATATTCAACAACATAATAAGAATACTGAATGAACACTGTCCTAATTTACACTCCTTCCACTAACATCCATTCCACTGACACGAGTGTTGGATGGATGACGATGTGAAAATGGAATGATGGGGATTTGTAGCTGAACACAGTTAATCGATAGGATCCCCGTATGCCAAATATCAGAAGGCATTTGATGGCTGTAGTCGAGATGTATTTGTTGGCGATCTCGTGGTATGGAAATAATACCGAGATCGTGACAAAAGAGTACAAGTGGAACTACTGACCAAACGTAAGTTCGTTACTTACTTACTTACGCCTGTTACTCCTAATAGAGCATAGGCCGCAGACCAGCATTCTCCAACCCATTCTGTCCTGGGGCTTCTTTTCTAGTTCCGTCCAATTCTTGTTCATTTTTTCCATGTCTGTCTCCATTTCCCGGCTTAATGTGTTCTTTGGTCTTCTTCTTCGTCGCTTCAGCCTTGAGGATTCCATGTAAGGGCTTGTCTTGTGACGCAGTTGAGTGCTTTCCTCAATGTGTGTCCTATCCACTTCCAGCGTTTCTTCCTAATTTCTTCCTCCACTGGAATCTGGTTTGTTCTCTCCCATAGTAGGTTGTTGCTAATAGTGTCCGGCCAACGGATCTGAAGTATTTTGCGTAGACAATTGTTAATAAACACCTGTATTTTCTGGATGATGGCTTTCGTAGTTCTCCAGGTTTCTGCCCCATACAGTAGAACTGTGTTGACATTTGTATTGAAAATCCTGACATTGGTGTTGGTTGACAGTTGCTTTGAGCTCCAGATGTTCCTCAGTTGTGAATATGCTGCTCTTGCTTTGTCGATCCACGCCTTCACATCTGCATCAGATCCACCCTGTTCATCAATGATGCTGCCCAAATATGTAAAGGTTTTTACATCTTCCAAATCTTCTCCGTCAATTGTGATTGGATTGGTTCATTCTGTGTTGTATCGGAGAATCCTGCTTTTCCCTTTGTGTATATTGAGAACTTCTGCTGCTGAGGCTGCTGCCACACTGATCGTCTTCTCCTGCATCTGTTGTTGCGTTTGGGATAGAAGGGCCAGACCATCTGCGAGGTCCAGATCGTCCAACTGCATCCTAGATGTCCATTGTATCCCGCACTTCCCTTCAGATGTTGACGTCTTCATGATCCAGTCGATCACCAGGAGAAAGAGAAAGGGTGAGAGTAAGCAACCTTGCCTAACACCGGTCTTCACTTCGAACGACTTTGTCAACTCTCCTCCATGCACAATTTCGCAGTGTAATCCATCATATGAACTCTGTATGACATTGACTATCTTCTGAGGCACGCCGTAGTGTCGAAGAAGTTTCCATAGTGTTGTTCTGTCCACGCTATCAAATGCCTTTTCGTAGTCAATGAAGTTGATGTAGAGTGATGAATTCCATTCAATTGATTGTTCCACAATGATCCGTAGAGTTGCGATTTGGTCTGTACACGATCTATCCTTACGGAATCCTGCCTGTTGGTCACGAAATTGGGCGTCTACGGAGTCCTTCATCCTGTTTAACAATACCCTGTTGAAGGATTTTCCCGGTATTGAGATAAGAGTGATGTCCCTCTAGTTATTACAGTTGCTCAGATCTCCTTTCCTCGGTATTTTGATCAGAAGTCCTTCTTTCCAGTCTTTTGGTACTTGTTCCTCATCCCAAATCCTATTGAAGAGAACGTGAGTTCGTACAAGGTCACAATCAACGGAAGTATGTATGTATTTAGCACAGTTAAACAAACAAGTGCAGTAAAACAATCACTGGTACAATCGGTTAAAATATTAATTATTTCCATTATACCAATCGCGTTCTCTTCATAAAAGTAAGTCACTAAAATCGTGTTCGACATTCAACTGATTACTCACAAAATATTCAACAACATAATAGGAAGACTGAATGAATATTGACCTAATTTACACTCCTTCCACTAACATCCATTCCACTGACACGAGTGTTGGATGGATGACGATGTGAAAATGGAATGATGGGGATTTGTAGCTGAACACGACGATGAATATACAGCATTTTCATGCTGTCACTTTCGAGTTATTCAGCTGACCAAGTTTCACAAGTGATTATCTGTTCATCCACCATCTGTCTCATCGATTATTAATGTGTTTTCCAGTCAACAGTTGATGTTTAATTCAGGTCGCAAATAGAACCAGATCGATTCTGAAATCGATTCGACTGAACTAACCGGCTAATGATCAACATAATTTCCCTTATTCATCTAAAATCTATGAAACTGTGTATTCAAACTGTATTGTGCCATCTGAAACAACAACAACAACAAAACACATTCATATTGATCATGGTGGATAAGCGAGTGAGAATGAACATCTCGTATGTGTGTAACATCTAATTTGAAACAGCTGTTATTCTTATCAATGTCTATACATAGTTGATAATTATTGTATGTAGAAGAATGAATATATATCAGTGTGAAAATGTGTTTCACATTAACCAATTCACAGTAGGCATTATCATCAATTCTGTGATGGTGGTGATGATGATGTTAATAATAACAAGACATCACGCTTTTAATGTGTGTGTGTGTGTGTGTGTCGATATTCAGTTCAATATTCATTGAAGAGGAAGCTGTAACTTGCAGTAAGTCAAATACAACGGGTATTTATACCACAGTAGGTCAACAAATGGCAATTCATAGGATTACATATATAACAAAGTGGTGGTTGACATGATAACAATGTGAATAATCAATGGAGAAGTGATCGATTGGACAACAATTGCACTAGTTCATTGATTAATTTCCATTTCACTGTTCAATCAGACATAAGAGATCCGACACAGGAATACAGCGCAATTATTTGCACATCCAATATTACGTCAACATCACATCACTGACATCACTGATCAGTCACACAATTCGTATATGAAAACATGAGAGTGATGAACATGCTTCAAAGTTGCATACACGTGGAACGATTCTAATTTCAACTGGATTTTCATAACAGCAAAATTTTCTAACACAGGAACTACATGTGTCATCATCATTTGATAATATCAGAACAGCAATGAAATTTGATTAAAATACTAAACGATCCCGCCCTTCCACTGAACAATGTCGATCAACATGGAAATATTTGATGCTGATCGGTTGTGAATTCGTATCACGATGGATTCACTGACAATGAATTAACATCTAAACAGTCATTACCATCGATTTGAACGAACTCATTTAGAAATGATAATTTCCTATGAATATCACCGTCACACAATTCACGACTTACTTGTATCTCTTAACGATCTACAAGAAAATCGACACGATCATTTACAATCTGTTAAATAGATATGATAATTTGCAGCTGACAGATTTTGCATTGAAAGTGTTTCACTCTATTCATCAGTGCAACAATATATGATAGAAATACTTAGCTTTCCATTCTACATCAAGGAAAACACACATCAATCATCAACAAAACACTACACTACATTCTTATCGCTGTCCCACTCACTAAACAAAAACACACATTCAGTATTACATAGTTCAAAAATAAACAAGGCAAATCGTGAATTACACTTTCCAAATTCATCACCAATATTCCTGAGAGAAATTTGAATTTCCGAAACAAAATATGACTCGACTAATGCAATTACGCTGGACATAATGTGGGCGAGCGAGTGAGTGAGTCAGTTAGTCAGTCAGTGCGTGATGAAGATGAGGAAGGAATTAGGTGCAGAGAGTGACTGAGAGTGGGAGAGATGAACAGAAACAAGGCTGACTGATCAGAATTCACATGTTGACAAGATAACCATTTCATCTAAACTGTTGCATGTTGTGTATATTCAGATATAAATTGGTATCTATCCATCGAATCAACATGGGAATGAATCAATAGAGTTTTGACTATACAATTTTTTACACAAATGTCAATGTCACATTGACACACTGAAAACAGATGTGTGATACATTGCTAGTGGTGTCACCGATCTTGTGGTTTAATCAGCTGTAGTATGTCAGCATTTCTACACTACATCTACACCAAGTAGCATTCATTGCATCCACATTGTATTCCATATCAATGAAATCTTTTAGTCGAGAATTAATCAATTCAATACGTATCCTCCATACATCTGTAGCGTGGTGTCGAGTTGAGGTTAACTATGAACACCGCTACCAAGAAACACGTGCCAAGTAGATCAGAAGGCGAAGGTCGAACGTAACCAAAGAAACCCATAAAATCTCCGAGGAGCCAAATATCAGAAGGCAATTAATGGACCAAATCGAGATATATATTTGCTGGCGAACTCGTGGTATCGAAAGGATACCGAGATCGTGCCAGGATACAACCTTGGTTACAGAAGGTAACCGAATTCGCGCGAAGTCACAATCAAAGGGTGTGAATATCAATGGAAGCACAAAATAGCTGTCATTAGCACAGTCAAACAAAAGCACGTTAAAACAAACACTGGTACAGTTGGTTATAATAATGATTGTTTTTATTAAACCAGTCGTGTTCTCGTGATACATGTGAGTCACCACACATCTCACAAACTCACATCAATAATTCCTCTAAAATCCTCTAACATTATATCAAACTATAATCCACGAAAACTTGAAACATCTATTTTGCGTAGTGCAATAATCTCAGTGAATCTGAACACTTCATCACATTTGCGTTACTACATGCAATCAACATATACTGTCTCATTAAAGGTCACAATTTCTAAGAATACGTTAACACATCAAATTAAATAGTCGATTTCCTCTTGATAAACGTTGTCCCCCAACTTACAAACATACGTATTTAGATACTCACTCGCTTATGCCTGTTACACCTCATGTGTACGTGTAATCTTGATGGAACTTATGTTCCTTGACAGATTCGATCCCGTGTCACTCAGCTTTACATTCAGAGACGTTAACATTTGGCTATCTGGGCCATATGCATGAAGTTAACTAGTTGAACATTCATATCATTATAAACAACTAAGTTTAAGTTATAATTATTATACATTACAGTGGATATTACAACATATTGGTTTCATTGTATGTTATTTACTTGATAATTATTGAATAACTTGGAGTTCTCAGAAGTCTTACTAACTTACTTACGCCTGTAACTCCTCGTGAGGGAGCATAGGCCACTCTACTTCTAAATGATTTACAATTAAATTTTAATTAACATCTCTAGTGATAAATTTAACTATATTCTTTTACTAGAGTGTAGGAGAGGACAAACCAACTTCTAATGGAGGAGGAAATTAGGAAAAAACGTTGGAAGTGGATAGGATATACATTACGGAAATCATCAAACTGCATCCCGTGACAAGCCCTAACTTGGAATCCTGAAGGGAAACGGAAAACATGAAGAACAAAGAACACATTACGTCGGGAATCGAAAGCAGATATTGAAAGAATGAATAACAACTGAAAAGAATTACATACGGTTGCCCAGGATAGGGTTGGATGAAAAGTGCTAATGGGCGGCCTATGCTCCTCAACGAAGGGTAACAGGTGTAAGTAATTAAGTTTCTTCAGAGTGAGATGTAAATCACGTATTTAAGTAACGACGTTTTCAAAGGAAAATCAAGTCCCTTTCTCTAATCAAGTGTTTTCTAGAATGAAAAATCTAGGATTTTTCTATCCCAGTGAATGTAATTTTTAACATTCCTTCATTAAATTGACTTACACGATCCATTAATCGAAGAGATAATTGAATTATAATTCGATTTGAATATATCCCATGACCATTCAATATCTGAATGGTGATTTTAATAATTAAATTCATGAGTCAACCTAAGTTAGACTACCACTGAAAATCTGGAAGAACCGTTTCGTCCTGGTATAGGACTCCTCAGCAGTGTGTATCCATGATCCCACATGAAGGATCTGTACTTAAAACAATTATTAACGTTTTAAAAGTAATAGATTCAATGTATATTAGTATGACAAATCATCTTCAATTCAACCGAGATGATACATTAGTAGATACATACTAGGAGACATCTCTCTTAAATACAACAATCATTTAATAAGTTATTGGATTCAGATATATCTTCTTTAAGAATTAATCGTAAGTAACTAAGCTTACTCAATTAGTTGTAAGTAAGAAAGTCAGTGGCATAAAAAAACGAATCTTTGAATAAGTACCATTCAAACAAATATGCCCTTGATCTTTCTTATCAATGAGAAGATACTTTCAATTCTAAACGGCGAATCTCATTCACAAATCAATATTAGATTACTTTAAAAAGTGATGTCAGGCTTCATAACGAAAAATAGTAGTTTAAATAGATGTTGATGTTATAGCTTGTGGCCATGTGACCATATCAGTATATGAAGTAATGATACCACCAACTAGAAAACAGTGAATTATCGACCGGACTAACGACGTATAAACCCGTACTAGAAGTCTATGGTCTTTATCGGTATTTCTTCCTGTCTAGCTCTGCCTGTAAAGTCCAGAACACAAATCTCAACCTTCACGATATGAATCATGTATTTCGAACATACTCGGTTTATATACAAACCAAACAGACCACATTGTACTATAAATTTAGAAAATACACAGTTGTACAAGATCAAGCCAAAAGTGGCTATGAATATGGGAGACTGTAATTAATAAACTGGGCATAACTCGAGAACGGCAAATCGTATAATAACAGTTCACAGGTTAAAATAAAGCTTATAATAAGAGGAACATGAGTATGCATAGTTTAATTAGTAGTTGACACTATATATGATCATTGAAATGGTTAAGACATAATAATTCATTTAGTAAATGAAGTAATTATCAGTATAAGGGTTGTGGAGATTATTAAGCTTTTGATTGAGATCATGAACCGATTGATGTTAGACCACCTTTGGAAACCTGGAAGCACTGTGCGGCCGTTTCGCCCTATTGTGAGACTCCTCAGCAGTGCTCACCTACGATTCCACTCGCGAGATTCAAACTCATAGCCTACAGTCTCGCACGTGAATGCTTGACCTACTGGTCCACTGAGCCGGCACCCAATGCTGTTCGTGTCTAACATCAACCAATCCACGAAATCGCTCAACCATCTTCCATTATACTGAGGTAGATACCTGTCTCTACTCAACACTAATTAACTCCACTGATCACGGCTTCTCACTAGAACTCCGAGAATTCTCTCACGAAGCTAGTCACTAGTGAGTACAAGTACTTGTTTACCAACCAACTTAAACACACCTATCGTTTGTATTTAAATAGACAATTCATTCAATTCTATATATATATACATATATAAATATTTGATAAAACATCTGATAACTAGATGATTCAATTCAATTGTCTCCATCATATTGTTATAGATTGTTTTGATAGCTTATCTTCATCCATCCATTGACTGATTGACTGATTGATTCATTCATTTATTATCTAATTTAGTTTATTTACTCTCATGGGTAATCATTGTAATTTATTTCGATCATTTCCATTGAAATTCCATTTTACTATATTCACTCATTTACAATAAAGGATAACAGACAATTTATAACACTATCGACATTATTCTTCGTTTACCTACTAATAAGTTGAATGATAAGATCAATCATGACTTCTAAATAAATATTGAACCATATAAAAGTGCAAAAGAAACTACTGGAACATTACCAATCAAGGGAATTCGGGGACCAAGGAAAGATGAAGAGGTTGAATGAATCGTTTCTGCTTAAGTTCATAGATTGCCAATACTTTATGTAGGGCACATTACATTGGATGCACAAAGCGATCACATTCTAAACGCATCTTAGAACACTATCCGATTTGACTTTTGAAAAGGAGAATGTAAAACAATTACTAGTTCTATACAGGAAAATCTAATCAACTGTGGACATATCGCTCCAATGGATTTTACTTTTGAAGTAATATACAAAATCAAAGAACTTGGATTGAAGTGATGTCGAATCAAGCAACCCACGAAGTCAAAACCGAACTTCATGTGCAGAAACGTGCAGAAGTTATACTTCAAGACGTTTATTAAAAAAAAAATTATGATATTCTTATAACATTTTACACTCAGATTTAAAAGTATCCTTTCTAATATATACTTCTGTTAATTCGTTGTGACTGCCATCATATTTGCATGCTCTGTTCGAAACTAAACAAACTTGATTAATTATATAACTACGTGTGTTACTGTCTACTTACTTACTTACTTACTTACTTACTTACTTACTTACTTACTTACGTCTGTTACTCTTAATGGAGCATAAGCTGCCGACCAGCCTTCTCCAACCCACTCTTTCCTGGGCGTTCCTTTCTAGTTCGATCCAATTTTTGTTTATTCTTCTCATGTCGGTCTCCATTTCTCAACGTAATGTGTTCTTTGATCTTCCTCTTTTCCTTTGGTCTGCTTAGTGCTATAAAAAAGATATAATTACGATGACTGTAATAGTTATAACTTTGATCTTCAGTCGTCAGTAATAAGAATAGTAGGTTGGTAGACCAATGTTAATTCTGATAGTTAACCTTCTAGTGAAGGTTCAACTTCTCCTCGGAAATGTTCACTGATGGGACTGATACCACTTATTTGAGTAAAGCATTCTAATCATTGATCCCTTGATGATGATGATGATGATGATGTCTAAAAACTTCATATTTTCAACAAGCAAATATAAGGTAACCATCATATTGTAAAAGTCAATGATTCAAATTATAAACATCATTAACTGAACTGTCATATCACTTATTGTCTAATCAATGAGGTTCCGTCGATAATAGTTATTACTCATAAGACATTGATCAACTCATTCTAATACATTTCGTTTGTAGAGGGAGAAATTCAATCTATTTTTTTGTATGAAATAATAAGTCAACATGTAATACTGAATTCCAAGAAGTATAACCTCTTTGGTTTCAATCTGAGATGGCTTCACAACTTATAGGAATAAGTGGAAAGATCTTCTAATTCACAGTCAAGTGATGATATCATACTTTAATAAGAATCTATATTTTCAGTTGAAGGATTGTAGTAACTCATCGTAAGTATATGTGAGCACGTTTTGTAGTCACTTTCATACATCTAAGTTGTATATATATATATATATATTCCTAGATTGTATTCTAATATCAAGACAATAGAATAGTTGTTTACGTATTTAAACATCAACTCTGGAATGAAGGTACATCCGGCTGACGAGTCCTAAATAGGACAAAACATGCGTCTTGAATTCCACTGCTAGCCACTATTTATCTTTGCATAAAACAAGAAGAGTTTAAAGTATCAATGTTTGTTACTTCAATCTTTTTTTATCGTTTACACACAACTTATGTTACAATTATAAGATTGGTCGATATACACAATCGCAATTTCAGATAATTGTTTCATATGAACAGAGAAACGAGAAACCGTGACAAACTGTGGAAGCTATTTTTAGGGATGTTATTTCAGTTAATTCAAAGCTTGTGAAACATTAACATTTATTTTTGTTTCAATAGTAGAAATTATGAGTCAGTTGAAGCTAGATGACCATGGAAAGCCTTGGAGCACAATCCCGACCCCTGCGTGATTCGAACCCACGACCTATCAGTGTCGCACGCAAGCACTTAACCATTAGACTACTGAGCTGTCCGGCGTCCAACAGTGTTAATGTCTAACTTCAACCAATCCACGAAATTGCGCCACCGTACACCATTGTCTTCAGTGAGTTGATATCTTACAACAGACCTGCTTGAACTCCACTGGTCACGGCTTGTCACTAGAACTCTAGGAAATGCCTCTTGAAGTCAGTCACTAGTGAGCAGATGATGAAACCGCCATCCAGTGCTTCCAGGTTTTCATGATGGTCTAGTTTCAACTGACTCATGATTTCGACTAGTGAAATCACTAAAATCTCCACAAAACCCCTTCTGATATTTGTTTTTGTCCCTAGTCTATTCTACAGATCGTTTGATGTTGATTCACTGCCATAACCCTTTTGTTCCAAAGCTATGGTAATTCAAACGTAATATTTTGTACTCTATTTTCCACTCTAATTCCCAGCTTTGGGCATAATTATATTTTCCTAATTGTATGTGGTGTGTTGTGGTCTGGTTACTCATCTATTTATTCATGAATCTTTTTACACTGATCTGAAATCTGGAACCAGATAGGAATTGAAAATAAATCGAGTAGTGTTTCAGATGACTTGTCTTCTCTCACTCGCGTGCTTGTCAGCCAATCAGATGATAGAATAGTTTTCTTGTCTCTAACCCACGTCGAACTCACGCATACTAGCCACAACGTTAAGCCGGTCAGCGTATCGCGTCAAAGTATTAATCTAAATTAGATAAGTATCCTCAACACAAAAAATGGGTAGACAGATCAAGGACGTAACAATGTTGATGCGATGATTCCCCTTCTTTGATTCTCTTTGCTTACATAATTCATTTACATCATTTGAGATTCTATGAATATGTAGTTCAAATGGATATGAATAGCTCAGTAGAAAAGATTACCAGTAGTAGGTCAAAATGAAACCATA
This sequence comes from Schistosoma haematobium, assembly GCF_000699445.3. Classification (NCBI taxonomy): domain Eukaryota; kingdom Metazoa; phylum Platyhelminthes; class Trematoda; order Strigeidida; family Schistosomatidae; genus Schistosoma; species Schistosoma haematobium. The sequence continues at coordinate 45,675,593 of NC_067198.1, read as the reverse complement.
TTAGTTAAGTTAACGGTTGATGAATCCAAATATTTATTCAACTAGATAACTTCACACAGACACACATACATACATACATGGAAGTATTTAATCTATTCTACTATGAAATCATTATCATCTCTACAATTACCGATTCATAATTATTTCCGGTCGTTTTATATAAATATTAATAATCATAATCATCATAATAAATTAAACCATGAATGGATATTCATTGAATGTAATTGATGACATTCTCCTCATTGTATAAACATTGTTGCTATCCTCATAATCTTTGATAACAATATTGATGAAGGTAAACGATGATGATGATGCTTCGGATGCTTCGGATGATGATGATGATGATGATGATGATGCTTTGGATGAAGATGATGATGATATTGTTGTATGTGTAAGTGAATGACTTCCTGTAACACTACAATCCTCATCATTTCACCACATATAACAATGAAAATGATACTGTGGAACAATCATTCTATCATCGTATTCGTCTTTCTGTTGTTTCATACACTGTGAATTGCATGAAGAATTATCCATATTGTTGATGACATGATAAATGTGAGTTTGTTGATAAGTGGTAGTCAGTTGTGTCTTATGAGAAGTATAGTTGTATAAATGTGAATGAGAATACAAATGAGTGAATAGGTGTTTTGGATTTCGGGTAATTAAAACTTGGATATCAGAACATATGTTTCAAATCGGTGTACATAATTGATTGACTTGAAATCGAATGTTCAGTTAATGGACTTCATTTGTGATCACACGTGAACATCATTTACTCGATTCTTGTTTATCGTGTTGAATGATTTCATCAGACATGATAATTTACTACACGATTCGACTGTCAAAATGTGGTTTTAAGAAGAAAGAATGCATCTGTGTAGAAAAACTGGACAGTATTTAAGAAAAGAAGAACAAGTAGAGAGCAATTCACGACAGCTGAACAGGATCATGAAATGTCGAGGCATATTCCGAATACATGGAATCCAACAAGCAAGTGAAGAATAGCATTAGAGCTGAGAATAGGAAATAGGTAGATGACCTGTCAACGACAACAGAGAAGGCTTTAAGAGAAGGAAACGTGGGTGAACTATATGACACAACGAAGAAACTGGTAGGGAAATTTCGCAAACCAGAGAAACCGGTGAAGGGCAAAGAAAGGAAGACAATCACTGAGATTGAAGAGCAGTAGAATAGGTATGTAGAACACTTTGAAGAATTTGTGGATGGATCAACCACACTGGATCCATCAGACATCGAAGCAGCACACACACACGTCCAACCTCTAGATCAACAACCTGAGTTCTTCTGTGATCTGTTGTTCACAGGCCACATCGTGACACTACTGACCATTATGTAATAATCAATTGAATGAAACTCGTCACAGCTGACAGATGCACTCGAAGTGAGGACAAGTGTGTGACAAGTTACCTTACTCGAGTCCTTTCGTTTTCGTCTCGTGTTTGACCAGATTACGAAGAGCACTATATCTGAGGTGAAGTGCTGAATACGATGAACAGCTTAGGATGAACAACAGGATTTTGGACTTCACATATCACCTAGATCTTCCATTACATATAAACCAACATATGCAAGTGAATCTAGTGAGCAATTGAGAACAACGGGAATGGAAATTCTAACACAGAATCGATTGGCGAATACTTATGGTTGGCATATGCTCCTACATGAGGTGTAACAGGCATAAGCGAGTGAGTATCTAAATACGTATGTTTGTAAGTTGGGGGACAACGTTTATCAAGAGGAAATCGACTATTTAATTTGATGTGTTAACGTATTCTTAGAAATTGTGACCTTTAATGAGACAGTATATGTTGATTGCATGTAGTAACGCAAATGTGATGAAGTGTTCAGATTCACTGAGATTATTGCACTACGCAAAATAGATGTTTCAAGTTTTCGTGGATTATAGTTTGATATAATGTGAGAGGATTTTAGAGGAATTATTGATGTGAGTTTGTGAGATGTATGGAGGATACGTATTGAATTGATTGATTCTCGACTAAAAGATTTCATTGATATGGAATACAATGTGGATGCAATGAATGCTACTTGGTGTAGATGTAGTGTAGAAATGCTGACATACTACAGCTGATTAAACCACAAGATCGGTGACACCACTAGCAATGTATCACACATCTGTTTTCAGTGTGTCAATGTGACATTGACATTTGTGTAAAAAATTGTATAGTCAAAACTCTATTGATTCATTCCCATGTTGATTCGATGGATAGATACCAATTTATATCTGAATATACACAACATGCAACAGTTTAGATGAAATGGTTATCTTGTCAACATGTGAATTCTGATCAGTCAGCCTTGTTTCTGTTCATCTCTCCCACTCTCAGTCACTCTCTGCACCTAATTCCTTCCTCATCTTCATCACGCACTGACTGACTAACTGACTCACTCACTCGCTCGCCCACATTATGTCCAGCGTAATTGCATTAGTCGAGTCATATTTTGTTTCGGAAATTCAAATTTCTCTCAGGAATATTGGTGATGAATTTGGAAAGTGTAATTCACGATTTGCCTTGTTTATTTTTGAACTATGTAATACTGAATGTGTGTTTTTGTTTAGTGAGTGGGACAGCGATAAGAATGTAGTGTAGTGTTTTGTTGATGATTGATGTGTGTTTTCCTTGATGTAGAATGGAAAGCTAAGTATTTCTATCATATATTGTTGCACTGATGAATAGAGTGAAACACTTTCAATGCAAAATCTGTCAGCTGCAAATTATCATATCTATTTAACAGATTGTAAATGATCGTGTCGATTTTCTTGTAGATCGTTAAGAGATACAAGTAAGTCGTGAATTGTGTGACGGTGATATTCATAGGAAATTATCATTTCTAAATGAGTTCGTTCAAATCGATGGTAATGACTGTTTAGATGTTAATTCATTGTCAGTGAATCCATCGTGATACGAATTCACAACCGATCAGCATCAAATATTTCCATGTTGATCGACATTGTTCAGTGGAAGGGCGGGATCGTTTAGTATTTTAATCAAATTTCATTGCTGTTCTGATATTATCAAATGATGATGACACATGTAGTTCCTGTGTTAGAAAATTTTGCTGTTATGAAAATCCAGTTGAAATTAGAATCGTTCCACGTGTATGCAACTTTGAAGCATGTTCATCACTCTCATGTTTTCATATACGAATTGTGTGACTGATCAGTGATGTCAGTGATGTGATGTTGACGTAATATTGGATGTGCAAATAATTGCGCTGTATTCCTGTGTCGGATCTCTTATGTCTGATTGAACAGTGAAATGGAAATTAATCAATGAACTAGTGCAATTGTTGTCCAATCGATCACTTCTCCATTGATTATTCACATTGTTATCATGTCAACCACCACTTTGTTATATATGTAATCCTATGAATTGCCATTTGTTGACCTACTGTGGTATAAATACCCGTTGTATTTGACTTACTGCAAGTTACAGCTTCCTCTTCAATGAATATTGAACTGAATATCGACACACACACACACACACACACATTAAAAGCGTGATGTCTTGTTATTATTAACATCATCATCACCACCATCACAGAATTGATGATAATGCCTACTGTGAATTGGTTAATGTGAAACACATTTTCACACTGATATATATTCATTCTTCTACATACAATAATTATCAACTATGTATAGACATTGATAAGAATAACAGCTGTTTCAAATTAGATGTTACACACATACGAGATGTTCATTCTCACTCGCTTATCCACCATGATCAATATGAATGTGTTTTGTTGTTGTTGTTGTTTCAGATGGCACAATACAGTTTGAATACACAGTTTCATAGATTTTAGATGAATAAGGGAAATTATGTTGATCATTAGCCGGTTAGTTCAGTCGAATCGATTTCAGAATCGATCTGGTTCTATTTGCGACCTGAATTAAACATCAACTGTTGACTGGAAAACACATTAATAATCGATGAGACAGATGGTGGATGAACAGATAATCACTTGTGAAACTTGGTCAGCTGAATAACTCGAAAGTGACAGCATGAAAATGCTGTATATTCATCGTCGTGTTCAGCTACAAATCCCCATCATTCCATTTTCACATCGTCATCCATCCAACACTCGTGTCAGTGGAATGGATGTTAGTGGAAGGAGTGTAAATTAGGTCAATATTCATTCAGTCTTCCTATTATGTTGTTGAATATTTTGTGAGTAATCAGTGGAATGTCGAAAACGGTGTTGAGTGTTTAGTTGATATAATGTGGTGAAAATCTTGCTAGTGGAAATCTAGTGTCTTTCCACTCTCGATATTGTTTCGAGCACTGAGATCAAAATTCGCATCATCACGAAATTCCAATCCATTATTCAAAGATACATGAACAAGGGATGAGATTTAGTCTCTGAGTGATCTGATCACATTACATTTTCTTCAACATGCATACCACACAAATGTTCAAATTGAAATTTTCATATGAATTGATTGAAACAAGTAAATGAATAAACCGGAAATCAATTCATCCTATCTGTTACCTTCTTTGTATTCCATCAATGAGATTGTCACAAGCATGGTAGATAAGCAGATAGATAGATAGTTAGATAGATAGATAGATAGATAGGTAGTTAAATAGAAACATGGATAGATAGATAAATAGATAGACGTTCGAATGAAGAGAACGGAAGTATCATTCAAACTACACCACTGGTAATCTCTCTCTCTTTCTCTCTACATTTCTTTCTGTTTTCCTCCATCACTTAAACACACACACCCATACGCACACGGCTGGGAGCAAACTGACAATATACATTGAAAACGGAAGCCCGTGAAACACATTCATTCAATATAATGCCAGTCACTACTGATATTGTATGCAATGAGAGGATTGATCAATTTCACATTGACTGGGAGCATAACGGAAGAGTATTTGATATACTGAATGGTAGAGTGTAGTGTGGTTGGCGAAATGAAATGTGCAATTTAAATATGAATAGAACTAACAATGTGATAAGCATGCCGCCTACCATCGTATACAATTATCGACTTCCTTCTCATTGGATGATAATTGTGAAAAGTGAGTGAAATATGAGAATGAATAATGGTGCAGAAACAGAATGAGATAAATGAAGTGGAGAGGCAGACTGGACACAGAAAGTGTGTTCGTCCCTTTTTTCAAAGAGTGATCCACTTTCTGTGGTTAAACAAGAGTAAACTGCAGACCAGTGATGATGATGATGATGATGATGATGATGATGATGATGATGATGATGATGATGATGATGAATGGGTTGGACGATATACTCAAACATACGCTCACATAAAATCAGTCAGAGTGAATGAGCGAATAATTGACAAATTGAAAATGTGAGTTAAGACGAATGAATGAGTTGGTCAATCTGGAAAACAGATTAAAACTTGTGGACTTCATATAGAACTAGACACCACAAATTCAGTTTCAGATAATGATTTTCTCGACTGTTGATGTTTATGAATTTTCGATATATTCACATGGTATTTTGATTATCTCTGATTTCATCCATTTAAGCATTTACTCATTTTTATCGACAGTTCAACGAACATATCCAGATGGTGTAAAGTAGAAAGATGGATAAACGTGAAGATGACCTAATGTAGCACAATCAGACGATGGTGATTTCATGTGCTTTCAAACATCGAATCTGATTGAGTAAAATGTGAGAAGTTGTTGACGTGTGGAATTAACAATATGTTTGGAAGTGGATAGTGGTTGACTGGTTTTACACTAATCATCTGGATTCATACAGCCTGACAGAGAAATCTCAGGTAGCGGTCGGTGCAAATGATCACTGTGCTTGACTGAGCACCTTCAACTAATTGACTGCATTGAAACAAGAATATCTAGTATGCATGATGATGCTGATGATGTCTGTTAAACACTGTATGCAATATGAATGGGTAGAAGATTCTTTAGGGTAATTTGATGTGTGAGTACAGTAAGTTGGTGCATGTGGCAAAGATACTGGTTGAAATATTTGAAAGAAATCAATTGAAGATATATTCCAGTCACATATCCACTTCCTATTGTTCAGTAGATCCACAATTCCTTCCAATCCTCGTTAGTTTGATATATCTACTGAGATGGATTAGTGATTACAGAAACACATTGAATATTGTACACTTTCCCGAATTGATGGACTGATCGATCTCAGGTTACAACTTCAGTAATTAATTGCAACATTGCGTGATCATTAATAATAATGAGCTGATCATTATTCAACGTGATATGAGGGAACATTGAATTCGATGTGGGTTGTTGTCTGTGAAATGTAATATTTCTACATACGATTTTCAAAGTTGATAATTGAAATACGAGATATGATTAGTTCCAAGTGTGTGTGTGTGTGTATGCGAGTGTGTTATTCCCTACACATGTATTCTCAAGTATGTGTATGTTCACAGTGTGTATATGTACCTGATGCAATGTGTTAGTGAGAATTGAACATTGTGTTTTCTACGTTGATTGAAGGAAGTTCAAATGACTGATTGGAACTACTTTGATAATTTGAGGTGTTATTTTGAAATGTTTCATGATAAGTGTGAAATGGGTTTTTCACATGTGTTTGTTTGAAGAGATCGAATAGAACAATGGCGTCCGGTGTTGTTTTTTATGATTTATGCAGATTTGTGAATGTAACAAATTATTCCTGGACGAATGTTTAACCATACACAACACTGAAGTTTAATGGAAATCATAAACCGGATTGGCATGATCGAAGAGCGAGAAGGAACTGAAACTTCCAGTATTGAATCGACTACTGAAATATTCTCTTCTCATAAATATGTAGTGACTCATATTTATCACGAGAACACGACTGGTTTAATAAAAACGCTTATTATTATAACCAAGTGTACCAGTGACTGTTTTAATGTGCTTTTGTTTGACTGTGCTAATGATAGTTATTTTGTGCTTCCATTATTATACTCACACTTCAATTGTAACTTCGCGCGAATTCGGTTACCTTCTGTAACCAAGGTTGTATCCTGGCACGATCTCGGTATCCTTTCGATGCCACGAGATCGCCAGCAAATAAACCTCGACTTGGTCCATTAATTGCCTTCTGGTATTCGGCTTCTCGGGGATTTTATGGAGTCATTTGGAACGAGCTTCTTACGCCTTCTGATCTATTTGGTACGTGTTTCTTGGTAGCGGTGTTCATAGTTAACCTCAACTCGACGCCACGCTACAAATACACTTCAAAAGGAGAACATCTTTACGATAATGCTCACGTACTCATGAATAACGACGTCTCAATTCCTTCATTGGATAGAGTTAATGTGAATGGAAATGGCGTAAATTTGCTTAAATATGTTTATTGACTGGATCCGATTATCGTATTTATGTGTATAATAAGTGGTAATGTATGAACTCCATGGATGAATGTTGTTCCGAATCTCACTGTTTGATTGTACAACATAATCAAGTAGAGATCTGCAGACTGAACACAGGGAATCATATGAATCGTGATTTCTGCAAATTGTCAAATTGCTTTAGATTGTTATACTGCAGTCGAAGGCACTGATAGATTCCATTTCATCTGTCGATGATGATGTGAAGAAGTGTTTGTCTTCTTGTGTGTACCACGCGTCAATCGAACACTGTGACATGAACTCAGGCATCTGTGAAATTGAAGTAAACAAATCGAGGTAAAATAGGCAATGAGGATATGTGATGGCTTTGAGTACGACTTGGGAACAACAGACATGTTAATCTGTCTGACTTTGTTTATCAGAGAAAAGTGTTTGTAATTATTGGTTATTTACAAATTAGTTGAACGTAAGACGTCTTATAAAAGGGGACTAATGAATACGTAATTTTGAGCAATCAGAGCAAATAATTCCGATCGAAAATTGTTATGTCCTATGGGTCTTCAAATATCACGTGACAAAATCGAATGGTAAACCAATGTCGCCTCAAACATCAGTAAGAACCGTGTATTTGTTCTAAATCCTCATCGGTCCTTCTCTCGTAACCCTATTCTTAGAGTCGAGAACACAATCTCAGCCTATGTGTGTCCGTGTTGATCTAATCCACGCATTTCTCTATTCTTAGTTATGACGATCTTCATATTCATCAAATTCTAAACGAACCTCGTCGAAATCATTTACTTAACAAGATGGGATACAAGATGGGCTATTGACGAAAATACATGATGAATTCATTGTTCATACGGGAATGAATTCCTGTGATTGCAGACAATTCTTTTAAATATTCGAATTCTATGTGATTTGTTGTAATATGTATTCCATTTTGTGTAAAATCTATTAATTCCACATTTTTAGGATCTGAGCATGTGACACTGCCGACAATAAAGTGAAACATTTCTGGAATCCATTGATTGATTCCAGAGTTTTTGCTATCAACTTGGGTGTTCTGTTCATCACAATCTTAGAACTTAAAATCTCGGAAGCCATGTTTTTCATAAATATAATGTTGACAAAATCTCGTTTTGGTTTCCCATTTCATTGTGGAATACACGTCTGTGATGTTGTCTGGCAAAACACAATGAATGCTTCAACAGTAAATGATACATCTCATGCCCGGATAAAGGAGGAGGGTTTGGCATGGGGTTAGCGTCCCCATCCCGTAGAAAACTAACTCGCTAAAAAGCGCTAACCAGAATGAAATGATACATCTAACAGAACGTTATTTCACCCCATTGATGAAATCATCCTGTTTTTTGTTTAAACGATTGTGAGCGAAATCTGTGAGAACCAAAATGTCTGTTCTGTTTTACTTGTGATAAAATGAATACAGACATGTTGTTCGTTGATGGATCAAAATACTGGTCTTTATGAATTGGTGAAACTCCATAATGTTTAACGAGAAAATCACTGCGAATACTGTGTTTGAATGAATAGTGAATGGTTTACAAATTTCGTATTTTCGATTGAAGCAAGGAAAATAAGCAAACTGTTATGTATTACACGCCACAAATGTATCATCCACATAAGTGACATAAAACTGTGTCTAATTGATCACTGATTTCACTGCTGTCTGTTCTATATATCTCATAAACACACATGCCAGGATTGAATGCAATGAGCTGCTAATGAACACTCCATCAATTTGATGATGTAGGATATCATTGAAGTGAATTTGAATATGTCCGGTATGAATCAGTGGAATTCGACTGACTAATCATTTTGTGTAGGCAGTATGACGTAGTGATAGCAGCTCATGTGTAATTGAGTTTGTTCGCATTTAATTTCGCTAAGCCCTTTTGTTAACACATTTTTACAGGATAGAGACATTCGTATAATAACAAAGTTTCTATACCATCGGACCTTTATTATTATTGTGCTTGCATGAATATGTATGCTTGAGCGTTGCTTGCTGCCTACGCATATATTCATGCTGCTAGCCTTACTATTAGTCGCTGAATTGATTCCATGATTCATTCAGTTCACTATGTGTATATATGTACATTTCAATTTTGTTCATTGACTCGCTGACTCGCTCATTCGACTCGCACGCTCACTCGCTTGCCTGCTTGCTTCTCGGCACTAATCTTTCGTGCTTGATTAACATCGTTGTAATTTTGGTTATCTGTGTGTGGTGCAGTAATTAACGTAATTAACCCTTTGTATTTGCCTTATGATTAATATGCCGTTGGAGTGTTATCTAGTGAAAGTTGTCAGGACAAACAGTATGGGGAGTTAAGGATTATTTTGAATAACGATCACCACATAGTGTTCACCTATGATTTCTCCCATTTCTTCTCATACAGTTGCGTCAAATGAACTCATAGATTACTCAGAAATTTCAACTGTTTCTATATTTTGAGAGGAATGAAATGTATATTTCAAACTGTGAACAGATATCTTTGACCTGATCTTTCTGCTGTCTGATCCATGTGTTATTTCCAAGAGGTCAACTAAGAAACTTAATCAATCATCTACAATAATCTCCATTGTATTGATATAATTCTCTCTGTTCATCAAAACAAATAAACAAGTCTCATTGAAATGTTGATATTGAAAATGCACACTTCCTTCTTCACCGTGGAAAGAAAACATGACGGATTACTACCCAGATTCGAGGTTCAATGTTTGCTCATCAGTGAATGTTTCTATTCACATCCGTTTCATTTGAGTGATGGTGTGATTTCCATCAACAATAATGATAGTAGTCAAATAGATTTGTGAATTTGCTGGAGTTCGTATTCCCAAAGGGGTAATATCTGAACAGTTCCAACTGTGTTTTATATTCATATTGAAGTTTGTCTTCTGTCCATGAGAATCTCCTTTAAAAAGCATAGTTGATAATGTTAGAGCAAACAAGAAATGATTCCGGTGTATACAACTCCAATCAACAGTTGATTGATTTAGTTCATTGACAGTTTTATCCAGTTGACAGATTGTTTGATTCAAACACATGAAGACGAACAATGAGGAATGTTGATCAAACAGAATAATCGAAATCTCACATTATCAAGATCAATTTGACAAGTGATGAAATAAAGTTTGTTCACTGTGTCCATATCATAAAAGAAAGTTGAGTTGGCATATATATTGAAACAAAAATAGATGATAAATGCAATCCATTAACTATTCATTATTGTTTCTTATCATACCCTGTATCTCATTGTATCGACTTCCGACTAATGGATTGAAACAACGATCATTGAATACATTGAACATTTGAACAATCTGTCATTAACTCTAATGGCCATGATTGTTACCATTTACAACACATGAATAACGATACTTAGTATTACATAACACATTTAGTAAGATCAGGGAATATGTGTAGAGGGAAATAAACGAAATGAATCTTTTCATATTTGACTACAGATTATGTGTGGGAAAGTGGAATGTGAACAATGAATTAGTTAGGTGATTTACAGTACTATTACTGTACCGACTTCAGTTGGTGATGAGAAACTTCTCGATCGTGAGTCCTATCATTGTCAATGTGATCTGTATGGAAACTGGGAGTTTTGCTAAACATGATGAGAACCAGACTGTTTGTGTGTTTGTTTTACGAAACATAGAATGGTTTCATTCGATGACTTGATCATATCTCAAATTATGGTGTTTTGTTTAAGGAACGGATTCAGTTGAGTCTATCGTGTCTCAGTGTTGTGAGAGAATTCTGGTGAGACATATTTCCTTTGATTACGTGTTAGGTGACAGCGATTGTTCATGTTAAAACATGAGGAAATAAATGTTTCTTGTAGAACTTAAACCTGTGTCACCAAGGATCATTCTTATTGGAGGATAAAAACATTGGGTTTGTGCGGTCACATAAAGTGCTCATCACACCAAACTCGAATACTTAAACATCAACTTCCATTGTTGAGCCTCTAACTAAAACCTCGAATTGTGAGTTAAACATGATGGCATTCATCGGATTATTTGCAGTTATGAAGCTGCAGAACATTCCTGTGAATGTTATTCAATTAGTAATTGTTCACTGATAACTGATCACGTATAAATTATGGGGAATATTTAGAATTAGTTCAGTTCACTATTTCCACACTATTCACAAAGTAATCAACATGAGTGTAAATCTACTGAAGAATTCATTTCGAGTGAGTTGATCGATTTCCACGATATGAACATTTCAGCTTCAGTTTACAAGAACAAAATGTTTCCGGTATCAACAATTCACAATAACAAACAATAATCTCAACATACTTTCAATCAGTTCATTCAACTTTCAGTAAATCTAAACGGTTCACTTCTTCATACTGACCATGATGCTTCTATTTTCAATCATCACAGTGTTTATATAAACGAATTTGTACATTTTTGTCACCGACATGCGTAATGCCTTCTCTCTCTCTCTCTCTCTCTCGCTCCCGCTCTCGTAACACATACATACATACATGCACAAATATGTGTAATAATACAGATAACCAGTTCACAGGAATAAGAGTTGTTCACACTGTATCTGAACTGAAAGTTCATCTTGTCCATTCACAATCATTCATCAACATACTCTCAGTCATATAGATCAAATTATTAGAATATTATCTTCATTCAAACACTGTGTTTTGTATAGATTGTAATGGGGGGCAGTAAATGAAAGGGAAACTGACTTTCGATTGTTAAATTCATTCAAGTTAAATGAGCGGAAGGAATTCAGTTTTTCGTAGCGACAAAATATAAAAATCTAAGCAAAAATTAGTGGTAGCTAACAGTGGAATCTAGGACGCTCATCTCATTTTGTTTGAGATTCATTAGCTGGATGTAACTGCATCCAAGTTGATCTTCACTCGATGACTCGAACCCAGTACCATTCGCTTCAAACGTCATTGCCATATCCACTTCGTTAATAGTTGTTGATTCCTTATTTTATTTTTCATTGAAAGTGCAGTAGTCAATGAATGTAAGAATATAATGACTTATCTTCGAAATAGAACGTTTAAATGTCAGATGTGTAAGACTCAAAGAGAAGTTTCCCCGTCTGTAATCCATGTTGTGTTTGAAATTTCATTCACAAACCGTTGTAGTAAGATGACTGGAAAGTGGATCTTCTAATGCGGAAGAAACCTAACTCATTGTCAGAACTCATTCCATTTTACATGCAGTATATTTTTAATATTAATCTCTCATATTGATTTTACATGCATGACTGGAAGCATTATGTATATAAACAAAGCTGCATAGATCCCTATGGTGAAGTCGTTTGTTAACATTTGCAACACTTATTGTGCGAACCTAACATCAAATGATAAACACCGTTATTTTAGACAAACAGTCCAACTTTCAAATAAGAAGAAATTTCAGCAGTTGTGACCGTACATCACGTCCTGACAAAAGACAATTCTGAAATATCGATTGTATTTTGTTTAGTCTCTTCCGTGTAAAAGATATGAAAAAATGTTTGTTCGAAATATCTACAATTGTATGAATAGCTGAAATCATTAGAGAGAAACGTGTGATCGGACAACGTCGCAGATGATTTCAAATAAGACTGAGTTTCAAGAGGCTTCGAGATTGCTATGCAAACGTTGCGTTATGTGTGATATGTGTTAAAATTCATTTGTCTCAAATGTTGGGCAGAAAACAACTACTCAGATTCAAATGAATCTGTTTGAGATGTTTCCTGGATGTTGATTCTAACCGACTTATGTAATTAATATGAGCTTTGAACTACTAAACGCTTTGGAATATTCCAACCGTATATGACGTATCATTTCATATCGCAACCAACCTACATTTCTTAGAGAGGAACGTTTTATGAACCCATTCGGACTCACTTAACCTTACGACTGATATGTGGTGCATAAAATTGTATTTACATAGAAGACCAGGTTGTTTGTATCGACATCACGCTTTGACGTAGCTAGTCGTTCTCGTATACCAGATAGAATGTCAGACGTTCCCACGTCTTTGCTTCACTCTATGAAGCCTGTCCTACCGGTGGAGATGGTGCACAAATCATCATAAACCATCATAGAACTTCAATGGAAATGTAACTGTTATTCTTCATTTCACTACTTATCCTCATCATGCAGTCAATCGACTGTCATATTTCTAATCAATTCACATACACGATAATGTTCCCGAATATCCGATTATCATCAATATTCTGCTTTACTCGAAATCTGATCGACACAATGCAGCATCCATGTCTAACAACCCTTTCAGATGAGAATACAACTTTGTTTTTCTTTCGTTTGATAGATCATGTTACATACACACGATTGATCAAATCGGTTACGTGATTTCAACTTCAAGTCTCAAATTGATTGTCACTAATTAACATGCGTGTTTCAATCAACGATAGGGGTAGAATGAGAATGGAAGTAGAGAATTAATTATTTGCCATGTGGAAATCTAACAGGGAACAACTCATCAATTAGTTTTGATATTTTTCAGTAAATAAAACAGACTGATCCAATGTGTTCTCCAATAGATTGCGTGATCTCTCTTATTCTCACTGATATTTTCAATGAACGGTGACATGAATGCGAGTAAATCGAATGGAGATGTGAGAGGAAACTACACTAACTAATCTGGTACTGATTCCCATGATTGATTTGAAGAGGAGAAAATGATAAAAATGAGTTGTTATTATCACAATATTTGTTGTCTACTGTGACCACAATGTGAGAAATCTGTGTTCAATAATGAAGTAGAGTAAGTGAGTTGGTAATTGTACAGTAGAAGTTGTTGAGTCAAAAATTGTTGAAGGGATTCAGTCCATTAGTTCATAGGAATTTCTCACTTGTCAATTCACATCACTTACAACAACATCGGATATAGATCAGAATCTTAGTCATGTTGTGTTGTGTGCTACTGATGTTGACAGATGTATGTAGTATGTATCACCAGTCGAAAGTGGAACGTCATGAGTTAGGTAGTTGAGAATTTTGATGATAAGAGAACATCAAGAGAGTGATTGATATGGAAATGAGTGAGCAATCAATTATGAGATAACTGGTGGACATTTTAGAAATGGAGTAACTACTGTATAGTTCACAAATTTTACGATTATGTTCTCTAATTTTGTGTTCAAATGCATTTGATTGTCTCAGTCTGTGTTCTCATTCACAACAATATCTCAACCTGTCCATCTCACGTGGAAACCTTCATCCAATTAATGGATGTGTGATAAATTGAAATCAGCATTCAGTAATCTCCAATGTCAGAGATGCTTCTTGAAGTCGGGATGTGAATCGACATGAACATGTTGAATAATCTCTGATCAGTAGTTGGAATAATGAGTCAATCGAAGCTGGACCACCATGGAAAACCACCCTGATCATCACTAGAAATTTATTAGAATCAACAATTCAGTTTCATTATTACTATTTTCATGAGATTTATTTCTCACCACCACATCACATTTGCATTAGATTAATGTGCTTTTAATTGTTACCAACATGAAACATGAAATTTATATCGTTGCGTGTCACACAAATAAAGAAGCACTAAGTTGATTCCACACTTGAAAACACCACATGACATGACATCCATCGAATTCATGCTTAGTTAAACAACCCGTCGTCAAACAGGTATGCACGTTAATCTGTCAATATTCTTACAAACTACTTGACAGTATGAAGCTTTGATGAGACTAGTAGTTAATCGGACAGGTTGATGAAATGGGACATGGAATGATGCTCTTCAGAGAAACACTGTTTAAGAAACTATGAATGAATATACCTGTTAACAATCTATGAAAAATTCATGTGTTCTATTATGATAGTATTCTGTAAGAACAAACATGTTTATCTCTGTGTATGTTCACGACTATCAGGGATTGTATGTGTGCGTGTGTTGCAAAATTGTTATCGTTGTGATGACCATGTAAAAACAAGTGAATAAAGCCTCGATTCATCATTGTTGTCATGACAATTCTTTGTCTGACTTTTTATCCCCAGTGTTTTTTTTAAAACAATTTCATTGCATGTTTTATCTGTGAGATTGTTTAAAATGAACTTGTAATTCAGAGAATAACTCCCGCCCCAATTTATTCCCTTCATTCAATTATTTAGTTAATGTGTGTGTGTGTGTGAATTATTGAGTGAGTGGATGAATGAATGTGTATAGATGTTGTGAAGACGAAACAATAATGATTCGTTCATCATCATCACTGATAGCGTTCATTCACTTTATCAACAACATAATGTTCTGTAATTGTTTATCATTAAATTATGTAATTGTTGTTTTAACATGCAAACTATTTTCATGTTAGAAGTTCAACACAATGTGATCATCAGTAGAGAGTTGTGAAAATTGTTGAGGTTTGAATGAGGTGATAAATCGATGAATTTTAGACCACCATTGAGAATCAGGAAGCAGTGGATGACTGTTTCATCCTAGTATTTGACTGGTGAGTAGTGTGCATGTACGATTCAGCACTTTGGACTCGAACCCAGGATCTTAGGCTTCGCATGTGGGACTGCCTAGTAGACCCATACTAGGACGAAGCGGTCGTTCAGTGATTCCAGGTTTTGATTATTGGTCTAACATAGATCGATTCATGATCTATAACCATTTGATCAATTATAAATTTATTTCTGAAATTGAAATTTATTAATACAAATAATGTTGCCGAATATTATATTTTCTTCAAGTGACATTTACTTGAGTTTCTAGTACTTTTGTGTGCATGAAGTTTACTGGAGGGTTAGGTAGTTTTGAGCTTGAATTCTTGCCAGCTTGTGTTTAGTAGGTATGGATGCTCTTCATTAAATCTGAAGATGAGCTATCACATATAACTTTGAGGAATGTTACAATTCAGGTAATCAGATAGAGACTACTTTTCTGTACTACTTAGATACCTTCACCGAATGATTAATGAGTAACAGATCAATGAATCTCATCATTACTGTTGGTAAATTCTGACCAATCAAGTTGTTTTATGATCACTAGTCATTATTTTAGTAACCTGATTCTCAACCGTGAGTTTGAATAAGAGAAGAAACCAGTAAAGCTACTATTTCAGTCTTTTGACATCTCTACCTTAACCATTTATTAGTTTATATACATGAGCTATCCAACTAGTACATATTCTAAACCGTAAACAGTACATGCCATTTAAGTCAGCAAACAATAGTTAGTGAGTCTAATAGAAGCATATAATAAGAAGGAATATAACCAGTAAAATATATTCTGAAAATGATTACAGAATGTATGGATGTTTATAAGCGCAAACAGTTTAATCAAGATAGTAAAATCAAATATAACAAATAGAGATATGATTTTAGATAGTTTCAAGTGTTATAGTTCAAAATTGATTTAAGTAGTATCCCAGCGGAGGAAGAAATCAAGAAGAAGCGCTGGAAGTGGATAGGACGCATATTGAGGAAAGCACCCAACTGCATCACAAGACAAACACTCACATTGAACCCTCAAGGCCAAAGAAGGTGGTGAGGAAGACCAAGGAACACATTACGCCGAGAAGTGGAGACAGACATGAGAAAAATGAACAACAATTGAATAGAACTAGAAAAGAAGGCCCAGGACAGAATGGGTTGGGGAATGCTGGTCGGCGGCCTATGCCGCATTAGCAGTAACAGGAGTAAGTAAGTAAGTTATTCATATGAATTAGACTAATATGAGATATCAGTTTAAGAATCATTCATTCTCTATAATGGATATTTAGCTAATGAATGAACAAAATACTCAAGATTATTTCCGGTATCATAAAAGATTGATTATTGTTATCTACAACTATAGAAAATAAAATAGAAACAGTAATCACTGAACAACAAAAAAGTAATAATTACCACTGTGATGTGACTTACTTATATCCATATAAGTAGTATATAATGGTGGTTAGACATAGAATGTATTTGAGTAGAAAATCGAGTGAAAAAGGATGGAAATGAAGAGCGATTGGTATGAAAATGCATTAACAATGAAATTTGAGACGATGGACTGAGATTTGCAAAAGGAACAGTCAATTTTGATACAATTGATTGATATTTTGCAAATTAACTATTTACTGTATGCAGTGATGGATAGTGTTTAGCAGTAGAATCCTGGATGCACGTTTCGTCCTATTCGGGATACACCTGCATCTCGGAGTTGATGTTCACTCTGGGACTCGGACCTAGTGCCGTTCCTTTCAAACGCCATCGCGTTGTCTACTTAGCTAATAGCCCTGATAGCCATTTGCTTCTGCAATAGGGTGAAGGTTAAGTCCACTTCTTGTTGTATTACTTGAATCTTCCCATTGATGTTTAAGACTTCAATTGATCAGTCTCTTATTGGCACATGTACATACTGTACGTATTCCCTCGATATCGCCCTAATTCACAAGCATTGTAAGCAAAGATGGGTAGCCTGTAGCAGTGCAATCCAGTTTGACGCGCGTTTCGTCCTATTTGGGACTCGTCAGCTGGAATCCACTGATCAGTTGCTGTTCTAGATAACAGTGAGAAGATTCAAGTAAAGTGACATCAAGTGAATTTAAGTTACGTACTGTTGCTCTATTATTAAGTATTGACAACTCAGAATGAATGACTTTTAACCTATGACTTACTTTAATTTGAAAAAAAATGATACAGGAATAATGTAGTTTGAGTAACATAACTACGGCTCTTAATGCTTAGATTTCATTGAACAGTGAACGTGTGTTCATAAGTGAGGGTCTGCGTGATCATCGTAACCAATGGTTGGAGACTCTGGGTGACATGGCTCAGAATCGTTTACAATGACGGCGGTGTATAAACTCCTTGCCTTCCCTTTAATAGTGAGATTAAAATTACTTTATACCTTTGTTTCTACCAACTAATTCTTTCTTCCTGTATCCTTATATCCTTATATGCCATCTTTCTTTTATACATTACTATCACTGAATTGACTACTTCTATGAATTCGGTGTTCATCTTGTTGAGCTAATGAGGTATGTCAACTTGGACCGATGTATATATGTACATGATCCTACGTTGTAGATCACTGACTGACTGAAGTTTAAAAGAGGAATTTGGCGTGCTTAAAATCTGATAACATCCTTATCGATGTAATGTGTTTTAGTTGTGATAAAACTATAATTTGGTCCAATTATTTGATCATTTAACTGGATAATTAGTTAAATCATCTATTCGTTAGGATCAAGTAGATAAATAGTATGAAACCTGATAGTCTATTTTATCCTTTGATAAATTGATTAAAGTTAATTATTAACAATTTGTCTAATTCTATATAAGATAATTTCATGTTCACTATTTAGATATATTCGCTTTTAATGGTTGAGATCATGAGTCAGTTGAAGCTAGAACACCATAGAAAACCTAGAATCACTAAACTGCCGTTTCGCTCAATTTCCTAGATTAGTTGAAGTAAGACATTAGAACCAATGGATGCCGGCCATCTCACTGATCTAGTGGTTAAACGCTTGCGCGCGAGACTATTAATTCCTGGTTTCGCCTCTCGCAAGGCGGGATCGTGGATGAACACTACTGAGGAATCCTACAATAGAACGAAACGTTCGTCCAATACTTCCAGGTTTTCCATGATGGTCTAGCTTTAGTTCATTCATGATCTCAATTATTAAAATGACTATAATATCCATAAAACCTCTTCTGATATATTCGTTTCTTACAATGAGTTTGGTAATTTCAAGTAACAGATTACCCTTAAAACTATTACCTCTATATATCTTTACAGAAATGCTTGTTGTTGTTGTTGTTGTTGTGACTAAATACAGTAAAATAATCAGTTAATTGTTTATTTGCTTTTCTTTTCAATTTATTTTTTTCCAAATGAAAAAAAACAGTGTAACCCCCTCTTCCGACACACACACACACACCCTGTTTTTCGTTTTTTTTTAACCGTAAATTTGAACTTTTGTATTTCAATTATTGTAATGTGAATAGAGAAAAAAAAATTTTTTGTTTTTCTTTTCTTGTTGTATTCCTTCTTCTAATTTTAATCAAGCTGTTAATATAATCTTAATTGGATTGTTTGTAAGCAGGAATAAGTTAATCAATCAGTTAGCTACAATGTAGGACCAAGTGTATATATACATTAGTCCATGTTGCCATACCTCATTAACACAACAAGATGAACACCGAATTCATAGAAGTAGTTAATTCAGTCGTGGTTATATATAAAAGAAAGATTGCATATAAGGATATAAGGAAACAGGAAGAAAGAATTAGTTGGTAGAAAGAGAGTTTAAGGGAAAACAGAGTGTGTATACACTTAAGACATTGTGATCGATTCTGAGCCATGTCACACAGAGTCTCTAACCATTGGTTACGATATTCATGCGGACCCCAACCAAGTAGTTTGCATTTTCCAACATGGCTCAGACTAGGAGTTAGTGACTTCAAGCATCGATGCCATGTTTTGGTTTGGCCACCCCTACCTTTCTTCAAAACACCCACAAAACTAGTTAGCATTGAGCGTCGTGGTAATCGGTGTTCAGGTATACGCAATAAGTTGTAAAAACAGATCCATTAACTAGTTAAATTTATCTTAACTTTCAATCAATTGATTATATAGTTGAAATTTACTTCACTTTAGTCTGAATAACTAAATAGTTGTCAGATTGTGGTATGTGTATATTTTATTTTATCTAAACACATAAATAATCGTACAAAGGGGCAGCGAATACATATGAACTACACAAGTCACTGGATTTGTATCTGGGCTGTGATACTGCCCGGGTGTTCAGACCGAAACATTTGGATTTCCTAAAGGGCCACACCCTGAACCTGTGACCTAAAGGTCTAGTCCACAAGGCAGTGGAGCAACGTAATGAGATGCAGTCCCATGGTTACCGGTGGCCAACAGTTGGTTCATACGCCATTTGTTACCTCAGGATACTAGAGCCCATGTGCACCATTGGTTTTTAATCAAGGTTTTTCAACTCCCCCTGGGTGGACCCTTCGTGTCTACAAACTGGGTTAAAGTGCCGGAAATTCGCTTTTCGTCCTCTCAATTTCGTAAACAACACCCATGATTCGAGAAGGCAGTGAGTATGACTTCTCTATCAGTGATTGTATGCACGAGCCATGTGAGAGCATTTCGAGAGGTAGAGTTAACCCTCCTCACTCTCGGCCGTACCAGAGCATTTGAGGGCTATAGATGTCGATAGATATAAGTAGTATGTATCATCAATTGAAAGTGAAATGTTTGGTGGCAGAAGGTTAAATGAAGATCAAAGAAAAGAGAACGAGAACAAAGAATAATTGTTATGGAAATGAAGGAACAATGAAGTTTGAGACAATTGATTGACATTTTGCAAATAAATAATTAACTTTATGGTTTTCAGGCTTTACCAAGATTTTCTGTGATTTTGTGTTCAAGTATATTCAATTGTCCCCACTAGTGTTCTCGTTCATTACAACATAAGTAATTTGGCTTAATTTCCAGTAAATAAACTGATACCTGGTCAATGAGTTGACATTATTAAATAGATATGGTCTGAGTTATACACCACAGTTGTCTCTATCCGATCAACGATGCATTGAAACATTGATTGCTTGTAGTCAAAGTAGTGAATAAACAATAATGAGACTAAATTAAGTGTTTTGGAGGAAAGGTATAAGGTTTAGTATCACCATCAAATTATGTAACCCGAACACACAATACTTCATCTTAGTGATCACTTACACTGATATATTATACTGGATCCCATCAAAATGTATTTACTTAAGATTACAGGTGACCAGACTAAAGCATGACACTAATCTATCCAATCACTCATTGTCATTATGATAAGTGAACAGCACAATTCACCTTGATCAAACAACATATAGTGTCATAATTGTTTGTTGAATGTCTAACAGTGTGGCATGTACTACTCTTACGGACAGATACAAGTAGTATGTATCAGGAACTGATTACATAATCCGTATAATGCATTGAGATGTAGATAATATGTATATTATCAACATGAACAACTGAAGTATATTACCATTAGTTAACAATGCTTGAAAATTGTGGTCAGTGTTATTAGTTAAGCAAATCTCCTTACTAGGTACACGCTCACATACTCTCTCTAGAGGTAAAAATTTTGTTACAAAGGCTAGTGAGATACTGTCAGGTTTCCTGAACTGAAATAGTTGCAGTGTAATCGGAACTTAAATTTCGACTGTGACAGTAATCCCTAATACTAACTCCAAAACTTGACCTGAACTAATGATCTTAACTTAAACTCTTAAACCTTGCTAATCCTAAATCCTAAACGTAAGTAAAACATTTAAGTTTAAACGTCTACGAGTTATTATGTAACAAATTGTTCTTTTATATCTAGCTTGGTATTTTATAACGTTAACCAACAAAGAGTCTAAATATATCAACCAATTACTCACCTACAACGAGCCCTAAGTTATGTATGAAATATCAAGATCGAAAGAATGAATCCGTATTGTCTAATAATGTTCAAATCTCGAATCACTAGATCCTTACCATTTAGAAAAAGTGCCATCCGATCAAAAGAGTAAATATGTACTATAAATCTGAACATAGAATACATAAATCAGAAGGGAATATCCATGGTTAACGAAAATAAATCAAGCTCTGTGATTCAGAATGAGACAAACTGTTCAAGGATTAGCATATACAAGAAAGAATAAACACTATTCAAGGTGTATTGTACAAGTTTTAGACAGAGTATAGACATACACAAACTACTGAGTATTATTCAGTAGTGTAAAGTAATACACAAAAACACCCAGAAAGAATCGAAGCAAGGAAACTGGGGATAAGTATAGTTTACCGACAGACCTATCAGATTCAAAATGTCATTTATTAGCACTTCTCGTGAAATTCAAAAGGCGACAATGAGTTGCTGATATCTCATTAGAAATTAAATTTTAGTTAAAGACGCTTACACTTAGGATGGGAAGAGTAGAATGTAGGGAACATGATTTTGAAGGAAAAACAAATATACAATTAAAGGATTAATTTCAGAATTATTTATTAATTTAACTAAGAGGCAATTTACCACTCTATTTCTACCCAATACTGGTATCTGGTAGTGAAAACTATTTTTAATCATAAGCCTTAACCGTAACTCTTAATCCTAATACTCACTCAAAAAACATGAGTAAGATTTTAAATCTACACACAAAATCAGCAGTAGGTCTCATCATACACAAAGGGAAAAGCAAGATTCTCCGATACAACTTAACATCCACCAATCAAATCACACTTCACGGAGAAGCTTTACAAGATGTAAAAACATTTACATATCTGGTCAGCATGATTGATGAGCACGGTGGATCTGATGCAGATGTGAAGGCGTGCATCGGCAAAGCAACAGCAGCATATCTACAAATGCAGAACATCTGGAAGTCAAAACATCTGTCAACTAACAACAAGGTCAGAACTTTTCAATGGAAATGTCAAGACAATTCTAATGTATGGGGTGGAAACTTGGAGAAGATACAAATATTTATTAACAGTTGTCTACGTAAAATACTTCAGATCCGTTGACCAGACACTATCAGCAACAACCTACTGTGTGAGAGAACAAACTAGATCCCAGTTGAGGAGGAAATAAGGAAGAAGTGCTGGAAGAGGATAGAACATATACTCAGGAAAGCACCCAACTGAATAACAAGGCAAGCTCTCACATGGAATCCTCAAGGCTGAAGCGGGTGAAGAGGAACACCAAAGAACACATTACGCCGAGAAATGGAGACCGACATGAGAAGAATGAACAACAATTGTATAGAACTAGAAATGAAGGCCGTGGACAGAATGTGTTGAAGAATACTGTTTGGCGGCCTATGCTCTGTTGGGTGTAACAGGTGTATGTAAGTAAGTACACATAAACCAATAATCCAAAATACTAACCCGAACTTATAATTCCGATTCTTAGCTCTAAATCTTAATTTGGACTTTTTGTAATAAATCATTTGTTTATATCATCTACAATCTGACCGAATGAATATTTGCTCTACATTCTCATGATCCTGTAGTGTGGGGTCGAGTCGTGTTTGACTATGATCACCACTGCAAGACGAGTGCGTACCAGAAAATCAGAAGGCGAAAGGAGTTTGTAACCAGATTTATTCGTTGGTGATCTCGTGGTATCGAAAGTATACCAAGATCGTGCCAAAGGAAATACAAGTGGAATCAATGGGCAAACGTGCGAGCGTACAAGATCACAATCAACGGAAGAATAATGGGGGAGTAATGGATGTTTTTAGTACAGTTAAACAAACAAGTACAGTAAAACAATCACTGGTACAATTTGGTTATAATAATAATTGTTTCCATTAAACCAATCGCGTTCACTTGATAAAAGTAGGTCACTACAATCCTATTAAGAACCATTGAAGTTCATCAACAAATTAATTGATAAAACATTCCATTTAAGCCACACACACACAAAACTACTACTACTAATTAAATATCAGTAGTACTACAAAAATAACTCAGAACGGTGATATATATATATATATATATATCAATCAGAATATCATTGAAACAGAAGAATTAACTATTTCACAATCCTTGTATAGATTGATCTGATTATAGTACAATATTTCCAATGTAATATAATATGAATACAACTAATTGCATGAATATATACACTGTAATTATGGCGACTTTTGTGATACAGGAAGTTATACATTTCCATATTACAATACAATAGAGAATCGCATTATCAAATTTAATTGAATTGATGCTTATTATTTAAGCACACTACCGGAAATACATGTTATCAAAACAAACAAACAACCCAACTGATAAAGGTGGAGATTATTATTTAATAATCATTTACACTAATGAGAATATTGATATTGAAGTAAATGAAATGGTTCATTAATTCAACAATTAATTAATTGAATACACTTTAATAATAATAATAATATAAATAGTTGAAATCATGAGTCAATTGAAGCTAGACCATCATAGAAAACCTGGAAGCACTGGATGGTCGTTTCGTCCTAGTATAGGACTCCCCCGCAGTGCGCATCCACGAACTTGCCCCCCGTTAGAGTCGAATCCAGGAGCTATCAGTTGGACATTAACACCGTTGAATGCCCCGACCGTTGTTGCTACCTTGACGTGGTGGTCGGGCTTGCCTATCGTGATGACCCAACCGAGCTATACTGGCTGGAACAACCGTTCCTCAAGGTCCTACCATGCCAGGCAGGTCGACTGGTGAACGGTAAGACTAAAAGCAGCAACTCAAGGTCTGAGGGCGAAGTCGTACTGCTGACTGTAGAGGCGTGTGACAGCAGTAAGGTGTTTCCCTCGAACAACCAGCATCTGCAGCGATGCTGCCTTCCCACAAGGAGGGGTGGGGTTAGAAAAGGTCAACCCTAAAAATGCACACCTCACCTCACCTCAGGGATTTCCGTGAAGAACGGAGCTAACACGTCAAAAACCTCCCACAAAAAGGCCACGCGCGACCGGCCTCAAGCAGTTGTCCCTTGAGCACTGCGGTCACACTCTCAGGTCACTGAGACCGCCTCTAATCCAATTTCCTTTTCAGGTACCTCCAGAAGAACTCTTCCTCGGTGTGGGCAACCGGGAAGTGATAACCGCCCTCATACCTCTAAAAGCACCCAAGACCACTGTATTCATAATCAACCCTCCTCTTCAATTCCTATTATTCCTCCTACATCGACTTTCAACTATAAACTTCCTCTTTTGGCTTCCTCCTCAAGTGTCACCATAGCCAACGATTCTAGTGCTCAAAACTCTGTCCCAGGTCTACTAAAACCTCGCTCCAAACTACACATTGGAGCCTTCAAAGTACGCACCCTATGTCAGATCGGTCAGCAGGCTTCCTTGGCTAAAACCCTAGAGTCTCTTTCCATTGATGTATGCTGTGTCTCCGAGACACGCATACAGGATTCCAGTGTGGTCATTCACTTGACCTCACCTCGGCAAAACGGAGAGCCAACGAGATACACCCTCCGTGTATCTGGTGACCCGATGGCCAGTTCTCGTGGACTGGCAGGTGTAGGCATAGCACTAAGCATGAGGGCGGAACAAGCACTGCTAGAGTGGATCCCCGTCAATAGTCGTCTATGTGCTGTTCGGCTAAACGGCTCCGTAAGAACTCGGAAGGATAGGGATACACGTCGTTGCCTTTTCGTCGTTTCTGCTTACGCTCCCACTGACTGCAGCTCAGATGATGTGAAAGATGAATTTTACAGAAAGCTGTCCGAACTTCTTCAGAAAGCTAAACGCTCAGACATAGTACTCGTAGGGGGTGACTTTAATGCTCAGATAGGTAGTTTAAACCAAACAGAAAGGCATTTAGGTGGATATTTTAGCATTCCGGCACAGTGAACAGATAATGGTGACCGTCTGCTGCAACTGTGCTCAGACAATCGTTTATTTTTAGCAAACACAAATTTTAAGCATAAGGAGGGACATCGTCTAACATGGCGACCCCCTACACCAAACCAACGATGGACTCAAATAGACCATATTGCCATCAGTCATACTTGGAGAGGGTCGGTTGAAGATTGTCGCTCATTCTGGAGTACCTGCTTGGACTCCGACCACGCCCTAATACGGGCACGCATCTGCTTGCGCCTCACTGGACGCAAAAAGCCACATTAAAAAGACCCATTAGAACTGAGTTGAGTAACGAGAAAACCAAAAATAGGTTCCAAGAACAACTGAGTTCACAATTAGGTAGTTCTGAAGACGAGGCTGACCCAGATGTTGCTTGGAAAGACATACAAGCAGCTGTGGAATCAGCGGTGACATCTATTAGCGACTTAAACCACAGGGTTACGAAGAACCAGTGGATTTCTTCAAAGTCTATCACACTGATGGATTCTCGCAAACTCGTCCCATCAGGTTCCGAACATGATGAAGAGCGACAACAAATCAGATCTAGGTTAAGAAAAAGTCTAAGAAACGACCGTGAGCAGTGGTGGGCAATGAAAGCAAAAGAGATGGAAAAGGCGGCGACTATAGGGAACACAAGACAGCTTTACAGACTAATAAGAGAAACTGGAATTAATAAGTCAAGTGTAAGTGAGATTATATCGGAAAAAGACGATACTCCAATCTGCTCTCAGTCCAGACGTTTAGAACGATGGGCGGAACATTTCAGAGAACAGTTCAACTGGCCTTCAGCTACTCTACAACTACCCTCCATTCCCAGACAGCGTGAATGGAACATTGAAGCAGGTCCCCCAACTCTCGCTGAAGTTCAAAAGGCCATAGTTAATCTGAAACGAAGAAGGGCAGCTGGTCCAGATGGACTGGCTCCAGAGGTCTTTAAGGATGGTGGTCCAATTTTAGCGATTAGGTTGACTAATATTTTAGCTAAGATCTGGGAGTTAGACGTTATCCCATCTAACTGGTCGCAATCACTTATCGTCCCAATATATAAGAAAGGGTCAAAATCATCCTGTGACAACCACAGAGAGATTAGTTTAACTAATATAATATCTAAAATACTAGCCTCGATAATTATCAGACGCCTAACTAAGACTCGTGAACTGCAAACACGAGACAATAAAGCTGGCTTCAGATCTGGTCGTGGTTGCATCGACCACATATTCACCATTCGTCAGATTCTAGAACACAGGCATACTTATCGGCGTCCGACAATGGTGGTCTTTCTTGACTTAAAAGCAGCATTTGACTCTGTAGACCGCGAGATTCTGTGGCAGTGTCTGTCATTGAAATGCGTACCTCAGAAGTACATAAACCTTGTAAAGGCTCTTTACTCGAACACTACTAGTCGAGTCAGAGCTTATGGCGAACTGTCATCTACTTTTGCAACCTCAAGTGGTGTCCGTCAAGGCTGTCCACTTTCCCCATTTTTGTTTAACTTCATCATAGATCTACTGATGGAAATAACTTTCTCGTCGACTGAGTTCTCGGGTATTGATCTCCTACCAGGAGGTCCACTTATCGACTTAGAATACGCAGATGATATAGTCCTGTTTGGTGAAGAGGCTGACAAAATGCAGAGTCTTCTGGTAGCATTGAGCAACAATGCCAGAATGTTTGGAATGCGCTTCTCTCCCTCTAAATGTAAGTTGTTGCTTTAGGACTAGTCTGCGTTAACACCTGAACTAAGGATAGGGAGTGAAGTACTCGAACGCGTTGACAACTTCACTTATCTTGGAAGTCTGATCAGCCCTAATGGGTTGGTGTCTGACGAAATCTCAGCACGGATTCGAAAAGCTCGTTTGGCTTTTGCCAACTTGCGTCACCTGTGGCGAAGGCGAGATATCCGTTCATCAATAAAAGGACGAGTATACTGCGCGGCAGTCCGTTCTGTTTTACTTTACGGCAGCGAAACATGGCCATTAAGAGTAGAAGACACTCGTAAGTTACTAGTATTTGACCACAGATGCCTTAGAAATATTGCTGGCGTCTGCTGGGATCACCGGGTAAGTAATAGTGAGGTTAGACGCAGGGTATTAGGGAATGATGGTAAATCAATTGATGAGGTTATGAATCTTCATCGACTGAGATGGTTGGGCCACGTGTTACGTATGCCTGAATACCGATTACCACGACGTGCAATGCTATCCGGTATTGGAGATGGTTGAAAGAAAGTTAGGGGCGGCCAAACCAAAACGTGGCATCAGTGCTTGAAGTCACTAACTTCTAGTCTGAGCCATATTGGTAGATGCAGACTACTTGGTTGGGGTCCGCGTGACTACCGTAACCAATGGTTGGAGACTCTTGGTGACATGGCTCAGAATTGATTACAATGGCGTCGGTGTATACACTCCCTGTCTTCCCTTAAACTAAGAGATTAAAATCGCTTCATACCTTTCTTTCGACGAACCAATTTTTTCTTCTTGTACTATATCTCTATATGCAATCTTTCTCTTATATATTACCACCTTTGACCTAACCACTGCTATGAATCCGGTGTTCATCTTGTTGTGCTGATGCGGTATGGCAACCTGGACCGATGCACATATATGCCTGGTCCTACGTTGTAGCTGACTGACTGACTGACCGTTGAATGCCAGCCGGTTCAATGGTCTAATGATTAAGCACTCGCGCGCGAGATGTCGTCCCAGAGAATCATTTACTATTAAGCTTAAAATTCATTTATACTAATTTGTTATTCAAAATTACCTTTTGTTTAAATGTAATCTTTTCATGTATACAGAATTTTCACTATCACTCTTAATTAACTGGAGAAATCATCATCAGAACAATAATAACTATGAAGCATAAGATCCTGTGAGAAAACTGTAACAATTGATTATTTATAATAAAACAGTCTCTGTTTCACAATTGATTGATCACTGGGTGGTGATCAATGTCATGCTTGTCTAGTTCTTATTAGTGCAGAACGAATGCTATCGATCATGTTGCAATGTGGTCACCAATCTAGGTGACTCGACACTGCGGGCACAATCAATTGTGATTACATTTCAGTCCTACAGCAGGTTAGTCACGGCTCGGATAGCTCAGTGGTAACGTCTCTGACTGTGAATCTGGGTGACACGAGATCGAGTCCGCCAGGGAGTACCAGTCCCCTCAAGATTACAGGTACACCTTGCTGACGAGTGCCAAGTAGCACGAAACAAGGCTCCAGGGTTTCTTGTTGACTACCTCCAATCACCATCTAAATCACAGTCTCAGTTTGTCATATAACCTAAAGATAAGAGGTATCAGTAATCAACTTATTGAGATATTAAATTCTATCAATAGGCTTGTCTAATCATCTATTACATAATCAATAGAAATACAGAAAAGAAACAGATCGAATCAATCAATAATTAATAACCAATAAAAAGATGAAAGATCAAATTAAATGAAAATGATAGTTACGATTGATTAAGGAAGTTTGGTTTAAACATATTAAGTGCATGTACTCACAGGAATTCTCAAGGACAAGATTTTAAACAAGTTAAATTACTAAATGATGCCATTTATGTACTTAGTCAAGGTATTAGACTATATACCCTTATCTAGTCCAAAAGGATAGATCTATATTGGTGCGATTTCCCTATAGAATCTTAAATAGTCAGAAAAGTGCTAAGATTATTTTTTTAACCAGCACACGCCTCGGAAACTTCCCGAGCACTGATGGATTATGTATTATACTCTGACTGGATGATTACTTACACTGTTAGGAAATTAGGTATGCTTCCAGGAATTTCTAGATACCAAGGGTTACAGATAAACCAATGAATACTGTTGTTTTCTGTAGATTGACAAGCCCTGGAGTAAAGCTTCTTTCCTCAATTATAGTGACTAAAGGTTTCCCTCTTAGATACACTGGTTGATATTTGCTTGAAATCGATGGTAATCGCAAGCAAAGATTGCTTTCACTTAGTTTGGGGCTTGATATAATTCCTTACTTATAAGTCCCGAAATTTTAATTGCATCATATAAGCTTAAATTGTCTCTACCTTTGTTATTTATTCCTGACCTAACGAGATCCGTACCAATTTATATTAACGTACATTGTGTCCAACATTGTTATTTATAAAACTGGAGAACACTAAATTTATTTCATACTACATAAGCAATTATTATTGTAAAGAGCTTTGAACTGAAACCGTTTCAAACGAAGCGTATGTGAATTACACCACTGTATTGTGTTTCTAACATGAATAAAAGCTAGCAGTACATACCGAAATGACAATGATGTCAAATCTAGGACTCATCAGTTTAACATACCTGAATCCCAGTATTGATTATTCCATTATAACTACTTCAGAGTAGTATGTATTTCATGGTTTTCTTTATGAAAAGAGTGATCCTAATTCTTTAAATTCCCAGGTACTTTTACAGCTGGTGATAAATAGTAGTCTACTTGAATTCACATAGCCACTTTGCTTTTAACCAAAGATCTCGGGTTCGAACCCCACTCAACTTAATTCAGTTTCTGTAACTTGAAGCCAAGTACGTAAACTGTATTCAAATTAACGACGAAAAGATAAGTACAAGTCAAATGGACTAACATCTCCGTGTAACATATTACTTTTTTATTGGGATTTGACTAGACAAATCCAATTACAACTTCATAACACAAATGTAGTGACATTGTTTTCTCCCTCCTAAGACTAGACAGGTTGAATTAGTCGTCCCATACCTCCTTACTTGTAAACACTAAGCAAATCCTGAACAAACAGAAATATAGTCATCTAGGGTATACTTCCATATGGCACAAGAATCTATTAAGACAAATGCACTAGCCAATAGTTCATAAAACCTTGATGGGAAACAATAATTGTGATAAAAATCTTGACTACTCACAGTAGTTTGTCTTATATTACACAAAAAATACTGAAAATTGTGTTACAAAGTTACATTGAGATAATAAAAAAATTTTATTAATGTAACAGTCAAATGTATACAAGCACATTTCCTTATTGAAATGGTAAACATCTTGAGTTAAAGTTATTCTGATTATTATTACTATTATTTGCATTATTATTATTATTGTTACTGTTATTCAATACATTCGATACACCAGTAGCCAATGGATTCCAATTGGGGTTAGTAGCTCGAAGTGCATTTGTAATTAATGATGAGGCATTCAATGGATTAGGTGGCTAGGAAAAGTATTTAGAAAATATATATCAGGAGATACATGAATTACATGAAATGTTAACCATATAAATTCGAAAGTCTAGGCAAATGAATAAAGATAAAGTTACGGATAGTGTCATGATCATTAATAATGGTCAAACTAAAAAAAACTGAACAAATGTTCCATCCTTGTTTACTGCTTCTGACCGACGTACACCTATGGTCTTATCATAGTGGGCAGAGCTGATGATTAGTAGATCTAAAATAAGCCATAACTCATTTATATTACAAAGTAAGGGAATTTATTGCTTCATATTTTTCAATTCTGTCAGCACGTAGTTGATGTGATCATTATCCAATGTTATGCGAGAATTACTGCTTTAATTTCAATTGAGTTGGCTTTATAAGTTTACCAAGAACTTGCGTTTGGATCACACTTTAGTTACTTGAGGGCTGGTCAAAGTAGGCGGAACAGTGTTCAAAATTTTAATCTACTAGGTGAGAACTAAATACTTTTTAATCATCAATAAGCAGATATCAATGACATTCGATCTAATATTCAATACCTTTTCATTGAATAATGTAACCCTTTTCTTTGATGATCTACAAGTAACCCTAACCTTATACACTACAGTCTATTTATGTAAAATTTATAGTTTATAAACTGTCTCAGCTGATCCTTTACCCAGTTTTCTTAACTAACAAATTTAACTCCCTTGAAAATAATTCCCTGTTGACAATAACAATACAACAGCACTCCTGACGGTAAAAATCCTTCCGTGTTACTGAAACTGTGTGGAGAAAGAAAATTAATTGGTCGTATTTATCTTAAAAAAGAACAATTGTTATATATGCTACTTATGACCAACAACTTATGTCGATGGAATTTCACAGCTTCATCAACTAACCGATAATCAATATTCACTATCTAGCCTATCGCTTCAACATTACACCATAGCCAAACAATGCTTCGAAAATATATCTGCTATTTAAATACTAACACTACACAAATATCTTCAGTTTTCAAAGGCTGAATTTCATTAAGACTAGATAAGAGCGAAGTTTCAGGTTCAACTATGATTAAGGTCAAATGCGTAAAAACATCCTGGGCTTAAAAGAAACACCTTCCCTGTCATTTTCAATGTTATTTTTACGCCCAACCCTAGTTTATTATGAAAATTACCACTAAATATAATGAAGACAATGGCTCAGTGGATTGTATGTAGACTGGTTGAAATGTAGGTCGTATTTTAGTGGCTAAGTGTTAGCCATGAAACCTGTAGGTCCTGTTTATCATCCCTGGTGATATCGTGAGTCCGTGCTGCCAAGGAGGCGAATACTAGGACGAAATAGTTGGTTCGCTAATTTTCAATACGACTCTAAATGAGTTCAATCTCATATGAATTCAACCGACAAACAACGATATCGGTCAAAATAAGTGATTAGTAAAATGAACGAATAAAATATTTATATATAATTACCTGCATTTGATTACTAGTCAAAGATTGTTGAATCGTTGCTCCAGATAGATTATTTGTACCACCAACTACTGTCATTCCAGCAGATTTCGACTGGACAGCTGCTGCTGCTGACATCGCCGCTGAGACAACAGCAGCTAAAGCAGCAACAGCTGAAGCACCACTAAAGTTCTGATTATGCTGTGTAGACGACGATGACGGAATGGAAAGTGAATTAGCAAGAAATGCAGACGGTGGTGGTGCTTGTTGTAGTGGTCCTGGTGGTGGCGCACGAATATTCGGTGCCCCGATAGATGGTGGAGGTGGAAGTGTAGGCGGAGGACAGTTTGTGAACTGCTGAAGTTGAGGAAAATTATTAGTAACAGTGTTATTACTGTTATTATTATTGTTAGTAGTAGTACTACAACTACTATTCAGGTTGTTTAGTCTAAGCGGTCGAGGTATCCCCATAGGAAGTCGATTTGAAAAAATTGTTGAGGATGAAGTCTGTGCAGGCGGTAATGGTAAAAGACCACTGTTTTTCTGATTATTAATATAAATATTCGGTTGAGTTGTTCCACAAGTTGGTGGAATCATCGTATTCATAACTAACCTTGGTGATGGACCTAACAAAGACATTGGAGGAGGCGCACCAGTCGTTGTCTTATCTATGGATAAAGGTGTAGTCACTTGATTAGCATTTGTTGTTATAGTTTTTACAACGCCGGAAAGTAGAGACGCCTCTTCCGTAAAATTGACTTGGTTTGGCAAAGGTGTAATTATTTCTGAATGTGCGACAATATCGTTTTTAGTTATCATCGTACTATTTACATTATTACTACTGCTATTATTAGCGACTGAAGTAATTACAGTTGACCCAGTACGATGTCGATGGTCAATATGGGCTTGAAGATCACGATGACTGAGATAAGTACGCCGGCAACCATCACTTTCAAAGCACATGAATATTCCTCCGACTAAACATCGTTCCACAGTTTGTATAGACTTTTGACATCTAATGAGAGAAATATACACATTAAATTACTAAGAATGCACTGTATAGATAAATAGAAATAACTAGATTAATTACTCATTGAATAGTTATCATTGTGACCGATCAATGGAGTATATAAACCATGTGAAAGCTTTCTACTTAAACACTACTGGTAAGATTAGTTAAGAGATTTTGCGGTGCCGTGATCTCTATCCGATTTGACCGTGCGAAAATGCTGTGAGCATAAATCTTCTATTTAACTCCGTATATTACCTCAGCCAACATTCTGTGTGACAGCGGTAATACGAATGGGAGAACAGTCGCATACTAAAACACTCGGCCTCTGATTAGGCCCTTAAGTAGTACCCCAGCTAACATATAAATATGATATTGTATAATTATGAGGAAAATGATCTACCTGCTCTGCTCCATAAATAGCCAAAACAATATCTGAAAGCCTGTGTTTACTTACACTTGTTAGTCAAAAGAATTAAAAAAACTACCGACGTATGTGAAGGACAGACATAAGCACAAATCAACTCACCTATTACATTTCTTCATAAGATTCATAGCACATGTATAACACAATACATGCTTACAAGGTAGCTATTTTGGAGAAAAAAGCACATTATTGACAAAATAGACCCACCTACCAAACGTCCATAGATTACAATTGGTAAATCACAAATATCACAGAAATGAAAAACTGTATCCTTTGCTTTTTCACCAACTAACCAAACCTATTTCGTAAGAAAGAAAAATAGAAAACGGGTGAGAGAAATAAACAGGATAGATTCTCTAACTAGACAGTCATCGAAAACCAGAGAGTAACTGATGTCAGCATGATCCCAGGAATCCATGAAAGTATCCACCCTTGATCCCATTGTGAATTGAGTATTCCGGATTAGCTTCAAATTGCTTACCTGAAACTCAATGTACCACATTTCCAAATCCAATCAATTTGCGATACTACATGATCATTACTCACTGTTATCAGTGAGATGTCTCAAATTCAACTATACTAGCTACAATTTCTTACTGGAACTCAAAGGACCCATTAAAAAGCTATTCACTAGTGGGAACTTGATTATCATTATCATTAATGGCACGAAGATATTTATGGAGACAAATTTTCAGAAATCCCTCGGGCTAACAGATTCTTTTTGTCCTGATATCTTTTACAATGCAATGATACTGAACGTTTTGGATCGACATATTATTGGGATGTGATTCGTAAGTCTATGGTACTACTGGAGACCTAGCTGATGAGTGGCGAAAAAACAGGTCAAGCAACAAAGCCGATTTAGAATCTAGTCGTCATGGACCTATTATGAGATTTGCGGATAACACTAGTTTCACATGCACCATCAATATATGTAGTTCAGCAGATAGCCATAGCGAACGTAGGATCTGGTACGAACGTGCATAGGTTCGATCCATATTTCGCACCTTACGTCAGCGTAACGATAGGCGAAATTAACAAGATGGGGAACAAAGATGAGATAATATGAATGTCAACTGTAGTGGAGACCTAGACATGAGAAATATGGTGACAGAATAGTTAATGACAACGGAAAGTTAAGAATGACAGCCAAATTAATTAGTCAGTTATAAGGAACAGAAACTGGGACATATTTGCACCGATTCATGTTGAGACATTATATTAGCAGTGAGATGAAATTAATAAACAATCACAGGGTAGTAAAAGTAATGACAATACCAACGGTAGTAGAAAAGATTATGCATTAAGAATATGATTTAAGCACTGATTACGATAATCGCTACGACCCCAACAAATTTGTCTGCACTTACCTACATGGATTAATCTAAAAGTTAATGACTTCACAGACATTTCATGCCTTTGTCTAGTCGTTCAGTCTTCTAAAACCTGTTATATCCCTATTGAATGGTTGAATGCCCACAAAAAATATATGACCCTTAATTTACATATCATATTGAAACAAAACAGGGATTTTCTCAAAGATTCATGTCAAAGAAAATGAATCCACTTTCCCAATCCAACACTGGTAAAAATCTTTTCGAAAAATATCTATTCAGGATTTCATTGTACTACATTAATCTATGTGATTCACCAAACAGGCTCTAAGCACGTGTGTAGGATACACAGAGTTACTAGTAGTAGTACAATTACAGTAGTTATTCAAGAAAAAATTATACAATAGAAACAAAAGCTTGAATAGCATCATGACGTCAAAAGTTAATTGAAATAATTTCGATGTTAACAAATAGAAAAATTCAATAGATAATTACATTATTTGTCCAATGTGCACGCTTAGAACGATCCCTCGGATCTTTGACACATTTGGCGCTTGGCGAAACGTTTCTTGAATTGGGGCTGTGTGATCGTGAACGAACTGAGTGATACGAACAACTTCTTGTTCTACTTCTAAAAAACGACTTTCTTCGACTACGATAAGATCTTGATCTGGAACGACTAGCAGAACGTGAACGTGACGAGTAAGCGGACCGACCATGAGAGCGTGAACGTGATCTAGACCATGATCTGGAACGTCGACTGCCAGAATGTGAACGAGAATAATTGGAGTGACTTTTTGACCTAGTACTCCGACGTGAATGGGAACTGCGTCTGGAAAATGATCTGGTTCCTGATCGACTACGATTCGAATGTGTATAACTTCGCCGAATACTGCCACTCCTAGATCGACTTCGGCTTGCGCTATGGGTACGAGCTGTACTTCGGCTTACAGATCTTTGGGAACCAGGCGAACAAACCATTGCAAGTTGACGAAAGCCGTTCTTATTGTCTGAAATAGAAAAACAGAGGGACAATTGCAAGTAAACCCATGATTGACCTTAGTACCTCAGCTAAATTTAAACTACATTCAATTCAATCCTTAAAACTTGAAGTAGTGTAATTACACTACTTCCGTGTGTGAAGTACCATACTAGCTACTTTTACTATAAATCCAGGTTACGACTACATTATATGGTCGAAGTTCCAGTGGCCGATGTAGCGATTATACAGAACGTGAGGCGCAATTGGACTGCGGTGGTGCTAACATTCACGAACATATTAGAGACGCTCCAAAAGTCAGAAAAGGTGTCATTTAACGTGTCCACTTGAGAAAAACATGTGCAAATACAGACTAAATTACAAGTCACAATATCCATAAATACAAGAAGTGACTGATATATCCCAAACCTTACAACCAAACGGACGTACCGCAACTTTGACATTTCCCGGTCTTTTACATGGTTCCAAATAGTTCTGAATGGAATAGAAGAAGCTTTCGCTTAGTTGGCTTTAGTATCTTATAATAGTGGATCATCTGTGTCGGTAGGTAGGAACATAAGTATATTTAATTATTAAAAAGAAAAAACATTGGCAAATCATAATGAGATTTTGTCCTTAGTCCTTATGAATGTGTAGAGTTTTCTCATAAAAGACTCTTGAAGAGTCTCTTAGACTGGCTCAGTGGAAAGAGGACTCGAGCATTCGATTACTTTTGGGGAGTAGGAAGTGTGACCATAGTCTATCTTGCTATGTTGTTTCCAGTTTCTGGGTGTTACTCCCAAGGCTTTTGTTGGGACTGAGCTTAATTAGATATTTGAGAGAATGTTTAGGAGTGTTAGGCATTCTGTAGGTCCATAATTCACTTCATTGCTCAAAGTTTTAGCGATTTGAGGCACCTTTCATAAGGTTTGGATTTGAGTCCCTGAAATTATTTTGTGGCTTGCGTTTCTATATGTTTCAATATACTCTTTTCCTTTTGGAGTGGGAAAGAAAACATTCTATTTTCATACTCCAAATGAGATCATATGAAATTGTTCAAGGTTGGGTGGGAAGTTTTACCGTTGGACTGACCAAAAATGAGCTTCGATGTTACGGTGCAAGGATTACTCGAGAGGCATTCTTGGTGAGGTTAGAGTAAAACTTCAGATCACTGGGTACCAACACTCTTAAATCTTATTCAACTTGATATTATTTTAGAGGGGACTCACCTAAGTTGTATTTGTGGTTTGCAATGTCTCAGATGGATTACTTTAAACTGTAGTGACTCACTTTTATCACGAGAACACTATTGGTTTAATGAAAACAATTATTATATATACGAATATTCGTCAAGATTAGAACGAATAGTTTGACAGTTATTGAGCGCCGAGTATAGAGAAGTCATTATATGTGAAAATTATATTTGAAATATTCTCAACGATTGAATATTTCAAATATAATTTTCACATATAATGAATTATTATTATAACCAACTGTATCAGTGCTTGTTTTAATGTGCTTTTGTTTGACTGTGCTAATTACAGCCATTTTATGCTTCCATTACCTTCCAACTTTGTTCCGCGGTTTTTGGCTATGTTCGCATCTACTCCGTTCTCCTGCTTTCGCTTGTACCATTTCTTGGCACGATCTTGGTATTCGTTCGATACCACGAGATCGCCAATTGAATAAACTTCATTCAATCCGCTTTCTGACTTATTTGGCACATGTTTCTTGGTAGCGGTGTTCAAGTTAACTGGGACTCGACGCCACGCTACAACACTTTCGTGAGTTTAAGATAACTGGAAAGTATATCCATCCTAGTTTCGATGACAGACAATCTAAAATGAATATTTGGCTATCCGTAATAGCACAAGATTTGGTATGTATTTGGACAAACAGTATGCAGTGCATTTTCACATTTCGCAACTGCAACGGATCAAATAATTTTCGCTAACA
Source organism: Schistosoma haematobium (assembly GCF_000699445.3). Lineage (NCBI taxonomy): Eukaryota > Metazoa > Platyhelminthes > Trematoda > Strigeidida > Schistosomatidae > Schistosoma > Schistosoma haematobium. The sequence continues at coordinate 45,637,530 of NC_067198.1, read as the reverse complement.
CTTCTGGTTGTAATAGCCGAACTCTCTAAGTTTCATACTACTGATGATCACCTTATGTTACTTTCATGATTAAACGTAAGCGCATTCTCTGTACCAAGTACGTAGTCGGTCTGCATACAGTGCAAGGTGAATATTGACAATCCTAAGTTAAAAATCTGTTGTTTACACTTATATGTTCAGAAACAGAAATGAGTCTGGGGTGATTATTCAAGATGCACACTGTTGCCATCATTAAGGAAATGTTGTGGAATGATGCATATACGACGTAAATAAATGGGTGAAATAAGATACAGACGAGACGAGTTCGTAGTCATTCAGATTATAAAACGTTTATACCTAACGATGCACAGTTTCGACATCTTATCGAAAGTCAAATCACTTGTCAAGCAACTACCTACCGGAAATAGTTTACACCAGTGTCTTAAAAATTCGGTTTTCGTATTTACATCATCGTAGTTTCTACACAAAAGGAGTCTGGAATGAGTAACAACAGTTAAGGTCAACTTAAATAAACACTTTTGCCTAGTCAAAACAAAAATAGAGTAGTTAGACGAACGAATGTTCTAAAAAAATATTACCAATTAGTCATTCAACTAATAATTGCTTATTCCGTGACCAAACCAACCGCAACAAATGGGTATTCTTATCAACACGGTAATGTAATCCTATCCTTCCCTGACAGATCGCTTACAAAGCTTACGAAAAATAGAACATAAAATTTTGTTTAATTACGAACACTTATAGTGAAATAGGATGTCACGAATCAATGGTATTGATGTCGATTCCTTATGCTAAACGCTTCTCAGACGCGTACCTGTGGCCGTTAGATGTTTTCACTTCCTACCGGGAGATACTATTGCAAGCAAGACTGACCAATCACGCTAGATATGAGTTCACTCATGACTTTACAAAAGTCACAACAATAAAAACGACCCGTAATACTTTTGACGAGGAAAAGCTAGTTATCACTTGAACACTGTATTTCCCTTAACAAATTAAAGAAATACACATAATTCTGAACTTCCAGCTCCTTTAAATTCCTTCCATTTATGCAATGCTTCATTCAACACCAAACTGGTTTGTTTTCTTCAATTTGATGAGGTATACTTGCTTAGAAATTGGCCTGATAAAAGTGAATGAGTCTAAGAAGTCATACTCGGATCGCTCCATCACAAATGAGTAAACTTCGCCAGTTAAGAACACTGTCCGTCCTGCTTCTCCTCTTCCCTTTGCCTTCTTTTTCATCACCCTCATGTAATACCGCTGACAACATTTGTGGAACATATGACTTTGTCCTGCGCCACCACTTATACTTCCAGAATTTATCTGGGATCACTAACGAGAAGCGCAAACTAATATATCCAAGTTAACGTCTTCTGTTAACTGCTCTGGACTTCACTTTCAGTTATTCCCGACCACCAGTTGCTTGTCGTAACTCAACCTCCACAAAGCGTACCAACTATCATATTAGACATTAGAGTCATACTAAAATTAATATTTGAATGCATAAGAATTTATTCCGCTCTATATTACCTAAGTACCCTACATATCAAAAGAAATGAGTAACCTAATAAAGTAAAGCCTGTAGCACCTGTAATAAATTCATCTTGCCTGTGAACTGGCATGCCTCATGTAACATACTGTTACCTGAGAATACAATATCATCATGAGAGAATATTTAGTTCTGACATGACACCGATTGTCTGCAGTCCCGGAAGAGTGCTTCGATCCACAATCAAAAATATGAAACTCCATTCAAAAACTGCAATTGGATACAAATTGCACCATCTCAAAGGAATCAAAACATCGACGAAATCTACATATGTGATGCAACATCGAAGTGACTACTTGAGCTACTTAGTGAAACCAATGCCTTTCAATTATGTCGTACTGACTTTCGCAGAAGTCTCCGTTAAGGTGATAAATTTAAATAAGCTTTCATTTACTAAAATTTTTGTGTCTGATTTTTTTTTACTTTTTGAGTTTTGGACTTGCCTAAAATATCAATTCTCTACATGGAGTTACGTATATATAAAATGTCAGTAGCCGATTGTCTATTTTCAATACACCTCAGTTCTGGTTCCTAATAATATTCATGAGACAAGTAAATTACGAAAATTCCTTTAAATCCTGTTTATTATTTGGAACCTCATTTGGAGCTTCTAAAGGGATAATAAATTGAACCAGGTATACTTCGTCCTACTTTTACATCAATTCATGTCCAGGTTTGGATAACTTCTGCATATTCTTCTTATAACTTACCAAAATGATTATGTACGATCCAAACTAAGGTTTTGACTGAAAAATAGCTGTCCAAGTGAGTTGGATACGCGCCCTTGCCCGGTTGAAACAAAAACAAAGTGTACATTGTTACCTAAATAAATATGACCACCCAGCTATTCAACCAATAATTGTTCAATTCATCAAATCTAAATTAGAATAAATAAGGAAATTGATAAAGGATGCGAGAAAATTATCAATCGCAACAAATAAATGCTATTCTATAGTGTCTGGATAGACCACGCACAGATTCGTTCAAACGATAATATTTGGTTGCTTTATAACACAGAGTGTTTCCAATTCTGAAAGAGTGCCTCAATTTACAATCAAAAAATGCACAGTTCCAGTCAATACAAGCAACACAATCAATAGGAGGAACGAACCAATATCGCTGCCACTAAGACTAAGTATCAAGTAAAACAACACAAATGCAGTTCAGGAAGAAACATCAAAACTTAGTAAAGGCGTAAGAAACATAAAATCTACATGAAAATACGAATATTAACAACTCAAACACAATCAAAAAGACTAACAAAATGTGCAACTAAAGGAATCAATAGGAACAAACTGCAAGTGTATAGATGGGAGGATTTTCACACACAAACCATTCAAAATGGATCTTACAGATTATACTTTTATTCAGGTGCTTGTAATTCCCACCGTTTCTCTTGTACTATTTTTAAGACAAAATACTTAAGATCATGTTCTCATCCATTTACACAGTAACGGCCCTGTATATTATTTATCTAGTCTCACAATGGTTTTACAAAATAAAAATTATGCAACTCATATTGATCACGAAGAATAAATTGAATGCTGGTTTCCGGAAATATAATTCGGTACGAAGTTGTAGACAGACCTTATGCTAAAACCCATTTGACAGTCCGCTACACCCACAGGTATAGTAAAATATCAGATATTTACAGACAACATTTTCAACTCTAGTTTAACCCTGATTTTGCGTCCTAGAACGCAAAATCATTAACATCACAACCATAATCCCATGAGGTTGAACCATCCGCAAAACAGAAAACAAACTGCTTAAAAACCGAGTATTACCGAATGTTACTACTTGCTATAAAATTTGAGCCGAAATGACTACCATACGTACAAGTTCGCCCATCAACACTAGTGAAACTGTTGGATTAACGTCAAAGATGATATTAACCTCATCTCTTTTTGCCACTAGAATAATAGACTTAATCCTAAATTGTAGATTCACCATCACATGATTGCGTAATCTATAAGATCTTACGTGGAAGTCACATAAGCGTCTATATTGACTTGTCCTATCGTGACAATCAGCATAATACCATTTATAGCCTCTGAGGAACGCTTTTGAACTGGAAAGCAAATAATATATTTAACACGAAAAGAAGGAAGTTACGTAGAGTGACCATGTCTGCATGGCCAAGCTATGCCATACCAACTAAGTGTTTCTGCCTCCACCGTTTCCCAACCTCTCTAAATTCTAGATGTTGAGTGTTCACCTCTTAAGCCATTGGCTGTTATGGATTTTAGATTAAAAATACATGATGTATAACATTTTTAATACTTTGGTATTAGCAGATAAATCTATGAAGTAAACAGTTTTATTAGTCCTTGACATTGACAATGGTCTCAAAACGCTTAGTAAATGTATGTATATAGCGGAAGGCTCTCGGCCAGTCATCCGCAACGGACCACATTTGGTGTGACCGACCCATGTGTTCAGTAACTCGCAGTTTTGATGGCCCAACCACGTTAGTTCAGCAACTACTTCAAAATTAGTAGGTTAACCACTGATGTTTTAGAACATTACAAAAACTTAAGAGGGGTTATACTTGAAAGTGTAGATCCAACATTAAACGAATTATACATCAACTTCGGATTATGACATAAATCGGCAACGAAAACGTCGCTATGTATGCGAGAGGTCATTGGCGAATGAACCTTGACAACGCATATTTTAAATAACTTCTTTATCTAAGCTCTGTGGATTTCCTGGCTGCAGGTTATCCTTTGTTAAAGTCAAAAACGTAACGACTCAGATTTTCAAACGATAAATAACTATAACGACAAATATTGTGGACCATACAAATCCAAACAGAAAAAAATGTGTTAAGCCAGCATTTACAGGACCATCTCTATTCTTAACAGCTCAACGATTAGCTCCTAGAAAGCTAAGATTAGCTAATATGAAGTTCACACATATAACAGGTTGTGCAGTAATCCCGTGATCGAAGAGTCCATGAGCATCTCCTTTCTTTATGGTACTCTTAATGATGTCCAACTGGTCATAATCGAATTTGCATAAAAAGCACTCAAGACCGTAACCTGACAACCGCATCATCAATATCTCGACCTCGTCTCCCAACGACCATGAAAACACTCCATAGCTTTTAACATGATTAGCCACACACAGCTTATTAGTACACAAGTTTTGTGAAGGAATCATTTCGAGTTTCTATCAGTGTGAGACTGAAAATTATTAAGTTTTGGATTGAATTTGTGAGTCGGTGAATGTTGGACCACTACTGAAAACCTAGAACCAATGGACGGCCGTCTCATCCTGGTATGGGACTCCTCATTAGTGCTCATCCATGATCCCGCACAAGAGATTACAACCCAAGACATTTGCGTCCTCGTCGATATGATTCTACGACACTGAATTCAGATATGATTCTATGTTCAAGGAACGCCTAGTCATGTATTGTGCCATATCACACTTTCAATACTATGGAAGGCCGAGAATTCACTCTCTTCATAAATCATCTCACGGTTTACTTCAGACAAACAATATACTTCCAAAACAGACGACGAAGTTGTAGGTGCCTTGTCTTGTATAACTTATTTGAAGGGTTTACAAGGGATCTACTCCCTTGAACTTGCTCATGTTATGAAAAACATCGACCTATTGCAATAGTTATATTCTACAACCACAAAACCGCGAATCAAACACGTAAGAAAAAGTAGAGAAAACTTACCTTCTGACACATATGTAGGTAGTCTAGTTCCAAATTTTATAACACAGTCATTCGTGCAAATCATTAGTATAAGCAAACTGAAAACATCACCGTCAAATTTACTTTCATTCACTCACTCACGTTCGATGAACTTCCGTTAACCATCAGTCCGAAATACACATGAATGTCAGTATTTTCACGTAATAAATGAGTAATAGATCATACGAATTAGTAGTATTACTAAGTGCTGTCACGGTTTAGTAATAAAGAAGTCGAATAAATCTCCTCGTAACTAAACAAACCATATTAAAATGTTACCAAAAAAATATTCCAGCGATAATCCAAGAAAACATAAGATATACACGAATGGAATCTGTCACTGAGTGTTGACAATAGTGGGTTTATTTACAATGGTCGCAGACTTCCAGTAAGCCTGCCCTACATTGAAACTATAATTCAGTTCGAAAGCTTCACTAACGATCCTCCCTTCGAAAGTGGTTCGTTTCATCGATTCTATGTCGGTGTGATTACCAATAAGTGATGCAAACAAGGTCTAGTATCCATTTAATTGACTGTAAAATGAGGTAGAATTTCTAACATCTTACCTGTTTGAGTTTTTTCTTCTTAATGTAAGTGCCTACAATCCTTACCTACTTAATTAAGCCAGCTACCCCTCATGGAGGAGCATAAACCTCCCACCAGCACTCTCCATCCTACTCTGTCTTGGGAAATTCTTTACAGTTGTTATTCATTCTTTTAATGTCTGCTTTCAGTTTCTGATCCAAAGTCTGCCCATGTTCACACTAACTATTATCATGGTCGACTTCCTGATATTTTTGATAAATGTCCTTTGGGCTCCATCGCAACTCCTGACACTTGTTTTTAACCACGTTCATCTTGATTTAGTAGGATCGTTAGCAAATTTAAATGGATACTCTTACTTTTCAACGTGTATGAACCATTACACATGCTGGCCAGAATCATAGGCTATCAAGCACATCACTGCTGAAACAGCGCAAGACAAACAAGACTAATATACTAATCACCTCGCCATTTCCTTCAGCTCACAATCCAGACTCGTAGCTGCTCTGAAGTGCCGGGAAACATGAAAGATATGGCTGAAAAAAATATTCGTGTACAGCAAAGAAAGTGGAAAAAAACATTAAACATTCCAAATAAAACTATACAATTTCATTACTAAATTAGCGGAACAATGTACGATAGGAACATGTGATACTCGAGTGTCCCTTAATGTCTTGACCTAAAAACAAATAAGAGGGATGAAAGGACCATGATGGTCATTAGGAAGGTTCTATTTGGCTGATTGTGAAAGTTCATGTCAGAACTATAGATTAGGTACCAATCGAAGAGAAGTGCTCCATTTGAGGTGAAGCCGATTTTTGACTGTAAGACAGTGTATATCATAAAATTAGACACTGCTATGTAGTGGACGAAAGGAGTACATAAACTAATGACGATGAATACTCTGCTAATAACCTATCACTGGGAAATTTTATACTATTATCAAAGTCAGTATATTTTCTAAACAATCACAGTTACTATTGAAGGGTTTAGTAGCACAATAGGTGTTTTGAGGCTGATACGCAGATGACTAATTCTTAGCTTCGGGATGCTATTCTGCAAACTTCTCCAATTGTTAAGGTCAAAGAAACAAATGGCTTTACAATATAATTTTTTATTGCCAATAATCACAAGCCACGACGCCACTCACACAACGATAAATTTTTTCATATATTATCGAACGACAGTAATAAGTAGCATTATTAATTTTGTCTGTCATGCTTGCATAACCTTCGCTCTACACATGTTATGCGTATGCAATGACCAACCTGGAATGAAGAGAAACAAAAGGCAAAACCAGAAATGCAGTTGCCGAAAATTTAACTTTAGCAGGAACGAACAAACTACAATTCTTCCAGTGCTCCAACTTCATTAATTGGGTCAATTTTCTACTCCATTTATCTTTGGTTTGATCAGCTGTCAGAGAAGAGAATGGTGATTCCTCACACTTGTCGCTGCAAGTTAACTAGATTTGGCGCGTGATGTAAAATTATTGGTAAACAATCTAGCTCCAGGATTTCATTGCTGAAAATAAGAGCTGTATATTTAAAAATATTTTTCTAGAATTTCTCTATCATGAGCCTGGTGATACTCGTCAAGCGGACAGGTTATCCAAGAAAGAATTTTAAATATAGTCTATTTAACTTCGTCAGGGTCAAATCTGAATCAGAGGAAGGCTTTTAGGATTAGAATCAAGGATAAATTCTGGACTACTTGCTTATCAGAAACACGTATCTGGAATTCCGTTTTTTGCCTGGTTTGCACGGGAATGCAAGTTGGAAACGGACCAGTAGATCAATCCACACTGCATAATTGTTCACGTACACGGATGAACGTTGGAAGACACGTTTCATAGGATCATTTTGAATATTAATGACAGTCAACAACCAGTTTCTACTACAAACAGGACTTCATAGTGAGAAACGTTCTCTGATAAGAGCATTTCCGAATGGGGTTCAGTGATACGAAGTAAAATGTATTGTCAAAGATATAGGCTACTAAACACATAAGTATTCTGGTAGTATCAGTTTAAGGAACACCTCAAGGTTTAATCTGTCTAAAGTGGGTAGGATTATGGAACATAATGATCTCTTTATAACAAATCCATATTTCTCAATGATAAATAAGTATTCCCCTAGGCTTGTTGTAGAGGATAGTCCCTGTTAGTAACAGAGGTTGAGCTGGGAAAAGTGAAGGGAAACTTGGTTTGTCGAACTACAAATTTTTTTCCAACACATCAAATAATAGATGATAATTCGAACCACAGGGTGTCACAGTATGAATCTTGAGATTCATACAGCTAAATATGGTTTCAAGGCATTTTTCTGTCAATCCCGAGGCCTGACTATTTTACCCGACTCTGTGTCCGTAAATTATGGTGGCATTTTGTCATAATAATCCTTCCTGACCTATTGAGGAAAATTTACTCATTTGTAAAATCATAAAACTCTCAGGTGACTAGACATGGAAAAAGAATAATATCTCCGTTCATTGATCCTAACACATGTGCTTGCAGTATATATCTTGATGTCGAAGAACCCCAATTAAAATAGGATGGTATGTGTCCGTCTAACATATCACTGCTGAGACACACATAGTTCCGTTGACAATATAAATTTTAAACTTCCGCTACTTGTTGGAAAATACAACTGTCTACGCGAGACATTTCAGAACTATTTTCCCCACCCTACTAGTAATCGGTATATTTTGTATCCACCACTAGTTTCCCTCCCCCAATTCATTTCATCCAAGCTATACCCATGAGACATTGGAAAATTAGAGTTTAGAAGACAGATGGCCGGCGAACTTCAGTGATTGCATTTCAACTACTTAAAAAAGTCGTCTTTAAAATAGATTTTATAGGACAGTGTAAAACCAAGTTAGTGTTTTACATACATTGTTAGCTATTTCGAAGATACCTTCATTACAATATGTTGAAGTGATGAAGTTTAGACAAGCTATTTTGACGACCGACTTCATAAGTCTCATTTTTCGATGTTGAACTTGTAGAGTCTCATTATTAGACTATTATTCATCTTAAACACAAAGCTCAGTATTATCGATTCGGTTTTCCAACCAGGCTTAAAGGTGTAACAAAAGTCCATTCTACTGGAAAAATATTTTATCTGTTTATTTTTATCCACCAACAAGACTTGATGAAAAGCAAACCAAGACTAATTACAATGGATTAGGTTAGAAAGGGTACGACTGAATAGAATTTACAAGGGATTCATTTTATCCATTCACTTCGTAACAAAGCTAAGCATAAACGTATATTCACTGATTTCTGTCTGAGTACATTTGACAAATCTGGAATGTGAATAACTGTCGGAGCAGAAGCGATACGCATTTGGCAGAAATCTTGACTGTAATCATTTTTCCATATTACACGTAGTAAATGATAACGCCAACCTTGTTGTGAAGCACACAAAATTTCCGGTAATGAAAATTCAAAAAGATCAGTTCCTGAATTTAAATTCGTTTCACTATTATTACTATGTAGATTAGTCGAATCCATTGTTGATTTAACTTCAATGAATATAGGACCAACAGATAGCAAACCTGATGTTTCAGATGATGTACTATCTTGTTGTTGTGAAGGTCTACGAATAATTCGAACAATATTGTTATTTATTTCATCCTTTAAGTTTTCAATTAAGTTGTCCCACTTGTTCGCATCACATTCAACTATGAAAACGGGATACAAACAACTAGTTACATATCATTAAGTAGTATAGTCTAAACACAATTAAGTCGCCAGAATGGCGTAAGAAAATAAGATGAATAAAGACACATTTATCTCCAGTATATGATATTCGGCGTTATTCAGTCAAATTGTGATACAAAAGTAGGCGATATCTAGTTACTTTTCTAAACTTTCAAGTAATTGATTTAATATGGAAACGAAGTGTAAGCCATCTTCAAATACTTCAATACTAATTGCTTAAAAAATTACAAAACTTTTTAAAATGTCGTAACAGTAGTTACCAAAATGATTGTTATTATGAACTGACATTAGATGAATAACCACTGAGAAACTAAAGAGAGGATATTATTTATTTCAACACATAAATATTGGTACAAGAGGGTACCAAATATATATGCGTCACACCATATTTGTGTGTGTAGGCTGTGATACTGCCAGGGTGCCCAGACCGAGGGCCACACCCCAAGCCTTTGACCTAAAGGTCTGATCCACAAGGCAGTGGAGCATCATGAGGAGATGCAGTCCCATGGTGGCCGGTGACCAACAATTGGTTCATACGCCATTTGTTCCCGCAGGATACTGGAGCCCATGTGCACTCCGAGATAGCTACTTTGTTCAATCTTCTGTCTGGGTTGTACACCAACCGCTTCAAATCACGAGATGAAACTCAAACGAGACAGGTTTTAAGCTGAACACAATATCTCTAAATCGCTGGATCGAAATGCAGTGATGATCACAAACTGACAAGATTTCAGTTTACATTACATGATGAATTTAGTTAGACAACCATTAAAGACAAAGAAGGACTGGATAACTGTTTTTTTTTTAAAAAAAAAAAAAAAAACTAGTAAACTTAACAACAATGAACACCTACAACACAAATATTCGTGTTTCATAGTTAGTGTTTAACTTTTTGAAGCTCTGAGTTGGCATAATAGTTTACATTGCTAACTTCATTTGAATTAGCGATATGATACAGCACACAATAGAATGACGTTAGTGGGTAACTGGATCACACTGTACATAAGTGAATTCTACTGACAATGGTTTCGCATCAGAACTCTTTTTAAATTACTTCCTAAAATCAATCGTTAATGACTACAGAAGTGCTGAATTCTTCTCTACGTTCTCAGTGGTTTTCTTACTTAGCTAATGATATCAATATTTTTAAAACAGAAAGAAAAAACAAAAACAATAGACAATAATCGATGAAATAAGAAAGAATTAATATATGATTTCAATTACCTTGAACATCTACCTCAAAGTCATATGGTTTCATTGATTCCACATCGGAATTACACCAATTACATCGAATTAATCGTCCAATACCAAGTAAAGGATGCCCAGTAGGAAATTCACAACTAGTCATTTCATCAAAATTATTATGATGAATTTGTATACGATGAATATAATCAATGAATGTATGATAAATATATAATTCACCTATACGACCAATATTAGTAGATTTGTCAGTAGTATTTACAAGCATACGATTTAAACGAGTTTTTAAATTTTCTGGAATAACAGTATTCTCATCATTGAACCAAAATGTTGTTTTATCATGAATTTGATCAATTGATTGACATGTTTCTTTAGAAAGACGAATAAATGGAGTGGTACCAGTACTAATGGCTAAATTTATTTATTGAATAGAGAAGATAAAAAATTAAAAGAAAAATGAAATCAATAGGTAGAGTTATATTATAACATCTCTTATACAATTGAATTTGGATTACGGTTAATTTTGTTAAACCATTCAATTAACTTATTTAACAGATAGTGTTATTTGGACAGAGAGGATAGCTCACTGACTCGTTCGAAGTAAAGATCGGTGTCAGGTATAAGGTTGCTTACTTTCACCCTTTCTCTTTCTTCTGGTGATCGATTGGATCATGAAGATATCAACATCTGAGGGGAATTACGGGATACAGTGGACAGCTAGGATACAGTTAGATGACTTTGCAGATGATCTTGCTCCTCTATCGCACACGCAACAATAAATGCAGAAGACGACCAGTGTAGCAGCAGCCTAAGTGCATAAACCTCACCCTACCTCAATTGTTAATTGCTCAAATATCGCTCGATGAATCATTTGCTTTCCCATATATATATGAAGATTAAATCTTATTAATTGCTTGTCTTCGATCCGATTTGAATCTGAATCCGCTTGCTCGCGTGCATTAATCTTTCTGCTCAAAATGGCTTGGCGTGTTTGTAGCTTTGTTATCTGCGCCAGCTAATAATAAACTGTATTCGGCGCTTCGTGTTGCCTTCTGAATTCATACACTGTTGGGATTCATTTAATAACGGTTATCACGGTGACTGATAAACGAACCCTAAGAAATTATCTCGAAACCAAGCTACTACAGTATAATCAGTGTTAAGTGACTATAATAGAGGACTTGACACAAGTATAATCTCGATAATGCAATGAGAAGACGAAGCTTATCAGAACTATGTGATATATTTACGCAACACATTTCGAACAATCTGATCACACACATATACTTGTTAAGACATCTTTATATGAAAATGAAAAGGTCAATTAGACAGGTTAAAGGTAAGTCGTAACAAAGAAAAATAATAATAAGGTACACAAAAACAATGTGATAACCACTCTAGATAATAGATCAATATTACCAGGGTAGGTTAAGTGTAAGGACAAATTGTTTCTGACGCATTCAGTGGGTTTCAGTTTCCGTATAGCCAAGGCTTCAATAAACCTTAATATACGTCCTTGAAGGCTTTTGTATAACACTACAAATTCTGAATTGATGTCAACCTTATGACCAGTCTCGATTAAATGTTTTGCAATGGAGGATGATGTCTGTCTATCCTGTGAACGTATTTGACCATTGGAATCCATTTGTTTCTGCAACCATTTTGGTATGTGTTCATCCACCCTTAACTGCAAATCACGATTTCTCCTCCCTATGTACGTGTTTCCACATATACATGTAAATTGATAGATACAATCGCTTACGTGCTATTCGGAATTTTGGTGAAACATAGACCTTCGTTTTTCAATAATGACAAGTTGGGCTGCATAAAATGTCCGGTTGATGGCTTATTTAAGTCTCCGTTTCAACATGAGACTATTTGTGTCGCCTCTAAATGGTAACATAATGTAGACTCGCTTTTTGGGTGCCAGAAATGTCATAGGTTTAATCGTATTGCAACCCCTCCAGAGGTTTATAAACTTTAATGAATAATCATTATTCATTAACGTATCAGTTAAGAGTTTCGTCTCTACTTCAATCATCTGTCAACATTTAAATTAAATATGAAGAACCAAGTAATTATGAATTATAAACTGAATAAATAAAACTGTACCTGGACAATAGGGAAATTTTGACTAATCAATTGGTAATTTATCAGTTAAATTAGCTAGAAAGAAATACATGATAATTTCCTGCTAATTACCACTAATAATTGAATAGAGATGATAGTACACAATTCAGTCAGTCAGTCAGTCAAATACAAAGTCGAATCCGATATGTGTATACATTGGTTCAAGTTGCTATATCCTATTAGTACAGTGAGATGAAATTTTCAAGGCAAATTTCCAGAGTAATAAAGGTAGTAACACTATCAGTGATAATAGAAAAGATTAAGCAACAAAGGTATAATTCAACAAAAGATACATTAGTTAATAAAAAAATATGGGAAACTTAGGAACTTAGAATCTAGGGTAGAAGAGGCAAAGAGTGGATGCACTTGAGCTATTTCAAACAATTTTAAACCATGTCATTTATGGTCCCTAAACATTGGTTACAATAATCATCTGTTAACACGGTTCAGTACAGTGTCAGTGTCTTCATAAACTGATACTATGTCTTGGTTTGGTCGCTATTAGCTTTCTTCCAGACAAGTTATACACCAGAAAAAAATTGACCATCGAATTCGTCGGTGGTTGGGCAAACGTAACACATGTCTTATATACTCAATGAGTAGATCAAAGATCCACCAAACATCATTTTACTTTGATCGGGAGGATAATATCATTAATTATTGACATTTGAAGTGTTTTTGAAGTACATTATATCTTTTTAGATAGAAAATTTCATCATTAAACATGCACATACACAGACATATGCACTAATAATCAATAACAACAACAAGGAAAAAAACAACATACCTTGCATAGCACTAAGTGTTGTATCATATCGTGTACTTTGTCTATTAGTAGTAGTAGTAAATGTTGATGATTTCGAAGGTATTACCTCGAAAGAATTCACTGAAATCAACGGTTGATTGTTATTAATACTTTGACTAGTTAATACTATGTTATCATCACTATTAGTACTAATACTACTAACAGATGAATCAGTAGTTTGATTATTTTGATAACATTCCACTACTTTTGACGTTAATGTTGACGACGGCGGTAGTAATGGAGGGCATAACAAATGTAATTCATGTTTAGCTTTACGTTGTTTTACACCATGTGATACAAGATAATTCTCTAATTGACTTAGAAAAGTTGAATTTAAATGTGGTTGATTTATAAAAACTGTTATATCGGTTTGAATTGATAAAGCTAAATTAATGAAACCTTGAATGAATTGCCTAGAAAATTTTAAAAAACGTAGAAAAAAAACAAAAGACCACTTTTCAGGCAATCGATCAAAACACACTGAAATTACTAAAAACCAATAGACCTGAGAAGATTTGTAGTCCAGATGATGGTTGCTTTTAACTGTGTCATCTCTGAGCTTAGTGATTAAATTTAAACTCTTACATTGTCATTCTGGACAAGATAATAAGCGCTTACTTCATGTTAAAATGAGCTGCATAATTAATCGATAAACGATAAACCAATCTGTTTTGAATGGTTGCTCTCCGACGTTTTATTAGTTTTTCTGTTTACTTCTCTTTCATTTTTTTCTGATGACTATTGGTCAGGTGATTGGTTTATCATTTTCTTATAGGTTGGTATATTTGACAAACGTTTACAAGCTTACTGATTACAAGTTGACCTGAGTTCTATGCCTTCAGAAATTCTCTGTAATCGTTTGAATTTTCTCGATTTATAACTTTATAAGCTTTCTCAATCTAATTCATTTTTGTGCACATCGATATGCGCTGATACGTGTGATATATAGTTATACCGCTAGTTGATAGATATGTATAGACAGATATAGAAGAGATCCATTTTGTTCAAGATAGTATTTATCGCACTTGGAACAATTTATTTAGTAAATGATAGTGCATTTGTCTTTTTTCGCTGCTGTGTTTTGGTCATCACAAAACGTAAAAGTTTCGGTTAACTTGTGAGCAACTTTGATTTTTAAAGGTTTTTTAGAATCCTTGTGATGATTTTTTGCAAATTTCTCATATAAGAGAATCATTTGTTTTCATGGAGATAATTTTGCGTAGTTTTGTCGACTTTCTGAACACTTTTTGACAAAGTTGTGAGCATGGCAATTTTCTTTTTACTCAGGACGGATATGAAGGCTGCAGTGAGGTTTCGAGATATGCAGTACACATCTCCCAACCATCTCAGTCGATAAACATCTGATCAAGTTTTGTCGAATGATTTGTATTCTCTACCTAGGACCCTACAACTAACATACATACATTAGTAACGCATCGAAGATATTCGTGATTGAATACTAGTAGCATATCCATACGCTTTTACCTCAAGAGAAAATGTTTTATCGAATCAAACAGGTAGAACTGTTGAAGAGTATACTAATTCAGTGATAAGTAGACAGATATTTTGTCTACAATACTGCGGCATTATGGTAGAATTTTTACTGGTTCGAGCAAAAAAACTTATAAGTATGAGGTTGTGGAGATCATTAAGTTATTGATTGAGATCATAAACCGATTGATGTTAGACCACCATTGAAAACTTGGAAGCACTGAACGGCTGTTTCGTCCTATTGTGGGAGGTTAGACATTAACACCGTTGGATTCCAACTTAGTGGTCTAGTAAGTTGAACGTTCGCGTACGAGATTGAGGGCCCTGTGTTCGAATCCCGCGAGCGGGATCGTGGATGCGCACTACTGAGGAGTCCCACAATAGGACGAAACGGTCATCCAGTGCTTCCAGGTTTTCAATGGCGGTCTAACACTAATCGGTTCATGATCTCAATAAAAAAACTTAATTAATGTCTTATTTATTGTTAAAAACAATTAAATGAATGATTAAATCACAACGTCAATCAAATAAAATAACATTCAATTATGATTAAACTAACGTTAAGCTAATCTTTTTGAGTCCACCATATGGACAGATAAAATCAATAATTTGAGATAACAACGAATTATCAATAGAATCAAAACCAATGGAATGTTTCAATAATGGATCATTCATAGAACCCAAAAGAAGATAAATTAGTTGTGTACCATGATCTGGTTGTATTTGGGATAAATTGGCAAATATATTAGCACCTAAAGTGCTGTCAAGAAATAATTTCCCATTCAATAGACAACCAATAAAACGTTTTGATAGATCTATACCTGTATTAGATAAGATTTTTGAATATAATGAAGTATTGTTAAATGATAAAGCAATATGTAGATGATCAACCTGAAAAAAAACAACAAATGAACAAAATGTTGAAAAGAACAAGAACAATGTTATCAAAACTGTTAGGAGACAATTTATTGAATTAATTGTCGAAAAAGCTAAGACAATGATCGGGATGTACCAATTTTTTAATAGGTTCATCAGCGTATTTTTCAAACTGCCTGATTTGGAAAAAGACAACATATGAGGCTTTTTTATGGTCTGTTGCTACATTGACGTGGTGGTCGCGCTTGCCTATCGTGATGAACTAATCGAGATATACTGGCTAGAACAAACGCTCCTCGAAGTCTTACTATGACAGACAGGTCGGTTGAAGAACGGTAAGACTAAAAACAACAAACCCAAGGTCCGAGGACGAAGCCGTACAACTGACTGTACACAGGTGTGACGACAATAAGGTGTTCCCTTCAGACAACTAAGAATAGCAGCGATGCTGCCTTCCCACAAGGAGGGGTGGGGTTGGAAAACGTCGACCCTAAATATACACATCTCGCCTTATTCAACAGATATTCGTCTCCAACAGTTAGGTCTCAACAAGTAACAGAGCTAACACGAAAATCACTCACAAACAGGTCGTGTGTGACCGGTCTCAAGTAATTATGCCTTGGGCACTGCGGTCATGCTCTCAGGTCAATAAGACCACCCTTAATCCAACTTCCTTTTCAGGTACATCCAGAAGAGCCGTTCCACGGTGTGGACAACCGGGAAGTGATAACTGCCCTCATATTTCTAACAGCACTCAAGACTGACTGACTGATGGTCTGACTGGTCAAGTTAAAAATTTGTTACCTTTGTTAATAGTTTAAAGACTACTTTTAACTATATAGATACGCTGTAAAAGATGTAACCTTGGGAATGAAGTCTTTTCAATAATTTCCATTATATAATTTTACTGGCGGCTTAAGTTTTGAAAATTCTAATAATCTGGAAATCAACTAATAAGTTGGTAACTCACGTATTAAACGTACAGAGATTAGCCGGTGTAGAAGTGAAGGGTAGTTAAACCAAAATAATGAGATCAGTTGACAGTTGGTCTAAGCCTAACTAGTACACATATATTACTTGGTTGGAGTTAACAACAAAACTGTGGTTGGAGACTCGACACAATATATAGCTCAGAATCATTTACAATGGCGTAGATACATTCACTCTTTATCATCCTCACAAATCTGAATTCCTCTATACGAAATTTTCAATTCTATCTTTTTTAACTATACTCCCAGTGTTTAGTCTTTTTTATTATCATAGTCACTAGATTACTTCAATCTCTTTTGCTATTGACATTGTTAATCTCATTTCATCGCGTTCATGTGTCAAGGCAAATTGTCCGATGCCGAAGTGAATAAGAAAGCTTTAGGTGGTGAAGAAAAGTTACTTAATGAACTTATGTCAATAAAATAGACATAGTCACCCGTTGAAGTATAATATAATCAGAAAGAGTGGACATAAAATTCCTGCCTTCTCCAAAGCCCTAGAAACTAGTAGTGAAGATCCCATATGAAATATGCTTCAAAATACATTACTGTAGACAAAAGAGATAAAGTATTAATATTAAAATTAAGAATAAACTAATCAATGATTTAATGGTAATAAAGTTATCATCAGTGTCCAAAAGCTCACGATTCCATTGTATAAATTATCGTTAAAAAATAGAATACTGATCAATGTGTTTAAGGAAATTTGAAACCTAGAAGTTTGGATACAAAATTTATCATTTGAAACTTAGACACAAATAAATCACCACACATAGTCCGTCCAATGAATACGAAAACTGAACGTCAGCAACAAATCACGGCTTAGTTTAACAACCGACCGTAGCTGCTAATATGACGTGATGGTCTGGTTTGCCTATCATGATGACTCAACCGAGCTATACTGGCTGCTCCTTTAGGTTCTATCAAGCCAGGAAGGTCAGTTGAAGAACTGTAAGACCAAAAGAAGCAACCTACGGTCCGAGGACAAAGTCGTACTGCTGGTTAAAGAGAGGTGTGACAGCAGTAGGGTGACTACATCGGACAACCAGCAACTGCAACGATGCTTTTTTGTCACAACGGAAGGAAGGGGTTAGA
Organism: Schistosoma haematobium; assembly: GCF_000699445.3. Taxonomy (NCBI): domain Eukaryota; kingdom Metazoa; phylum Platyhelminthes; class Trematoda; order Strigeidida; family Schistosomatidae; genus Schistosoma; species Schistosoma haematobium. The sequence goes on along the minus strand of NC_067198.1, from coordinate 45,619,410 downwards.
AAAAATCGACCTGAAAACTGTCACACCTCATTTTACCTCATGGATTCCAGTCTACCGCGGTTAGGCTTTTTGAAGTGTGGAGCTAACACATCAAAACTTACCACAAAAAGGTCGTGCGCGACCTACCTCAAGTAGTTGTCGCTTTAGTTCTGCAGTCACGCTCCCAGTTCACTAAGAGAACCACTAATTCAACTTCGTTTTCAGGTCTCTCAATAAGGAATATCCTTCCACGGTGCGAGCGATCAGAAAGTGACATTCGCCCTAATACTTCTTACCAGCACCCGAGATCATCGTGATTGAATTAAAACCCCATTCAGTTGAGTAACGTTGATCATCATACCTTATTTTTTTTTTCCAGACACTAATCGATTATATTTGTTTGATGTTGGTGTAAGACTGATATATGATGACAGTGGGCTTGAACATTTATCAGAGACTGTCTGGATACGCGACATTTAATCGATTACCCCCATGGAATCGTTCATTTAAGTTAATAGATATAGCCTCTAAAGAACGGCATTTCGCACAGTGATCATCCAAAGGTTACAATTAGGCAGACATAAAACGACGACGAGATATCTGAAGAACTGGAAGTTTACGAACTTAAACAGATTTACTATTGGTTGGTTGCTAAGTGGTGACTTATGTTATATTTGTCGAGTTATTCAGTATTAGTCGGATTTTATCTATTAAATTACAATGTAGTTACCACCCTAAGTGTTTCAAAAACGCATGAATTACATTTTATTGTTAGATGATCGAAGGTAGTTGGCGGGAAACTACCTCCTAACATTTCTATCGGTAATTCAAGCAATTAGAACGGAAGTAAGGCAAATCCATCATAAGAATGGAGAGCATTTTAAATATTGATGTACCTTGAATTTTGTAAATTACAGTTTTTATGACCGCATTCTATAATGTTTGTTGTATGGAATATATAGATTATTAAATATAATGGTGCATGATACAGTGGGACAAGCAGTGTAGAAGTATGACTTTTAGGGTTACCATAAGGAGGACGATTATTTGTATTGTTATTGTATAATAAGTGTACGTGTGTAATGTATTTCTATATTTTCCTATTTCTAAGCTTTCGTTTGACCGAAAATTGTTGTCGAATATCTTATTGTTCAAGATTTACGATCAGTTAACTTTTCCCTCATTACTCCGGTTTTTTTTATCGTTTAAGACTAAAGTTAAGTACACATTGTAATTCCTTAATTGTCTTACTGTGAAGCCAGATATGTCAGGTATATTATTCTATGGGTTTTATATCATAGTTGAATTGAATACAATAGAGAACTGATCTGCTTTCTATCCACGTCTTCTGATTGGCCACTAAATCAAAAGAACTTCGAAGAACAACAGAAGTTAAGGTTTTGCTTGCCATTTATTGGAGGATGTGCGTCAATATATAATACAAATGCCTTTATATCGTCACATCCAGATCACACAGTATCACTTAATAGAGTCCAAGTAAGAAATCTTTCTTTTCCCGACATAACAGTAAATATAATTTAACAAATTTTATGATATAAAACCTTACCAGAAAAGCATTAATCTCTTTTGATTCCAAAATTCCATTCACTATAGTTTGATCGATTGAATTTTCTGATGTATTAGTATGATAATTGGTAGTATTTGATGAAGAATGAATGGTTGAACACCACCATAATAGAATTAAACGCATTAAACCCTTTAAAAACATATCTAATGCACGACATGGTATCATGAAGGTATCAGTTTTAAAACTGCTAGTTGGATTAGAATAATAATTAATAGTATTAACTTGATGATGATAATGATGTTTGATGGATAATTCACTGACATGATCAATGACCTGTGTATACAAGATAAGAAATTTTTAAAAAAAATGACAATCCAGTAAACATTTGAAATACAATGAAACAGTCTTTCTTTTTCTTGTAATGATTTTGTTAATGTGAACAACACTGGATTTGCTCATTTAATGAATGTACATACTCTAACAATTAATTACCAACGTAAAACTTCTGTCTGCTTATAAACTAGCTAATTAAGAACGCCATATCAACTAATTAAGTACTCTCTGTCTTCCCTTAAACTAAGAGATTAAAATCGCTTCATATCTTTCTTTCTACGAACTAATTCTTTCTTACTGCACTATATCCTTATTGCAATCTATCTTTTATATATTACCACAACTGAATTAACTGCTTTTATGAATCCAGTATCCATCTTGTTGTGTTAATGAGGTATGGCAACTTGGACCGATGCATATATGTGCCTGGTCCTACGTTGTAGCTGACTGACTGACTGATTAATTAAGTACGTTATATTTTTTGTGACCCATTAGACTCACGTGATTTATGTACATATCATACAATGAAGTAATCTAGTTATTAGATCTTAATGTGTATATAACTAAGACATTTGTGATACAAAACTGAGTAACACGTTTATGATTAGGTATTTATAATTTAAAAATGACACGAAAGAATTTTGTGTTGATGATGACGTTCAGAAGAAGAACGATGAAAGCTTCACGACCAAAACATCGAGATCAGAGAACAAAACTGCATCAAAAACGTCACGAAAATTAATGAGCCAAATGAAAGTATACAATTTAGATAATATAAGAGTGTCCATTGTTTATTACACGATATATAGAAAAAATATATAAAACTGATCGTTCAAAAAACAGTTTCCAAGATTTCACAATTTCATTTTTTTTTTAAGCACATTCATCTAACACTTGTAAACTATTAGCTGAATGGTTTTTTGATATCCTAATCTAGAGATGTGAATGGTCTGTTGATGGGAAGATGAAAACAAAGTTGATGAAGAAAAAACAAGTCAACTAGAAGTCTGTATAATCGACTCTACGTTAAACAGTGTTAGACAGATTTAATTGATTCCAATGAAAAATGAAACCTATGATTTAAGCACTTTAAACATTTTCTAGATTCGAAGAAAGATGAAGACATTCTCATTGATAATTATTGGCATAAAAACAAATGACACTGAAATGCTGAGTTATTTAGACTGATACAATACAAATTCTAGACAAATAGAATCTGATTCGTACGAATTTGACTGAAAAGCGTGACATTAATCAATATCTAACGCTATAAGCACTCAATAACTCCGCGGACGAGTTCTCCGAAGATGAACAAAGGCTGGAAATACTTCGTTCAATCAATGTTCGAAAGCATCTTCCTAGAGAAACTAAGGAAACGATGAAGTGCATTAACTATTCTGATCGGATAACTACAAATTTTGTTGTTAATTTCAGTATATTTCCAAAATACTCTGGGAAATCAGAACCACACATAACACTAAATATGTTATTGTTTTCTGCTCCTGAATTATTCTTGGATATAAGGTTCTTTTCATACTTCATCCTGGATTTTGTTCTTCCGTTTGGAGCTGAAGTGTAGGAGATTTATAGGGAGATAAGAAGCGATTGTAGAAAGTATTAAGAGTTTCAGTATCAAATAGATCACACAGAAATCAATTACTGTTAATATCTCATTCCTACAACATGAGGTCAATCGCTGTGTATACGAATGAATCGAAATACTAGTCAGTAGTTCATTTGTTGTAAGTTAAACGGTTCTTGTATACGAGGCAACACCTAAGCATGCAAAATTCATATCTTTCTATAATATGCTTTCTCATAAAGGATTTTGAGATAGTGTAGGAACTACAAAATCCAACAATCTTTGAAACTCACTGATGTTAATTAAAATTAGTGAATCTCTTCAGAATAATCATTGAGAAAAAAAAACAACAGAAAAACAAATATGAACTAACCGGTAGACTGAACAAATCAAGAAGTAGGCCATGTACAGTTCCTTCACGACAATAATACTGTACTGATGATGATGATGATGATGTAAGCTGATCCAACAGAAAAGAAGTAGAAGTAAATACTGATTTTGTTGAAAATGGAGACATTTTTAAACTACTTCCAGTATATCTTGCATTTAGACAATTTAAACTATGCGCCATTATACGAAAGATTGGATTGAATGAAACATTATTTCCATCGACATTATTTTTACTAGCATTCCATTGTTTCCAGTTCATTTCATGAATTAAACGAGCATGTATAGGTTTAGACCAGGCAAATAAATAAAGTTTATTGCTTTGATGATTTGTAGTATCATCACTGTTATCATCCTCATCATCATTCGTCGAAGTGGAGGTCAGTGTAACAATCTAATAAGCAAATGAAATAAATAAACAATTAATTCAGTTTTCATTACCGACATATACAACTGTAATTACTGTATAAATTACAACTGATGAATAAGTGTGATATTGATGATTATTTTTATTGTTGTCATTCTTAAAGGTTGTTTTTGTTGTTGGTTTTCTGTTGTTTGGTATTCAGGATTGAATTTCTTGAGTCTCTATTGGTAAATTAGATCTTTGAGTGTAACTGCCCATTACTGACTGTAGATATACGTTTTTGGTAATTTTCATAAATATGATTAGCGATGGCATTAAGAACGTGCGTTTTATCCTATTTGGGACTCATCAACTGGATCTGTCTACATTCTAATGTTGATGTTCATATTAAAAGTTGATCACAGTACCAATAGCTAACACTGTACCCATTAGCTTAATGTATGCCGTGATGGTGCTCGACGCGATAGGTACTGTGTTCAAGTATCAGTGTGAACATAAACATAATGTAAAAATCTATATTTGGTTAACGTAATATTTCTAAAGTCCATCATATTATTGTGAAATAAAATATTGCTTGGTGGTAAGAAAACCTATACGTGATTACTGAATTCCAGCCTACTACAACTAACTGTTGGGGAAGTTAGATCCCCAGAACTCACTTGGGAAAGAACCTAATTTTGTAATTTTATTTAGAAAATTTGAATTTCTTTGTTTTCGCGCCAAAGGCGCTTTTGTCACCTTCATGTCGTATTTCCCACTGGGAAATATCTTAAATGCTAATGGTCCATTGTGTCTTTTAGTATGCTATTCGGTAACTCTCCCCAAAGACGGTTTTGTACTATATATGTACGTTTTGAATTACGTTTGCTGTTATCACTCGTTTTTGGCTGTTTGCAGAATATACTTCCCATTCCAAGCTTGGACTTCTCCCTCTAGTTAGCGGGGCTTGGACGCATCAATATCTAGCTCACTGGTCTTTGGTCACCAAGTCTTGTTCTCGTTCGCAGATTAAGTGAACTCGTGATAGTTTCAAATCTAGCACTAACTTACAGAAAAGTAGTTAAAATGGTACTAAATACTCAACTCTGTGACGTAATTCTGTAATTAGAACAAATATATGAATCAGTAAACTATTTTTCAGTGTATATTTTAAACTGACTGTATTCATTCACTGTACTACTACTATTGAACAAAAGTGACTTAATTACGATACTAAGATTTACAGACGAATTAATAAAGTTGAAATACCTGAACGATGTGTACATCTTAAAGAATCTAAATCTTCATAATACAGCCTAAATGTATACTTAACATTAAACTGTTTTCAAGTATTATTTACAATTATCAATTTTTTTCAATGATTAATGAACCGATTGATATGATTTATAACAACAATGATGATAACCCAATGATACATTAAAAAGAAAAATGAGAACGTCTTAGCGAAGAGAATGTTCTTTTTGATGATATCATGTTCTTGAGTAGTACGATTGTATCTCTATGTAATTGTTTCTATGTAATGTAGTCCGTCTATAGTAAAATAGGGTAGTGTTACAAAATTTATTCGAATATTCTTAATTTATATATATTGGTCGTTTGGATTGCCCCATTGATGTTTTAAGACTACAATTGATTATCCAAGTGTCCAATGTGAACGTCTATACAAAAAAAACCAAGTGGTGTTTCATTATTTAATGAAGTTATCATAGGATTTTGATATAATGGATGGTTTAAAATAGTTTCCTCTCTCCCTCAGGTACAATACATTATTAAGACTAGTCACATTATATCAGACCCAGGATTCATGACCCAGGATAGAGTACCAGAGTATATACTAGATAATACTTCATATCACACAATTACAAGCGGTCATATTCATTGAGTCTGAAGAAGAAATAAATGAAAGGAAAACAAGTCACATATTTAATAGTCAGTAGGCTAAGCGCCTGTTTGTTCAGGCTCAGTGACCAGTGGTAACGTCTCTGACTGTGAAGCTGGGTGACACGGGATCGAATCTGCCACGGAGAACCAGTTCCCTCAAGATTACAGGTACACCTTACTGACGAGTGCCAAGTAGCACGAAACCCAGGTCCCGGGATTCCTGTTGACTACCTCCAACCACCATCTAATCAGTGGCCAATCATATTTTACTCTTACTATCCCACACATAAGATTTTAAGTATAGAATTAAAAGGTGTTATCACAGATTGAATAAAATGAGTGTTACATCATTTATCAAAGTAGTCAAAAATTATCAATAAACCAAGTTGTATGATAGTTCTAAGAGTAATGAGAAATAATGATCATTTATACAATAACTGTATAAGATAATTGTTTACTTTACAACGCAGATGATGAGAAAGATAATTTGTAGGTGTAGCGCACAAACCGACGAAATCACTACAATCAATCCTATGCAAATCAAAGGACGAAATAACAAAGGAAAACAAATCAAACATTATCTACAAAATAAATTGTACCAACTGCGAAAAACACCACATCAGACAAAGCGGACGCCCCCTTCACCTTCGCCTACATGAACATCAATTAGCAGTCAAACGCCATGATATTTCTTCACTTATTTCAATACACGCGGACAACAGCGGACACTCATTCGATTGGAAAAATGTAGAAATCTTAGACAGAGGAAATTCCAAAAACACAAGAAAATTTTTAGAAGCCTGGCGCTCAGGACAATCAGCAATCAACAAGCACATCAAAATCGATCCAATTTATCAACCAATCAGGAAAATTATGCACAAATATAGGAACAAAAATCAAAACAATGGAAGACACAACCAAAACAAAGGAGTAAACAATGACAAATTTAAGGTCAATAAGAACCAATCAACGTCGAGGTGTACAGAAGTTATGAAACGCATATGGAGAAATGCGAACACTCCAATTCTATCTGAAGGTTGTGCGGATGATGTCGTTCAGAAGAACGATGAAAGCTCCACGACCAAAACATCCAGCTCAGAAAACAAAACTCCATCAAAATAATTCGGTTGTCCTCACCTGTGATCTCCTTCACTACAATTTCGATATCCTTCTTTTGATGCAAACATAAATCATAGAAAAGTTTTCCATGAAATTTCGAAGGAAAAAATAAGAGAATTCTTTATAAATCTACGATCGACTTACAGTCAGTCAGCTACAACGTAGGAACCAGGCACATATATGCATCGGTCCAAATTGTCATACCTCATTACCACAACAAGATGAACGTCTGATTCATAGAAGTAGTTAATTGTATAAGGATACAGGGAAGAAAGAATTAGTTGGTAGAACTTACATCACATGGTTTATGCCATTGTCCAAATGAATCTAATATAATTGGAAATTGTTTAATATAATTTAATTGAGTACTTTTATTCAATTCAATATCAATATTTATCAAATTATTGGTAGTTTGATTCGTTTTTTGTTTATTATCATTTATTGATTTATTATTTTGATAAATATTGATTTCAGTTCTATTATGTAATCGATATTCAGTGAAATATTCTTCATATAAACAATAATCCAATAATGAATACCAATGTGATAATTTTTTATTAAATTCATATAATGATTTATTATATATTGAATATGTTCTATAATCTGTATTATCATTATTATGATGAGTGATTATTGGTAGATTTGGACGTAAAGCGAGAACTTCATCAATTGTCGAAGTCGATGGTAACTTTAAGAAGAAAAAAAAGAAAATGAATAAAATTATAATATCAGATGGGTTTTGTGGATATTATAGTAATTTCAATGGTTAAGATCATGAGTCAGTTGAAGCTAGACCACCATGAAAAACCTGGAGGCACTGGACGGTCGTTTCGTTCTATTGTGGGACTCCTCGGCAGTGCACATCCACGACCCCGCCCCCTGCGAGGCTCGAACCCAGGACCTACTGGTTTCAACCCGGTCTGTTGTGAGATAGTAACTCACTGAAGAAAATGTTGGATGTGTCGCTCAATTTCGTGGATTAGTTAAAATTAGACATTAACACCGTTGGATTCCGGCTCAGTGGTCTAGTCATTAAGTGCTCCTGCACGAAACCAGTAGGTCCTGGGTTCGAATCTCGCAGGGGGCTGGGTCGTGGATGCGCACTGCCGAGGAGTCCTACAATAGGTCGAAACGGCCGTCCAGTGCCTCCAGGTTTTTCATGGTGGTCTAGCTTCAACTGACTCATGAACTTAACCATTGAAAATTATAATAAACAATGATAATTATGATAACTTGAACAACTTAATGGTAACACTTAAGACTGTGAAATAGGGTTGACTTAAGTTCGAATCCCACAATCAATTTTTTTAAGAGTTCGGTTATCATTTGCTATTGAGTAACAGCTAACATGAAACTTAGAGGCTAAGGGTATCTTAATGACTATCTCCAACTATTTAATATTAAAATATTAGTGCATATGATGTTGAATCATTTAGATTAATAGTTAGACTGTAAATTGATGAGTAGAATTTGATCAATCTGAAAAATTAGACAAACATGATATTAGCCATTACTCAATGATCGACTAAGTAATGGTAATCACTAGGCCTTCCACTTAGAATAAGAATATGTACTCGATACACAAGCCGAGTATATATTATTTATTTAAACACATAAATCATTCGATTTGTGTGAGGGCTAGGATACTGTCCGAGTGCCCAGACAGCGGCAAGTGGTTTTCTTAGGGGGTCACACCCGGAGCCTTTGATCTAAAGGTCTAATCCACAAGGCAGTGGAGCAATGTCAGGAGATGAAGTCCCATGGTAGCCAGTGATCAACAATAGGTTCATACACCATTTGTTCTTTCAGGATCCTGGAGCCTATGTGCACGATTGGTTTAAAATGAGGGTTTTCCAACTCCCTTACGTGGACCTTCCGTGTCCATCAACCCGGTTAAAGCGCCGGACATTCGCTTTCTGTCCTTTCAATTTCGTAAACAACACCCCCGCCACGAGAGTCAGTCATTCAGCTACAACGTAGGATCAGGCACATATGTGCATGGGTCCAAATTGCCATACCTTATTAGCACAACAAGATGAACATCGGATTCATAGTAGTTAACTGCCTCGAGAAGGCAGTGAGTAACACTTCCTTGTCGGTGGTTGTATGCACGTGGCCATGTGAGAGCATTTCGAGAAGGAGAGTTGACTCTCTCCACTCTCAGCTGTACCAGGGCATTTGAGGGTATAAAATTCCAATATAAACCACCTTCGGTGTTCTTCAGTGTGTTCGACGTACTATCATGATCCACGTGATGAACTTAACGAATCATCTATTTGGTAGCCAATTATAAATTCATGAGCTTGAAACTCAAACACATACATAATACCCTTATCTGTGTTGTTTTCTTTTTAACTAACATAACGCATATGTTGAACATAGAATAGTGGTTAACCTTTTAAGATAAACTTTTTGTCATTCGGTCACTAACTTTCACATTACAAAATGATACTAAATGTTTACTATGTTAATGTATAGTCTTTGGCCATGGAATCTTACAATGCACACAAGAAGTACAAATGATCCTCATTATTAATAATAAAAACAACTTACACCAAGTTTTTCAATGAAAAATTGACGAGATTCTGAACCATAACATTTCGATAAAACAAATACACGTGGTCGATTTATAGTTTTTACAGGGATGTATGGTTGTTCGTTCCCATCAGACATAATACAATTGACCAGTATACATTGATCATTGAAATATTCAACAGTATCTTCTTCCTCATCTTCTGTGTTATGCACAGAATTGTTATTTCCTAGACCACTGCTACAGTTATCATTTAAATATTTCGAGTTGAGTAAATGATTGTCAATAACAACAGATTCCCAACAAACAACATCAATATCAACCAAATGATATGCAGGTGTAGACTGGTCTACTTCATCACTGCTACAGCCACTAATGTCTATATCAACATTTGACCGTTGACGTCGTTTTCCTGGTACTGTTTTCATTGAAGTTGATGATTTCGACATCGCCTCGCAAACAGGACATTTATAAACGTTGCTTTCATAGAGATCAATATTATCAGTATTGACAGTAGTAGTATCACTACGTGGACGCTTATGCATAGGTTTTCGTGTTATCATCGTATTTGGACATTGAACTAAAATACATGGATAGGTAGGATTTGCAAATACCAACCGAAGCCAATCAATTAATGAATGCTCCGTACTTGAATCAATTGTCCGTGAATAATCACCAACGACATCATGAAGATAATATTGTACAGCAGTACGATATATAAATAACATAAGATCTGGTGTTAGGTGTACAGAATCAATAGAATTGTCTCTAACTTTTTCACCTAAACACTTCATTAAAGCCTGTAGAGAAGGGAGTAGGTGGGAAAAAGAATGAGAAAAAATAACACTCACTGGAAACAAAATATTATGAGAAATATTTTCACGCAAAATTTTATGTCAATTTCATTTAATCGATTAATATCAGTCATTATCTTTAACGTTTAAGATAATTTTACGATTTAACTAGCCCGAATTGGTCAGCTTGGATGCAACTAGACGATTTAGACTTCGCATATCACCTAATCCCTCAATCCCATAAACGTCAACGAATGCAGGTCAACACAACCAATGTAGCAGCAGCAGCAACCTATGCATCAGTAGACCTCAACATTACACAAGGCAAAAAGCAACATCCTCAAATACAACACGGAGAACATCAACACAATCACACTTGATGGAAAAACTCTAGAGGATGTGGAAACATTCACGTACCATCATCAAAAGAGTAAATGCACTCATAAACAATTGTTTACATAAGATACTCAATGTCCGTTGATCGAATACCATCAGCAACAGCCTACTGTGAGAGAGAACAAACCAGCTTCCAGCTGAGGAGGCAATTAGGCAAATACGTCGGGAGTGGATAGAAAATGCATTCCGTAAAACATCAAACTGCAACACGAAACAAACACTAACTTGGAATCCTGAAAGGAAACGCCCAAGGAGTACGCTGTGTCGGGAATCAGAAGCAGACACGAAAAGGATGAATAGCAACTGGAAAGGATTGTCCAGGACATAGTTGGGTGGGGAATGCCGGTGAGAGGCCTATGCTCTTCCACAAGGGGTAACAGATGTAAGTTATTAAGTAACGTAACCTATCCTGGATTTAGTGTTGAACACGGAACTTTTGTGTTAGAATGGAAGAAGCAACAGACGAACTTGTTGTACTAACTAGATAGCCTCTATCTGCAAACACAGTTCAGTTCAACATCCACTTCGTGTAGTTACGTTAATTTCATATATTGGGTCATCCTGACGATGAAATCAGATGAAAATCGATTCATCGGTGTATTATGTATAATTTTAATCAATCCACGGTATTGAGCACCTCTTTCTCGTTGTTTTCACTGAGTAACTTACAAGATTGAAGATACTGGGTCTAGTTCCAGATTGCTGGGTTGTAAATGGGTATTGTCGAAGAGTCATAACACTAGAACGAAACGGTTGTCTGGTGCTTCCAGATGCTCAATGGTTATCTAACTTCGATCAATTCATCATCTTAATAAAATTCAACCATCTTTACAACAATATAATAATAACAACATATGTTATACACTATCATTTCAAAAATATACTTTATCACAAACAAACAACAATTACAAATTTACTTCAAATGTTGAACGATCAGGTTGATTAATAAGACCAATAGATTTTGTAAATTGACTATTCAATGGATTACTAAGAATATATGATCCAGGTGACCAAATATAACAAGTATCTTTAAGAAGTTTAAATAATTGAGTATTTTGTAATTGTATTTGATAAAATGCTGAAGGAGAATAAATCATTCGTGAATCAATAGGACACATAAGTTGATAGGATGATGTAGTTAATGTAGTTGATTCAATTGGTAACCAAACAGTTTCACGTAGTTTATATAACCAAGATGAATAATCTAAATAATGTAATGTATCATTAGTAGTAATAATAGTAGTAGGTAATTCATCATTTGCGCTTGAATCCAATTTATCCAATGAATCATTTTGAGATTTTATACGAGTGAATAATGCAGATTGAACTCTGAAAAAAATTAAGGCAAAAAGATAAGTGTATTACAAAATTTCCTAAATTAAATTTAACAAACTATACACTCATGATAATTAGATAAATGAATTGACTCGATTAATTTCACAATTTTACTGGTGGTGATCAATAAATGTGACTGTGTCATAAATATGAACCACTGAATTTCAATTCAATGATCTGATCCTTGACATGAATTGTAAGTGACCACAACTACAAAGGAACTGCAAGCTTGAAGATCAAGTATCCGCTGATCAATCAAATAAAAGCAACGTAGAACTGGGTACATATCTGTAACACTTGTAAATTCTCATGCCAAATCAGACTACCAAGATCAAATTATCAAGAGAAATGCTAGAATATTAGAAGTACTAAGAGTATAACTAGTAGTAAAGAGATTAGTAATTGAGAATATAATTTGCGAAGAGAGAATAAATCCGCGGAAAAAATTGTGTCTGGAGGCTCCCAAATGCCCTGGTACGGCCAAGAGTGGGGAGAATCCGCTCTCCCTCTAGAAATGCTCTCTCACAACCACGCGTATATAGCCTCTGGCACGGAAGTCCTACTCACTGCCTTTTCGTGGCACCGGTGTTGTTTACGAAATTGAGAGGACAAAAAGCGAATGCCCGGCGCTTTAACCGGATCACAAACCAATAGTACACATGGGCTCCAGTATCCTGCGGGAACAAATGGCGTATGAACCAGTCGTTGGTCACTGGCTTCCATCGGACTGCATCTCCTTACAATGCTCCACTGCCTTGTGGATCAGACCTTTAGGTGCAAGGCTCGGGGAGTGGCCCCCTATGAAAACCACTTGCTTCGGTTTGGGCACCCGGGCAGTATCACAGCCCTCACACATATCAAATGAGATTTGTGTGGCGCATATGTATTTGGTGCCCCCTTGTACTAATATCTATGTGTTAAAATAATATAAAATAAAATGTCCGGAGCGGGAGTAAAGAATGAATACGTTTGTGTTAGTGAGATCTATCCTAAAACATATCACACCAAGTCTCTGACCAATGATCATGATAATCGCACGAACTCCTATCAAATCGTCCGAAACTACTAACACAGTTTGCTTCAACAGCCGATAAATTCATGGACTAAAGCCAAATTTTTATTTGGTCACCCTTAGCCTTCTTTCAAACTACTCAAGTCTTTTTGATGGAGTTTTGTCCTCTGAGCTGGATGGTTTGGTCGTGGAGCTTTCATCGTTCTTCTGAACGACATCATCAGTACAAACTTCAGATAGAAGTGAAGTGTTCGAATTTCTCCATATGTGTTTCACAGCTTGTTCTGTGCACCTCGATGTTGATTGGTTCTTGTTGACCTTAAATTTGTCATTGTTTACTTCTTTGTTTTGGTTGTGTCTTCCATTGTTTTGATTTTTGTTCCTATATTTGTGCATAATTTTCCTGATTGGTTGATAAATTGGATCGATTTTGATGTGCTTGTTGATTGCTGATTGACCTGAGTGCCAGGCTTCTAAAAATTTTCTTGTGTTTTTGGAATTTCCTCTGTCTAAGATTTCTACATTTTTCCAATCGAATGAGTGTCCGCTGTTGTCCGCGTGTATTGAAATAAGTGAAGAAATATCATGGCGTTTGACTGCTAATTGATGTTCATGTAGGCGTAGGTGGAGGGGACGTCCGCTTTGTCCGATGTAGTGTTTGTCGCAGTTGGTACAATTTATTTTGTAGATAATGTTTGATTTGTTCTCCTTTGTTATTTCATCTTTTGGTTTGCATAAGATTGATTGTAGTGATTTTGTTGGTTTGTGTGCCACACCCATCCCGAAGGTTTTCAGCAGTCTCGTTGCAGTTTCTGATATTCCTTGTATGTACGGTAGGGTGATCCTTTTACTGATTTTTGTGCCTGACTTGGGTTGTGATGCTGTGTGCCGTTGGTGCTTTTTGATAAAGTTGATTGGGTAGCCGTTCTTTTGAAATATGTCCTTCAGGTATTTCTCTTCATTTCTTCGTGCTGCCAGTGTGCTGCAGTGTGTCCTCGCCCTCTTGAACAATGTGTGTACGCAGTTGATTTTGTGAGCCCTTGGGTTGTTGCTGTTGTAGTTGAGAATTTGATCTGTATGGGTTGGTTTCCTATATACTTGAGTTTCCAGTTTTCCTGTATCAGTTCTAGTGATCAATATATCCAAAAATGCTAGTTGGTTGTTTGACTCCTGTTCCATTGTGAACTTGATGTCATTGAAAACGTTGTTGATCAGTTTGTATGTGTTTTCCAGTTCATCCTTTTTGACGATGACGAAGGTGTCGTCTACGTAGCGAATCCAAATTTTTGGCTTGATCACTGGTAATATCGTGGCTTCTAGTCTTTGCATCACTGCTTCTGCGATCAGTCCTGATATTGGTGATCCCATTGGTGTCCCTTTTGTTTGTTTGTAGATTTTGTTGTTGAATTGAAAATATGTTGTTAGGCATAAATCGATGAGCTCCAGTATACTTTGAATTTGAAGCGTCGTGTATTTGGTGAGATTTGTGTCGTTGTTGAGTAGTAGGGATATAGTTTCTTTTGCTAACTGTGGTTCAATTGAGGTGAACAATGCAGTTACGTCGAAGGATATCATGAGTTCGTCGTTGTTGATTTGAATGTCCCTAATTTGGTCCAAGAATTGTGTTGGGGATTTGATGGAGTGTTTGGCTGAATCTACTAGATGTCTCAGTATTCGTGAAATTTCTTTTGACAAATTGTACGTTGGCGTTCCGGGGAGTGCTACTATTGGACGTAGTGGAATGTTCGGTTTGTGTATTTTGGGCCTGTCGTAGAATCTTCTCCACCATACTCAAGTCTTTCTTAGACTATTTTTATAAGGACTACTGATAACAATTCAGCTACAAGGACATAAGTGTGTTTAAGAGTTGAAATATGAATTCCATATAGTACTGGACATATAATATTACATAAATTTATTATTATTGCCATTACGAGTTGTTGGTACTGTTGTAGCATTATTACAATCTATTGTATAATTTCATGAAGGTTTGTTCAATTGAACAAATTATTTATTTCACAGGTTGAAATCATGAGTCAGTTGAAGCTAGACCACCATTGAAAACCTGGAAGCACTGGACGACCGTTTCGTCCTAGTATGGGACTCCTCAGCAGTGCGCATCCACGAACCCGCAAACTTTTGTCAATAGGAGAACGAAACGAAAACTAGGGAAGTGATGAACAAGTTAATTGTCTGTTTACGACTAAGATTATTCAATCTAGATAAAAAAAACTTAAACGTAGTTATAAAATTTGTGATACTAAACTTCAATTCAGGGTTACAGTACTGTAAGAATGAACAAAATGTGAAAGTTATCAATTTGAACTAGAATGAGAAAGATATTCACTAACGTCCCCGATATAAATCCACTTATTTACAGTTTCCAATTCAGTGAATATTAACTTGTCGCAAAATCTGTCTTCAAACTGTACAAATACCTACAACAAATAATTGAATAAACATGAAATAATAATTAAAATCAAATGATAGATGTTTGACAGAAGTCAGCAAGAAAAATCTGGATCTAGATCGTATGCTAGTTTCAATCACAGCTGTTCACACCTATAGGACTGAAATATTGAAATTGATTAATCAATGAGTCATGAATTTTGTTGACCAAGTTTGTAATGTGTCGGGTTGGAAGTTGTTAACAAAAGACTCTCTTTGTAGAGTATATCCAGTTTGTTAACTATTAACGAAAAGATAAACATGAAATTCATCACTAATGCTCAATGATCGATAGATATCACTATCAAATAGAACAACACAACCGCATGACGAATTCACTTACAAGTACAATATTGAACATTTTTAGTTATGATCGGTGAAAAACAAACATACAAGAAATTAGCTTACGGACTATATGAAGACCAATTATCATGTAGTAGACAGCTTAAACGTTCAGCCATTTCTTTTCCCATTAATTTACCTTGAAGTCGTGCAATACAGGTTAGAAGTAGATCAATACCAGGTGAAGTATAATCTTCAATCAAATATATAGTACTATTGTTAATTAATGGTGTATTCATGATTGACAATGTTAAACCCTGTTTGTGTAATGCATCAGTGATTGACTTTTGTAAACGATGATTTATTGGTAAAGATATTGCATCTTTTAATATACTTGATGATGTAACATCATGTTTAGAAGTTTTTACTGATGTTAAAGTTGTACCAGATACTTGATAAAAATACTTGATTTTGTGAACAGACAATAAAGTGCACACACCTAGTAAATGTAAGCAAAAAAAAGAAGGAGAAAAGGGACAAAACAATGTAACATAAAATTCAGCTATGCAAATTCAATTGTTAGTCAGAATAAAATTGTTATGACTTTTGCCCAGTTAATTTATCACGTAATATGATCTCAAATTGAACACTGACTTATACGAACTTGGCACTGTGCCAAACCAATGGTGCGTTACCCATCACGAGCAGCCTAAAGTCAATTCTGAGTCCATATTAGTTGTTCTTGCCTAACTCTGTCCGCTGAGTCCAGAACACAATCTAAGCTTCCACTATATAAATAATATATTTTAGATATACTTAGTTTATATACAAATAAATCAAACAGCATCATACCATAAGATAGAAAATAACAATTATAAAAGATCAGATCAAAAGTGGCTGTGAGTGGAAGAGACTGTAACTAATAAATTAGGTGTAAATTAACAATAGTAAATAGTATAATAGTGATCAGTATGTAAGAATATGACATTTGCAGTTTTTTATTTGATATTAACAGCTATCTACATAGTTACGAGTAGTCTTTGAATTATTAACAAAGGTAACGAATTTTTAACTTGATCAGTCAGACCATCAGTCAGTCAGTCTTGAGTGCTGTTAGAAGTATGGGGGCGGTTATCACTTCCCGGTTGTCCACACCGTGGAACGGCTCTTCTGGATGTACCTGAAAAAGAAATTGGACTAAGGGTGGTCTTATCGACCTGAGAGCATGAACGCAGTGCCCAAGGCATAATAACTTGAGACCGGTCACACACGACCTGTTTGTGAGTGATTTTCGTGTTAGCTCTGTTACTTGTTGAGACCTAACTGTTGGAGACGAATATCTGTTGAATAAGGCGAGATGTGCATATTTAGGGTCGACCTTTTCCAACCCCACCCCTCCTTGTGGGAAGGCAGCATCGCTGCTATTCTTAGTTGTTTGAAGGGAACACCTTATTGTCGTCACACTTGTGTACAGTCAGTTGTACGGCTTCGTCCTCGGACCTTGGGTTTGTTGTTTTTAGTCTTACCGTTCTTCAACCGACCTGTCTGTCATAGTAAGACTTCGAGGAGCGTTTGTTCTAGCCAGTATATCTCGATTAGTTCATCACGATAGGCAAGCGCGACCACCACGTCAAGGAAGTAACAACGGTCGGTCTTAGAAATATTGCTCGCATCTGCTGAGATCACCGGGTAAGTAATAGTGAGGTTAGACACAGGGTATTAAGGAATGATGGTAAATCAGTTGACGCGGTTGTGAATCTTCATCGACTGAGATGGTTGGGCCACGTGTTACGTATGCCCGAACACCGATTACCACGACGCGCAATGCTAACTGGTGTTGGGGATAGCTAGAAGGAAGTTAGGGGCAGCCAAACCAAAACGTGGCATCAGTGCTTGGAGTCACTAACCTCTAGTCTGAACCGTGTTGGTAGATGCAGACCACTTGGTTGGGGTCCGCGTGACTATCGTAACCAATGGTTTGAGACTCTTAGTGAAATGGCTCAGAATCGATCACAATGGCGTCGGTGTATACACTCTCTATCTTCTCTTAAACTAGCAGACTAAAATCGCTTCATATCTTTCTTTCTGCGAACTAATTCTTTCTTCCTGTACTATATCCTCATATGAAATTTTTCTTTTGTATATTACTACCATTGAATGAATTACTTCTAGGAATTTGATGTTCATCTTATCGTGCTAATGAGATATAGCAACTTGGACCGCTACACATATGTGCCTGGTCCCATGTTGTGATAGACTAACTGATTGAATTTGATAATAACAGTAAAAATAAATAAGTAACTGAATATCAGAAGGAGTTTATGGAGATTTTAGAAATTCCACAGATTGAAATCATGAGTCAATTGAAGCTAGACCACCATGAAAAACCTGGAAGCACTGGACGGCCGTTTTGTCCTAGTATGGGACTCTTCGGCAGTGTGCATCCACGATCCCGCACCCCGCGAGATTCAAACCCAGGACCTATCGGTCTCGCGCCAGGCGCGAGATACTCCTGGAGTTTTAATGAGAAACCGTTACCAGTGGAGTTCAACCAGGTCTGTTGTGAGATATTAGTTCACTGAAGACAATGGTATACGGTGGCGCAACTTCATGGATTGGTTAAAGTTAGACATTAACACCGTTGGATGCCGACCAGCTCAGTGGTCTAGTTGGCTAAGCGCTTGGCGCGAGACTGATAAATCCTGGATTCGAATCTCGCGGGGTGCAGGATCGTGGATGCGCACTGCTCAGAAGTCCCATACTAGAACGAAACGTCCGTCCAGTGCTTCCATGTTTTTCATGGTGGTCTAGCTTCAATTGACTCATGATTTCAATCTGTGAAGTAACTGAATAATTAAAAAGAAAAAGGAGTAAACTAACCAGCTTTTGAAAATAGATCATACCATCGAGAAGCTTGTTGTGGATTCGTTGAAAAACCTTGAAAATATTTTGGTGACACAGTATACATACAATCAGAATCATTTATTTGTTCAATTAAAAATGTGAATAAATCAACTTCTAATTGTTCCATAAAATTTCTATCCATATTTACTGATGATGAAGAAGATGATGATGATAATTCCATTGTACCATTTGATGAACATAATGATGAAGCGATAGTAAAAGTAGCTGGAGGTAAAATAATTGGTTGATCACGTTGTAATCCATTTTCATAATAATCACATAATGCTGGTAGAATAGAATTTTCTCCAAATTTATTTGAAACAACAATTGGTAGAATAGTTGAAAATTCATTAATATTTTCTATTTGATAATGACTTTTATTGAAATGAATTGAAGTATAAAATTGTGCTACAGTTATATACCAATTCATTTGTATCATTGATACATTCATAAAATTATCATTGGATTGTTTTACCTTTAAATATGGAATAATCCATTTTGTAAAAACAATAGAAGGATAAGCTATTTGTAAACCTAATCCAATTGGTGATTGATCAGTTAATAAAGTGGAATAATCTTTATGATAATTAATTTGATTAGATTGAAAAGCATCTGGTTCAATTAATGGTCCTAATTTCTCTATTAATTGAATATAATCATCTATAAAAAGAAGAGAAAAAAACGATAAGTGAAGGAAAAATTATGGTGAGATTATGATTTATGAATGAGACAATCAGAAGCGTTTGAGAGATTTGAAGATTATGGCGCCAAATTCAGTGCTTAATGCTAACGTACGATCGGTCTAAAACGTGATAATTGAGCGGCTATAACAAATAAAACAGCGAGACTATAATTTGTGGACGAATCAATCAGGTATAAGATAATAGATCTCGGATTTTAACGCGAAAGCTTTTCATCCTTTTGGTTAAATAAACTCCTGACATTATAGCTGATGTCAGTTCGTGATGAAAACCCCATATATAATTCCTAACTAAGGCAAATTACGACAATTAATGCGAACTGGATAAAAAAAAAAAGCACCAGTAACACTGGCTGCAGCCAGGTACTACAATATATACGGATGTTTGGAGAGCGTACAGACTCCTACATAGGCTTGGTTATGTACATCGTGTCGTTATCCACAAGTGGTATTTTGTGTACTCAACAACCGGAGAGCACACAAACAATATTGAAGCTATGTGGTCGAGACTGAGAGTTTCTGAGACTTTATAGTGGCTCCAGAGGCCGACTATTCCGTAGCCATATGAATGATTTCCTCTACTGCATGCATTGCGATTTTAGAACCTCTGAACCTCTTTTTAACCTTGACAAGTTTTTGAACCACGTTAAAGAAGTGTAACCAATTTATTTCTTTGAATTTGTATGATTTATTTTTACTCTATACCTACTGTTCGCTGATCGGCTAATATTTCCCAAGGTCACTTAAGATTCGTTCAAAGGGCGTCCATAAACTATAGTCTCGTCAAAATTATATATGAACGAATTCTAGTGTTGAAGTGCTGATTGATAATGAGAGTCAACCAGTTAATTGTCATCAACTTGGAGTCAGTGAAATTTATCATAATCATGAAGAGCCAGGTATATAGGTTATACTTTATCCCGAAGAATTTGAGGAGATTATCTGGCTTGGTTGAAATGAAGTGGAAACAGTTCACTAAGAGGCTCAATAATCGAATACCTTGTGAACATGGGACACTCAATCAAAAAGGATTCTATGTTCAAAGTCATCTTCAAGGTAAGTATAAGGTCGCCAAAAACAGTTACATTCCATTTTCTCAATATTGCAGAAGCAACAGCTACACATCTGGAAAAACTAGATTTATTTGTCTAACAGAATCTGGAACAACCTCTTCATCCACAATAGTTTTAATGTCTCATAATTGTTTATGATTGATTGAACTTATAATGCTTTGGGTTATCTCGTTGTTGATATTTTGGCTGAAATCTGATTAATCTTTGTTGGGATATATCACAGAATAATCATCAACTCTGAGATCCAAGTACACCCAACTGATCAGTATGAAATAGGACGAGTTTACCGCGCAGCAGTTCGTTCCATCCTACTTTATGGCAGTGAAACATGGCCGGTAAGAGTAGAGGACATCCGTAGGTTACTAGTATTCGATCATAGATGTCTTCGAAACATTGCTCGTATATCCTGGGACCACCGAGTAGGTAACACAGTTGTTAGGAAACGGGTACTAGGTAAGGATAGCAAATCAATTGATGAAGTAGTGAAACTTCATCAGTTGAGATGGCTGGGACACGTGTTACGTATGCCCAAACCAACGACTGCCTCGACGTGCTATGTTCAGTGGTATAGGAGTAGGTTGGAAGAAAGCTAGAGGCGGCCACACCAAAACATGGCGCAAGTCCATGAAGTCACTGACAAGTGGACTGAGTTGTGTTGGTAGGTGTAGACTATCTGGTTGGGATCCGAAGGACGATCGCAACCTATGGTTAGAGACCTTGAATGACATGGCTCGAAGCCGTCCGCAATAACACGGGTGCATCCACTATGTGTTCTCCCAAATTCTAATCTTCTGAATTCTTCATAGCCTTTTCTTTTTTTCTCTTTCCAAATTTATTTCACTGTATTATACTCCTTGAATAACATCTTCAAACCCTAATCTTTCCGATTACTGCTTATACTCTTACCACCTTTACCACTATGGGATTTGAATCAACAACTGCATCTCTGTGCTAATGTGGTGTGGCAACTCGAACTGATGTACGTATGTATGAAGTTCTACGTTGTTACTGACTGACTGACTGAAATAGGACGAAACGCTCATCCTGCACTCCAATGTCATAATCAGTTAGCCAATGACAAACACTTGATTGAATTCACCTTATCATAGCCTACATCTTCACTCCTTCATAGTACTAAATGAAGCTTGGAACAATGAACCCATTGTTAAAGTGTACAGTGTTAGAGTACATATGAGTACAAAGAAGAGGGATAAAAAACACTAGAGTTCAATGAAAAACTGTTAATTACAGAATTCATTGTCAATAAAACGGTTAAAACAATATTGGAGAAAAATCAACTGACTCATCTACAATAAGATCTTTTAACCTACCATATGTGATTCCAATCAACATGGAAGCGATTTCTGATGGACACGGAGGTAATAAAACAACTGGATGGATATCATTAGACCAAACATGTTTCTGTTTATCATTTAAACGAATACATTGTCCATCAGTTAATGGAAAAATAGGCAAATGTTGTAGAGCTGTTAGAAGACGACGTCTAGATACCGCAATTGACGGTTTAGATGATAATGATATTTGTGATGACCATTTAGAAGTAGGTGTATTGTATGTAGTTAAACAAGCATCAAAACTAGACATGAGTACTGAAAGTAAACCAGGACGATTGATATCCTCTGAAACACAAAAAAAACGAAAACCAATAATCAACATATCAATAGTTGTGACATACATAATTTCCATTATTATTATGAATGTGATCAGGAATCTTAGATCAAGACTTGGTTGTTGCCTATTTTGATTGATTACACACGTTTAATGAAGTTTTTTGAAAGAATAAGATATCTTGATAAACTTCACCTTGGTTTGGACACCCTTTATATCGTCTTGAAATGAAGTCCTTTAAAAAAAACTATTGAAGGCTATGAAACACCAGGTATCTAGTTCATTTTTAGTTCGGGACATATCGATAAGTAATGAGTGGGTAATTACAAACGTTATGTTTGTCAAGTCCTTTAGTATTAATCGAATCTTATAGATCAAGTGATCAATAAATGGTAAATATCTCAATTTTATAAGTCATTTACGGCTAATTTTAGATAAATTCTAGCGAGAAACTGTAAATGAAGGGCTTCAACAGTATCAAGGGTAAGACAGATATCACCGACAGCGTTTGTTGGTCGTTTTGCAATAATAGAAATTCACTGATGTTTTAATTGTGTAGAATTAGCTTTCAATAATTCTCTAGTTGATCTCAAGCATATAATCGTAACATCTATTGTCAACAGTTCAAACATGTGACATAGTATTCAAACTATTAAACATTGAAATACTGACTTAAAAGATCGAAAATAGTGCTCCAACTACTTTCCTTTGAGCACCCATATATAGTGTGTACATCCATCATACTAAATATTGCGGTCTAAAAAACTAAACATAAGAGTTTGTATATCACTAGTATAGTAGACTTTTAAAAAATCACTCATTAATTACAACGTATTTAATCTAATATCAATCTTCTCAAACTTATGGGCCATTATATTCCCAAACATCAGTTAATAGTGACATAAATTTCCCTGTTTTCAGATTTGTTTGTAACTAAGTAATTATGTTTATTAACCGTATACACTTGGTAATCTAATTACTGGAGTTAGGAACATTACAGGGGATTTTATACTTTCCATCTTTTCTATCCTTAGCAGAAATGATTGACAATTACTAAAGAATTCACACATCAAATGTAATAAGTTGATGAGAAAAAGATACCAAAAAAGGAATACTGATGATCGTAATCATTTAGAGATAACTGTGAATGGTGGCTAATCACCATTTAAAATTATTGTATACATATTCTTTTTAGAATATTTTTAAATTCCGTGTTTAAGAACATTTTCTATAATTTTAGGCATTTTGTAATGATAATTCTTCAATATAATCAAATATATAGTATTGAATGAATTTATTATTACTAACTGCCTTCTCGCAACGAGGGTGTTCTTCACCGAATTGAGAGGAGGAAAAGAGAATGTCCAGCACTTTAACCGGATTGGTGGACACGGAGAGTTCACCTAGGGGAGTTGGAAAACCCCAATTCCAAACTAATAATGAATATAGGTTACAGGATCCTGAAGGAACAAATGATATAGGAACCAACTGTTGGTCACCGGCTACCATCAGACTGCATCTCCAGACGTTGCTCCACTGCCTTGTGGATTAGACCTTTAGGTCAAAGGCTCTGAGTGTGGCCCCCTAAGAAAACCACTAGCTTCGATTTGGGCACCCGGACAATATCACAGCCCTCACACAAATCGAATGATTTATGTGGCGCATATGTATTTGGTGCCTCCTCGTACCAATGTTTATGTGTTTAAATAAATAAAATAAATAAATAAATTACCATTACTGTAATGAATAACAATAAAATAATTCATTAAACAAAGAGTATTTACCAGGTTTTAAATTTGTAGCTAAATTTAAAAGAGATTCAACAGAAATTGTTTGAGCACCCAACCAATGCAACGCATCTATTCTAATTCGATCTATTAAATAATCTGTAGATTGATGTTTATCAATAATCTCATTATCATTGGTCATATCTTTCACAGTATCTTCTACTTCAACTGGTTTCATTGATAAACGTCTATGATGCGATGGAAAGACTAACAATTCTGGATGTGGTTCATATATTTGTAGATAATCGATCAGAAGATGTAAGAGAATTAGTTCGCTATGATTGGATGAGGTAATCTATAAATAATCGAATGAAATGTATAAATTACATGGATAAGTAAAAAATAAAAAGATTATATGTAACTAAGGTACATCTTTGATAATATAAATGTATTACAAAGATAAGGATTTAAGTTGAAAGATTGCTCTATTTGAAAACTTCTAAGAAATTATCGTCTACAGAACCATTAGTAGAGATTCACTTGGTGTGACTGGTCACTATCCATCTTTCCTTGATAAGCTTGTGACTTAAGGCTATATCGAGGCTATCCGCACAGGATGTACATGTGCCAACAAGAGATTGATCAGTTGCAGTCCTAAATAAATATCCATCATTAGTAGAGAGGTTCACATGATACAATTGTAAAACTAACAAGTAGAAACTCAATTGTAAATTAGGTATTTATAGTTTTTCTCCAAACACAGTGTAGAGGTGGTTCTGAGTGTTAAATACAATTCTTTCATCTATTCAAACTAAATTCGACGGATATTAGGACAGTGAAGAGGCAATTGCAACCCTATGATAAAATTTATTCAAATAAAAGATGGATCTTTGGTTTACGTAAAGAAAGATTTCTTAGATTCGATTGCCAATTCCAAATACAATATTCCCACATCTACGTTCCAAAGATATATGCCGAAATAGGATTAAAACATTAGACTATAAAAGTGATCACCAAGTTAGTTGTGACCTGACATTATTCCCAGCATTCAGTAAAGAAATACACCCCTCAGAAACATTATTTTTTATTAAAACACACAATGCCAAGAGTGGAGAACGCATGAGTATCGCTAGTGAAAACTGGAATGTCGTTGAGGATCAGCGATTAAAAACAAAAAACTTCGAGAAGTCGAATTAATGTTCCTGAATGCGTCTTTGACATTTTGAAATTCAAATTAGTAGTCAGTTATCCTCATGACAGGCATTCCACTTCTTATTGATGCTACATACCAGTTATATCTGTCAACATAAGTAGTATAACACCATACTGCTCTAACTACCAATGTTTGGAGATTGGATATTGAACGCAATTTAACATCGAACTATGCATAAAGAACTGTATAAGCGAGAGTAAGAAACTTTAAACAGATATAAGTTGAATTAAATTTCACGTTGCTTACAGAGTTTGTCTCTTCGGAAGAATGGCTACATTCTTTCTCAATCAACATTGATGAAGATGACGTTGAGGATAATAATGTCGGAACAACTAATAACCTTGATGCAATCACGTATTTACACGAATCAATGTTCGGCAAACAATCAACTGTACGTTGAATACCTGGTAACCAGGCAAGATTTGATAATTTAGCGCGTAATTGATTTGGTAAGCCGAAGAACACATTGTCATTTGTTATCGTTGTGGAGATTGATGATGATGACGATGTGATGGAACGGTTTGTCAAACAACCGGCTGCCGTTGATGATGAAAATGATAAATTATATGGAAGACAAGAGATAATACGCCCAATCAATTCAATGCGTGTATATCCCAAATTGTCATTTGACTGAGATGAATCCAAGTCAATTGTAAAACATGATTCTGGCAACTAAATAACCAATAGACAGAAATGAAGAAAATGAGTAAATAAACAAATTGGTCAGAAACAATTACACTTAAGAATATTGATCAATTCAGAATGATAATTGTTCAGTAAAATATTCGTTTAATGTGATTAATCTTAATATGCTATGATGCCATATAGTGTTATGCATTGACATACTTGTGCTGATCCTATAATACTAATCGAATTTCATGAACCAAGTTGCAATGTAGTCATTTTAATTTAGGTGACTTGACATTTTTCACACTATGCTAAACCGTTAGATAGTCAAGAAACCCTGATGAGTATTGATCAATACAACATCTATGTCAACTGGGTCTGTTGACGATTATCTTCAACTATCCAATTATCTCAACAGTTGAATTCACGAGTCGATCAAAGCTACACCACCATTGGAAACCTGGAAGCACTGGACAGTCGTTTCATTTACTACTTAACAAGTTTGACAGCGTCAATACCGACAGCTGGATAACCAGATGGTTGTGTTACTACCTCTCTGGAAGTGAACAGTACACTGTATTTGGAAGAAAATGTTCGACGTTACAAGGCGTGCCATATGGAGCTGTTCTTTCCCCTCTTCTTTTCTCATTTTTCTGCATAATCTGAAGTCTTCTACAGAAGTTACCTTTGTTAAGTATGTGGGTCAATTTGCTGAATGCATGTCAATTTGTACCTCCTCACATCTTGAAATGAGTGAGTTCTTGTCTTTCATTGGACGATGATCTGTTGTAAATGGTCTCACACCTAATCCTTCTAAATATAAACCTGTTAACTTTAGATTGAGACATGAACAGCTCCCAAACACCCTATTTGAATCCCACGAAACTTATACTACTGGACATTCTTTAATGAAAACAGTGTCAAAGGTCATTCATCTTGTTGTAGGCTTCTATACTGATCTCTCTAGGTCTTCTCATGTTTTATTGTTATCGAAGAATTTTTTCCGTTTTACTACATAAAGAGGCTGCATGTTTTTTGCGTTACTCTACATTTACTCTTACGATTCATAGATTCTGGAACATTACCTAATGTTCTTTATTGTTTCCTATTATTCTTTCCCAGGATTTTAAGAAGATATTTTTCTGCATTGTGGAAAGTGTTAAAGGCAGTTAACAGGGCGCGCCCGTGAGTCTTTTGAGGTCATTATGGTTGTGGATAGACATCTAAAATCTTGCAAACTCTTGAAAAGCGTCTTTTTACCAGATACTAACTATCCATTTCACTTACATCTCTCTCACTTTGTATATCTTGTGGTAAAACGAGGCGTCAATATATTAGAATCCATGCACGCAAGCAAAAGTAGAAAAGCTTTACAATACCTTATCTAGTAAATATACTATGTGACGAACAATTTGTTAGAGATGACCTAGTGAATAACTTGTATTTGTAAACACAGTTCTAATTAATAGGTGTACAGATCCTTACTTACTTACGCCTGTTACTCCTCATGGAGGAGCATAGGCCGCTCACCAGTATTCTCCATGCAACCCTGTCCTGGATAATCATTTCCAGCTCTTTCCAGTTGTTATTCATCCTCTTCATATCTGCTTCTATTTCCCAATGTAATGTGTTCTTAGGCCTTCCTCTTTTCCTCTTCCCTTCAGGATTCCAAGTTAGGGCTTGCCTTCCAATGCAGTTTGACGATTTGCGTAATGTATGTCCTATCCATTTCCATCGTCTTTTCCAAATTTCCTCTTCAGATGGAAGCTGTTTTGTTCTCTCCCACAGAAGGCTATTGCTAATAGTATCCGGTCAATGGATGTTGAGTATCGTGCGTAGACAACTATTTATAAATATTTGTACCTTCTTGATGATGGCTGTGGTAGTTCTCCATGTTTCATCTCCGTACAGTAGGAAAATCTTGACGTTCTTATTAAAGATTCTGACGTTGATATTAGTTGAAAGTTGTTTTGAGGTCCATATGTTCTTCAATGGAAGGAATGCGCCCCTTGTTTTGTCAATCCTTACTTATAGATTCTAATCTTATAAAAAGTCATTTCATTGAATTCTAAATAGTTTATTTACTTAATTTATGTATATACGTGTGCAGTTATCTTTTTTTTTGTAGACGAAACCTGTTGAAATGTCGTGTGTGCAAAATTCAATATTTTACTGAACATATAATATTGAATAAAGCCATTAATATTAATAACGACACTTATAATTATCAAAGCATAATCCTTAACTGTGTATATCAACAACCTCAGACAGTATTGAATTCAAAGGTAAGTAAACATTGGGTCATCGAATCAGAATTTCCTGAAGGATACTTTATACAACTTCAAATATGTTAATGGATGTTTACAGCTGATGAGTCGTAATGGAAGGACGAAATAATTGCTTAGTGCTCAAAAATAATAATTAAAACAAAAGAAGGAAATCAGTTTACCTTTTCAATACATTCAATCATATCAGAAAAGATATTTGGTATTTTGCCTACAAGCCAACGATTCCAAGCACTTGTTGAATCAACGTCTTCACGTGAAGAAGTTAAATCGAAATCAGCTAAAGCAATCAATTACAAAGAGAAGAAAACAACAAATATTCGACTCGTATTATTATAATCAATTACTATTTTTGGCAGAAGCATATATAACACAACATGAAAAATTAATACAACTCCAATAACAATAAAATGTAAGACGTTATTTCTTTTGTTACATCATTTCCATGATATGACTGTTTAAACGAATTGGATACGGTTGTGATGTGAAGCCTAATCAAGTAGTCTGATTCGATCAACATGGTTTAGACAAACAGTTAGTGACTACATGTACCAGTGCTATATTTCGGTATGGCCACTCTCTCCAAGTTTCTACCAATCTATGCCTACACTAGATAATAAACGTGTGAATGTTTTTTTCACAGTTAATACACAGAACATAGCTACGTTATTCCTTATTTCATAATAGCATGACACATGGATAATGACGCTTTCTTGGATAAAATCAATAATCGAAGTGAAATGTTTTCCGAATATTAATCTTTCTACAGTAAGTATATAACTTCGCTAACTTCATCTCACTGACAAATATAAATTTGTGTACTTGGTTCTAACCCTCATTCTAGTGATACTACTAATTATCTCAAACTAAAGTAGGTGAGATTAGCTTGAAGTCAGTAACTTCATGGTTGAAAGTTGAATACACCAACCACCGAATTACTATTTCACTAACCGTCGAAGCACCAGTAATAGGTGTTAGTTACAATGTTTTTCTTCAAAATAAGTACAAAACAACTTACCATTTATAAAAAATCGGAACCCAACACTACGTATTGGTAAATAAGAAAATATAGGACATGGTTGTAGATTATCTGAATCATTCAATGAAATAGCCAATGATATTTCTGTCTGTGATGGAAGATTCTGTTATAAATTGTTTGGAAAGAAAAAAATTACATTGATCATTTGTCATATTTGTATTAAGAAGATATGAAAAACAAATAGGTTGTCGAAATTGAAAATGAAAGGCATATGAAATGTAAGTGTTATTTGATAATTCGTTATAGACTCAACCTCTCTATATGCATACATAATCGGACCATTAAACTAAACTAGGTAGTCCATAGATAGTATCTTCGGCTTCTTACCAAGAATATTGAAACTTAACAACAACGACGACTGAATCCCTTAATACGGATTAGTCAAACGCAGCCCCCTCTATCATAAACGATCGAGTAGGATACAAAAACAGTCAGACGAATTATTCTCTATTCTTTTCCATATATTGACTCAAAAACTCAAATGATAATATGCATCAATTATATGAGTATCATGCACTATTAATAGGAAACAACGTCATTTATAATACAAAACTGAATAATTGATGAATAACTAATTAACGGTAATTTACAAACAGTGAGAAATACATCAACTGCCAAGAAAGGAAGAATGAAGAACAGATTACAAACAATGATAACTAGCTACCGAGACATTGCTACGCCTAATCGGTAATCTATAAATTACTAAAAGCATTTAGTTTACAATTAATTTACAAATTACTGTCATATTCAGTGTCATTTTGAAATCGCTGTAATTTAAATATGGTTCCTTGTATCCTCATTTTTCTTATTCCAATGTCCTAGCTTGAATATGATTGTATGATTCTTCGAACGTTGTGTTTTTTACCTACTTACTTACTTACGCCTGTTACCTCTGTTGGAGGAGTATACGCCGCCCACCAGTATTCTCCATCGAAATCTGTCCTAAGCAATCGTTTCCAGTTGTTTTCGATTGCTATTCATTCTATTTCACGTCTGCTTCCTTGGCATTACTCTTTTCCTTTCTCCTTGAGGATTCTAAGTTAGGGTTTACTTTGTGATGTAGTTTGGTGATTTTCGTAATGTGTCTTAACCAATTCCATTGTTTTTTTTTCCTAATTCCCTCTTCAGTTGAAAGCTGGTTTATTTTATACCACAGTAGGTTGCTGTTGTTGTGTTCCCACTAGTCATATATTTATTAGTTTATATTTTCGAGTTAAAATAATCGGATAAATAGTATACACATTTTCCCAATATAGTTATCTTATCTTTTTGGCTTCCCAAACCCAAATAATTAGATCATAATTTATCAGCGATAGAACTGTTCTCTTATCACTACCGTCATGGACATTCAGTCACAAAATCGAACTAACCTGTTTCAGTTGTACTAAGTAACCTTAACATAGTAAAGCTGTAAACTAGTTTCAAGACAACCCCCTCTGTATAAGATAGTAAGTAAGTGATATCACAACATCAATAATTAACGACTTAACTAAAGCTTATCACCAAACATGTGAAGATAATCATCTTTCTTTCAGTGTTCAAACAAAGTGTGATATCTAACAGTTTTAAGCATTTTTAACATTCATTTAATGTGCCCGTGTTGTACTTAAAAATGTAATGTTTTAACTGAGAACTTCATTTTCACCATCATCATCATGAATAGGACACTGTAGCGCACACCAACTAGTCAGATGTAAAAAGCAAATAAAATGAAATTGATGACTTGGAATAAAATCTTCAATAAAAATCATCCACTTATATGCAGTATTCACTCATTATAAATGAACAGGAAAATTCTAGATATTAAACGTATATTAAAAATTCAAAAGTAGATGAAACACAAGATCATGGATGCATATCCTGCCTAATCAGAGCAATATAAGAAATATCATACACTAAATAATGACCATACAATAATAATTCTTTGTAGAACAGTTCTAAAACTTCTAAATTCTTTTCAATTATTCTTCCATATATTAAAAGTATTAAACTATAATTAAACTGTTTTTTTCTGGTTAGAGCATTTTAGCAAAGTTGTTTACTGAAGGATGAGGTTGCTGACCCGATATGCCTAACCCTCCTCCTTCGCCAGGGCTTGTGACCGGCAGTAACAATTGCCTACGCAAGATACTCAATGTCCGTTGACCGGATACCATCAGCAACAGCTCACTGTGGGAGAGAACAAACCAACATACAGAGGAAGTGGAAATTGGGACAAAAACGCTGCAGGTTGATAGAACATACATTGAGGAAAACACCAAACTGCATCACGAGGTAAGCTATAACTTGGAATCCTCAAGGAGAAAGAATAAGGAGATAAAGGGACACATTAAGTCGTGAGTTAGAAGCAGACATCGAAAGCATCAATAGCGATTGAAAACAACTGGAAAGGATTGCCCAGGACACAGTTCCATGAAGGATCCTAGTGGATGCTATTCCGCTCTTCGACGAGTGATAACAGAACTAAGTAAGTAAGATCATGAGGTTCAGTATCGCCCATAAAATACATTTTTTTTATTCATTCACATAGACATTGGTACAAGGAGGCACCAAATACATATGCGCCACACAAATCTCACTCGATATGTGTAAGGGCTGTGATACTGCCCGGGTGCCCGGACCGAAGTAGGTGGTTTTCTTAGGGGGCCACACCCCGAGCCTTGCACCTAAAGGTCTGATCCACAAGGCAGTGGAGCATCGTGAGGAGATGCAGTCTGATGGTAGCCGGTGACCAACAATTGGTTCATACGCCATTTGTTCCCGCAGGATACTGGAGCCCATGTGCACCATTGGTTTGGAATCCGGTTAAAGCGCCAGACATTCGCTTTTTGTCCTCTCATTTTCGTAAACAACACACCCGCCACGAGAAGGCAGTGAGTAGGAATTCCCTGGCAGAGGCTATATACGCGTGGCCATGTGAGAGCATTTAGAGAGGGAGAGCGGACTCTCCCCACTCTCGGTCGTACCAGGGCATTTGGAATGTATTATCAATGCTCACCCCTTTTCATTATCCTTTTTACCATGATATGATATAGAAAATCAACTTTTCTATCATAAAATACTTTGATTTTGATTAACAAATTGATTATGGTTATTATTATAATCAAAACTATGAACTAACTTTATTTGGCTCTTTATAGTCAACAGGAATTATTTCTTTAAAACAGAACCATTTATATATTGTATTGGTTTCACCATCTGATGATAGATTACATTGAGTTTCATGAACTGTTATCATTTCAGTAATATATTGAGTTTTTCCTGATATAGATGATGATAATGTTTTTATGGTACGTTTTACACTCCAATAAATATTTGACTTAAAAGAAAAGAAAATGAAAAAGAGAAGAAAAAAAAATCATCAAACTACCATTTTTCGGTTAATCAAAAAAGATCATTACAAGAAAATAAATAAATTTCATGAAAGAGGAAGAATGTTGTATTTGTGAAAATCTCAGCGAATGAATTTGAAGTCAGTCCACCGTTTCGCCTGGTTCAAGCTTTATCAAGGAAATATTGTTATAACTTGCAACCTATGTGCCCTGTTAATGTATAACGTAACGATACCGCCAACTAGGGAGTAGTGAATTATCGATCGGACCAATGACGCATAAGACACGTACGAGCAGTCTAGAGTCCTTATTGGTCTTGCTTCCTGCCTAGCCCTGACTGTTAAGTCTAAAAAACCAATCTCAGATTCTGCAATATCAATCATTTATTTTAAACATACTTAGTTTATATACCAACCAGATAGACTACATTATACCATAAAATAGGAAACAACATTTGTACAAGAATTAGCCAAATGTGGCTGTGAATGAGGGAGGTAGTAATTAATAGACTGAGCATAACTCAAGGATGGTAAATGGTATAATAATAGTTCATAGGTCAAAATGAAGCTCAGAATAAGAGGGACATGAATATTCATAGTTTGGCTATTTACCAATTAGACGATAAAAATGTACGCATAGTATGGGTCCATAAACTGATCCCAAAAGTTACCATTCATTATGCTTATCTGGACATAACAAATATAGAATCAAACATCGAAGTTATCGATAATTTGATATTTCCTTGAGGAACCTTGGATCAGATTGTCAGAGAAAACATTGGATTTACTTCCAATTCATTCGCTGAGATTTTCACAAATACAACAATCTTCCTCTTTAATGTTTCACATCAACTCGGCGCCCAAATACTGTGAAACTATTCGATCAAATTTAGACGAAAATTCTTATTTAAATAAATGTCATGTTTATAAATATTGAATTAGCATAATGTAAGCATCACCTGAAGCTTCGAATGAATTTATGCATTAAATGTTATATTATTTAATTGTATATATGAGAATGAAGTTTGATAAGTTAATGGTTTCAAATCAATCAGTTACTTGATTTATTTTCTTTAAAACTCAGTTAATAACCATCAACATATACATATATTCCCCGAACCTTTGACCTAGGGGTTTGATCTACAAACCAGTGGAGCGATGGTAGCCGGTGACCAACAATTGGTTCATACGCCATTTGTTTCTATAAGATCCTGGAGTTCATGTGCACCACTGATTTGTAATCAAGGTTTACCAGCTCCCCTAGGTAGATCCTTCGTCTTCACCGACCCGGTTACAGCTTCGGACATTTGCTTTTCGTCCTCTCAATTTCGTAAAGCACACGCCCGCTACAAGAATACAGTGATTAGGACTTCCCTGGTAGTGGCTATATAAGCGTGGCCATGTGAAGCATTTCAAGAAAGAGAATAGTCTCTTCCCACCATCAGCCATGACAAGGGCATATAGAGACTTCAAAAATAAAGCTAACAAATCCCATGATCTTAAGGTCATGAATTTCATTATGATAAGTTACAAAGAATTTACATAACACATACACATAGTCTTCAATCATCCACTTGCATTTTTCGGTATGTTCTGAACTTCCAACTGTCTTCTCGTTTGGTCTCCATGTGTTCTGCGTACTTTCGCTGTATTGCAGCTTTTCACTCGGTCTGACAACTGCTGTAACTTCAATGCCACGTTCTGTGAGTTACTACTTAGAAACAACGTTGTGAGTAGCGTTCACTATAGTAGTAACCAACTTTTACAGAGCTAATG
Organism: Schistosoma haematobium; assembly: GCF_000699445.3. NCBI lineage: Eukaryota > Metazoa > Platyhelminthes > Trematoda > Strigeidida > Schistosomatidae > Schistosoma > Schistosoma haematobium. The sequence goes on along the minus strand of NC_067198.1, from coordinate 45,585,130 downwards.
GGGTTTTTTCTTATCAAGCTTATGATGTGATCATTAAGTTGGTAAATCCAATCTTATAATGTACTAATCGGTGTCATATATCAGTAACAATCTAGGTCATTAAGCAGTTTGCACAGTCGTATATGATTCCAGTTTGTATTTTAAAGTAAACACGAATTCCTTCCTTAGAGGATTTATCGACCTCAAAGATCGTTTTAAGGGTCATCCATTGTTTCCCATTTTGTTTAACTTCACCTAGAAGTAACACTTCGCCTATCTTTTAAGACTTTGATCTCCTCCCTGGAAACTCACTAACCAGCTTGGAGTATGCAGATGATATATCTTATTTGGTGAAATTGCTGACATAATGCAGATACTCCTAAACCCCCATGGTAATAATGAAAGCATAGCAAGGATTCGTTTTTATCCTCTCTCTCTCTATCACGGAAGAAAACTAATGGCGGCAAATACAAGACGTAGAAGATTTACTCTTTCCTACTAGCATTGGTGCTATGAATGATTAGACTCCTTTTCTCTTTATTCATCTATGCCAGTACGATATCGTGGCAACTTGAGTTGATGCACATTTGTGCGAGGCTCTATGTTAATTGTAACTGATTGACTGATATAATACAGAGAAATGAATCTAAGATATCATGAAATCTAGATCTGTAGTTTCTAATAGATCGTCTCAAATTAATAAACACACACACCACAATTACTCGATTTTTATTTGTCTATAATATATCATCGTAAAAAATAGGAAATCAACCTACTTCCATAGAGGAGAATCGAAGACATTGTAAACGTCTAAGAAAGAGCATTAAGCTAGGATGCAGTGTTGTTTGAACGAGCTGAGTAATATAGAGAGCGGGTGATTGAACTATTCTCGTTGAACGATTAATTAATGTTTCAGAATTCAACGGTAGAATAAATAAAGTTTTACACCATGATGGTATTTCATTAGAATAATCTTGAGATCTCATCAATTGCTCATTATCACACCATTCAGGTATGAGTATTAATGATGGCGGCGTTTGTGAAGTGTACTTTGTACATTTCGATTGTCGATGAAAACGAACATGAAATCCGTTAGAATGAACTTCTGGTGTATCTGTAATATTGAAGACTGATTTGAAACCGATTCCCTTACGTCCTGATAATAAGCAGAAAATGGAACATTTTATTTGAACAGCATATTAATACGTAAACAAATGATTATGTAAATATAGTGGAATCAATCGACAGAATTGTAATTTAGACACTAGTCTGAGTGACTCGACATTGTGTGCGATCTATTTTGATGTTAAGTAATTGGTTGGAGGTGATAGGTGGGGAATCGCCTTAACTGAAATACCGTGTATACGACTATCAGTCATTTGGACTAGTGATTACCTTTCAACTTGGTCGATGATCACCACTAACGATAAACTAGACAAACATGACACTACCTACCACCACTACTGAGTGATAAATCCATGTAAATATCTTAGTCCTACAAGGAGTCAACCATCGTCAAAATAGATCGGTGGCAATGTCTCCAACTTTAACATCGGTTCGAATCCCACGGTGAGGATCAGTTCACTCAAAGCAGCAGCCAAGCCCTTCAGACGTATAACATATAGAACGAAAACTGAGTCCGACAGGACTTTATACCACTTGTCTCTAAACACCTAAACAACTGTGTATAATATGTGATGGAACAGTAAGAAATAAGAACTGTCCAAGCCTTACACTTAAGTTATTTTACTTTACATTACTCTATTGAACAATAATGATACATTAGGATTATATAGTTTCTCTCAGAATCATAAACATTTTTGTTTTAAAATATAAAGAAGAATAGACTGAAATTTTGCGAATAAACCAACCTATTTTTGCATCACGTTGAGTCACTTTAGTACTTTGACCAATATCACATAATGCAGACATATCATGTTCAGTAAATCCAACAGATTCATTATTCATAACAAGTAAAGAGAATTTTTGATCATTAGTATTACTATTACACTCATTATTAATTGTAGAAATGGTGGATAATTGAAGTTGTAATGTAGGAACATCATTTATCCCATAGGTATTATCATCAGCATTTTGTATTAGTTCTAGAAGAAAATGTCCAGGTAGACCATAGAGTTCTTCAGATAATTGTACAAGACTACGTGATAATTTCCCTTCAACTCTCTTGAATTAAAAGATAAGAAGGGAAAGTTATTTTATTTAATAATAAAATTATTTAAAAACTTTTAGTCAACATGATAATAAGACGACTTATTAATTTTAAAATAAAACATACAATGCTGTTTTGATTCACATATTACACTATATATATAGGCCCTCAAATGTCCTGGTACTCTCCCTCTCGAAATACTCTCACATGGCCACGCGTATACAGCCACTATCAGGGAAGTCCTATTCACTGCCTTGTCATGGCGGGCGTGTTGTTTACAAAATTGAGAGGACGAAAATTAAATTTCTAGCACGTTAACTGGGTTAATGAACAAAGAGAGTTCACCTAGAGGAGTTGGAAAACCTTGATTCAAAATCGATGGTGTACATGGACTCCAGGATCCTGAAAGAACAAACAGCGTATGAACCTACTGTTGTTCACCGGCTAGCATGGGACTTCATCTCCTGACATTGCTCCACTGCCTTGTGGATTAAACCTTTAGGTCAAAGGCTCCGAGTGTGGCCTCCTAAGAAAACCACGTGCTTCGATTTGGGAACCCGGGCAGTATCACAGCCCCCACACATATCAAATGAGATTTGTGTGGCGCATATGTATCTGGTGCCCCCTTGTACCAATATCTATTTGTTTAAATAAATAAATAAACTACGGGGCTGTGGGAGATGTTGTTTAGGTCGCAGGCTTTAACAGTTAACTGTCCACTCTTGGCTAAACTAATATAGATGATATCACATCTAAGTTACACATTACGGATATATTTTATATTTCACACATATGACAATTCTATTCAGTTAAAATTATATATAAAATACGTCATGATTTTTAAAATGTTATTAAAATGTTGTCTTTCCTCATGTAATGGCGAGTCAGATAATAATTACAAGCAACACACAACGAGACACATATCTCCATCAACCCACCCATCAACAAATCACAGCACACAGGAACAGTGAGATGAAATCATTAAAAAGAATACCACAGTAACTGATTTTAACTATATTATGCAATATTTCCAACTATTGATAATGGTCGCTAAAGCAGACCCCAATAATGTAGTTTGTACCTCCCAACACTATTCAGACCAATCGTTAATGACTTCATGAACCGAAGCAATATCTTGGTTTGGTTATCCCTAACTTTTATACAGCCTACTTCGACGCTGATCAAGATCCCCAGCCGAAATAACATTATTAACCTAGTGTAATGTATGGAGAAAACCTATTAGGCAACTAACCTTCGTCTATCATTTTCTGACTGATCTATGAAGAATCTACGACTATAAAACAAGCTACCTAAACATACCACATCCATGTGTATCTACGAATTCAGCTGCTTCTGTGGAGAAAGCTATATTGGGTGCACAACAGGAAATTGAGCTAACAAGTTAGTGAATACCTTCTTTCATGATTGGGAAAGGGTATTTTCAGAACAATACGCAGCACCGTTCTATCACACTTAACTGATAGCGGTTGTTTAATAGACAGAAATAACCAGTTAGAGTAATTTATCGTGTACCTTCTACTTTTCCTTATGGGGTTAGATCTCTGCACACACAAAGAGTTGCACTGGTACTGTCCAAAGAAGCACGAAAAGCACTTATAGGATGAGAATCTCACAGATCCAAAATCATCAGAGCATCTTTCAAAACAAAGCAAGTGTGAGAAATACAGAGGTAACATACTACTATCGGTACCAGGAAAAGTTTTCAACAGAGTTCTACTTAACCGGATGAAAGACTGACGTATCTAAGTAGTATCATCAATAAACAAGGAGGGTTTGATGTAGATGTAAAGGCAAGGATCGGCAAAGAAAAGGCAGCACTCCTATAGTTGAAGAACATATGGAACTCAAAACAACTATCAACCAACATCAAAGTCACAATCTTCAATACGTCAAGACAGTCCTACTGTATGGAGCTGAAACATGGAGAACGACCACAGACATCCTCAAAAATGTACATGCACTCACAAACAATTGTTTACATAAGATACTCAATGTCCGTTGACCGGATACCATCAGCAACAGCCTACTGTGGGAGAGAACAAACCAGCTTCCAGCTGAGGAGGAAATTAGGAAAAGACGTTGTAAGTGGATAAGACATACATTACGGAAATCACCAAACTGCTCCGGGGGGCAGGCCCTAAACTGGAATCCTGAAGGGATAACGATAAGAGGAAGGCCAAGGGACACATTGAGTTGAGAATCGGAAGCAGACACGAAAAGCATGAATAGCAACTGAAAACAGCCGGAAAGGATTGTCCAGGACATAGTTCTATGGACAATGTTTGTGGATGACCTATACTCCTCGATAAGAGGTAAGTAAGTAAGCAATATAATTCCATTGTTGTACATGAGATCTTGTTGCAAACAATACTGTTCGTTTATATGTGTTGCTTCAATTTGCAGTAAAAAATGCGTTGTACTAAACCAGTGAAACTAACAAAACAGGAAGAAAAATGCACACGTTATCGAATAGTAAAATGAAAAGTTGGATTATATTATGTATCTATTACAAAACAATAAGCGTTTCTGTGACTTTTAGGTGAAAATGGTAATAGTCATAGTCTATACTTTATTTCGAAAGGAAGACCATTAAATTGTAACTAACCTGAATTAGATCAGTTGCTTCTTCACTTAATTCAACACCGACACCAAATTCTCGGCGTCTAATCTCTTCGATAAATTGATGGCGATCAGATGATAGATTTTTAGAATCAGCTATTGTCATGTTTTTATCCAAGTGAATTGTAGATTTGCAAATATCACTGGCGTTTGTATTGACATCGTTACTTTGAATGGATACATTGGTTGCAATATCCTACATAATACGATTTTTTAAAAGGTTGAATTTAAAAATATATAACTCCTTGATGCTTATAATGTGGCTAGACTAATAGCTCGATCTTACTGTAGCTTTTATTTGATGATTGGTTGGTGATGCAAGAAAATATACGAGTAATATTACTTTCAGGTCGTGTTTACAGAATCAAACATAATAAAGAGTATGTTAGTCCCCTTGTTACAAAAAACTCTCATGCCAATTAAGTTCGCCATCTGACTAGAATAAATTATGTAGAATGTGCCTCGAAACTTGAACCCGACGACTGAAAATTAACTGCTCTGACTACTAAGCTAGAGTTTAACATGGTGAGTTAACAGCTATGAAGATAAGGTTTATTCGAGATCAGTTTTCAACAATATCAACATCCAACTTCAATCACAAATCTCAATTATCATGTCGATCCAAACCAGATAATCAACCTGCACCTACTAACATATAGCTTAGATCAAACGTATATGACATCATGAACTTATACTATATCGTGTTTCAGAAACCCATAGTATTATTCCGCACACTACTCGAACCCCATTCAGGATTGCATTTAGGAAGTTTAAGATCGTGATTGTATTGCTTATTCTAACTAGTGAGGTTTAAATTTTTCACGTAATTGGTTAGTATCCTTCACTATCGTTGGTATGGTTTGGAGACTGAGTTTTTTTAATAGTTAATAAACTTTCATTTCCTACAGCAATTCTTTCTAATATCCTAAATTTTTCGATAGTATTGTCCAGAAAAATAATAAACTATTTTTTTGACTAAGTAGAATGCAGAATCAATTCTATACAATCACAGTAAAATTACTGTGATTAATCAATATAAATATCTTATTTCTGTACGATAATCATAGTCTGAGTAGTTCAGTAGTAAAATCTCATACTGAGAAACTGAACAACCCAAGTTTGAATCCATTAAAGAGGACAGATTTCCACAAGACTATAGATACCCTATACTGATAGACAACAACAACAAAAATCCGCAAAAATTGAAAGTCACATTTTCATAGGTATCATTATCAAGGTTTGATTTGACGATTTCGAATAAATTGAGCATTGGGTAGTGTTAAGTTTGTCTTACATTGTTCCTACTCGCCCCCTTTCCATTCTTTTGTATATTGTTTTATACTACTTATTTACATTCAGTAAACAGTTGTATTCCCAACAATTTTTAAACTTAAGTTGTAACGCAAGTTGTAATATTCTGAAATGTTCACATATACTTATAACGTTTATTGTACTTATCATTGTAATTATTGTACCTTAATCACTGTAGCAGTTATCCACAGTTTTGTGCATTTGTTTAAATGTAACAGTTTCCATATTGTTTTGCTCTTGGTTCGGGTTTCCATTGTTCATAAACTGTTATCGAATTTAGACACAGATATTAGCTGTCCTTTGTACTATCGTATGTTGTAATTATTCTTTATGTTACTGTTACAGGAAGCCTTTTATTTCATACTTGAAGCACGCGTTTAAACGCCCCAGACACCCCACAAGTTGAGGTTTGTAACTAAATTTTGTGTATTGTTCAATAAAAAACCGCTATTGTAGACAAATAGTTGTTTTGGAAACTTCGGTTTTGCGCGTATCTCAATCGGGTGACTTGGACGCCTCGATAGATCCAACAGGTAGATTGCTATAAATAAATAATATATTTTAAATATCCCAATGGGTAGAAAAAATAGATTTTCTGAATTTGGTTATTTATTCTCTGAAGTCACGAAACATCAGAAAATCTGGGGAGTTTTTTCTACCCATTGAGACATTGTCACATTTTCATACTTAATTTCAACTTACTTCATTATTCTCCATTAATTTTGAACAAGTCGATATTTGATTACTATCATTATTATCAACATTTTCAGATATGAATTGGGTCTCAGATAAAGATGAAGGTAAAATACTAATTGTTGATAATTGACAATTCATATCAATGTTTTTCATTTGATCAATATTCATCATAGTAACAGTAGTTGGGTTATCAATTAATTTAAAACGATTTTCTTCAAAATATTTAATATAAGCAGGCCATTTTAATTGATAACCAATACTACCAATAGCAGAAATTAAATAAATTCGATTCAATTGTGAATTATTCTCATCAATGAATGTATTCAAAGAAAGAAGTTCATCATGGAAGAAGATATGTAAAAGACTATAATTGATAGATGAAACATTATTATTCATGAGTGATATATCAGATTTATCTAATGGCCATGATGTAGAATATCGAATTCCTGCTGATTCTAAACTTGGAATAATAATCTGAAATATTAAATAAATTTTAAGAAATTGAATGATATTCAATAGGAAGTTATTGTCGATTATTCTGTGACAATACACTGTGTATTTACTATTCGATAATGTTAAGATGATAAATTTGTATTTACCACTTGTATTAGTTGAGTTCACTAGTTTGATGGTCGGTCGTCAATAATATGGAATCTGATAATAACTTTTGTACTGGTTCAAAATGAAAAATTTTACAATAAAACAGTGAATAAAAGATAAAGAGAGAAGGCATCTAATTTAAATTGAGCTCGTATCAATAGTCAATGACCTTATCATATGATCCTGTGTTTCACCGTCATCTCACTAATTAGGCTTTTGTAAATTTATTCGTATAGCAGGACAATATAGACCCCCAAATGACCTGGTACGACCGAGGGTGGGGATAGTCCGCTCTCCCTCTCGAAATACTCTCACATGGCCACGCGTATACAGCCACTATCAGGGAAGTCCTATTCACTGCCTTGTCATGGCGGGCGTGTTGTTTACAAAATTGAGAGGACGAAAATTAAATTTCTAGCACGTTAACTGGGTTAATGAACAAAGAGAGTTCACCTAGAGGAGTTGGAAAACCTTGATTCAAAATCGATGGTGTACATGGACTCCAGGATCCTGAAAGAACAAACAGCGTATGAACCCACTGTTGGTCACCGGTTACCATAGGACTGCATCTCCTGACACTGCTCCACTGCCTTGTGGATTAGACCTTTAGATCGAAGGCTCCGGGTGTGGCCCCATAAAATAGCCATATGTTTCAGTCTTCACACAGACAGTATCTCAGCCCATTTATAAATTCAATGATTTGTGTGGTATATATGTATTCGGTGATCGTTTGTACCAATATTTATGTGTTCAAATGAATAAATAAATCGAAGTAGACGGTGATTGGATATAGAAAGCACACAAACCAAGCATATTTGTCAGTGAGTTTTAACAGCTATATCAACCTATTTATAAAACTGAACCAGTACTCTAGGCCTACTTTACCACTACTTATTCAGTGGTTTGACAATATACAAGCTAAGGCCTTAAAGACATTATTAAACCAGTCATCATTCACTAAAACTGATAAACTAAAATGAATAGAAATCATCAAAATCTTATGGTTTACTTCTAAGAAAAATACCCAATGAGCCAAACACACAGCCAACATAAGATCTAGTTTGAACACATATCAACTACACTTACAATATATCCATCATTAAAATTTACAGAATATATCCTATCTGTGGTAATTTTCTAACACACTTGTAATGATAAACATAGTAAGTAAAACAGACTGGCATAAAATATGAACATTTTAGAAACTTACTAAAGAGAATACCAAACCTAATAGACTGTATGGTAACTTCATTAACAGACTGTATACAAAATAAATCCATTCATTTGAATCTAGAAAAAGTAACAAAACAAAATTAGCTCATTGAAAGCACACAAACTAGTCACTACAACTGATATAAAGAGATAAACGGATGATATTATTTCAGTCAATATTTTATATATTAATTCATTGAGAAATTCGTCCAGGGTGATAGGCGCAAGCTTTGTTCAGTGTAACACTTTGAGGTTCAAATATTTTCTTGATTCATAATTCAGTATAAACTTTGTTTTATATGAAAAGCGTGAATACTCATTCATTGTGACAAATTTATTTCCTGCATTAATTCAGATGAATTATATTCAGTATGTGTGCTTTTATAGTAACTATATGTACTACTCCTCTCCCCCCCCTATATGATGCTATTAAGTATAAACAATTGCAACGTGTTGCAACAGCGACGACTCCCCAGACATAACAGTTGACCATCTTGTTACAAGAGTGTTGATGGACCCTATTTTAGGTTAGAACATCGCAATTTCATTTATAACAATAATCATACCTGAGACATTTTTAGAAATGTTAGTAGTAGTAGTAGTAGTAGTAGTAGTGAAATGATTCGTAATAATGGAACATGCTTGACTAATTGTCAATCTACTAGCCTTGATAACTGAACCGATTAGATAATCTCCAACAAGACGAATTGTAAGAGAATCACGATTGTATCGCCATTTTTCTAATGCATCTTTTAAATCATTCGATGAAGGATGTGCAGTTAATCGTAAAAGTTGGCTATTGTTACCAACAACGGCACCATCAAATGGAAGTATACGTATAGCAAGTAAATTGAATTGGTCACATACTAAAAAGGCAGAAAAATAAATACTCGTAAATAAAATAATATCAAATTTAAGTGATAAATTTGTTTTTTTACGGGAACAAGGACAATAATTATTCCCAGATGCCAATAATGTATGGATAATATATGTTAGGACATCAACAATATTATGAATCAATTTAGAGCGGTACTTTCAAAGAGGGACAATTTTTCTCGCTCGCTCTCTCTCCAATATATATATATATATATATATATATATATATATATATATAGGGCCTCAAAGGTTCTGGTCGACCGTCACCATATACATTTATAGGGATACCGATTTCTCAAGTGTACAGCTTTTCTTGATATTTCCCTTTTGTTTACACCACTTTCTAAAGGACTGTTTCCTAATTTTGGATTAGGCCTAATAGTGATCAATTAATAGCACTGTCATATTGTCTATAGAACTTCCTGTTGAACAAAAAATGCATATTCATTACATATGAAGTCAACCAATTTTTCTGGCACATTCATGAGTAAAGATGATACATCATGTGGTACCATAAATTTATGATTTGCTCTCCAATTTTGTTGATAAATTCAAAATTGTAGTTTACACTGCTCTACGAATTCTTTTATGTAGTAACTCTCGAAGTTCTAGTAGTCACATCGCTGGCATATGGTAGGCTGAACTAACCATATCTAGGACTAGGTGAAGTGGTTAACTACTTCTATGTACTTTTGGTAGGCTATAAATTTTGGGTATCACAGTGCCAGTGGATCTGAGTGTTCACAATTGACATGTTCGTTAAGTAACTTGAAACAGGCAGGTACAATTTCCTAGCACCTCTTTGGAACACACTACAAGGAGAAAATTCATTATATGTACACTTGGATAATAGGTGTGCCAAAAGTTCGAGTAGGTTGCAACACAGAGAGGGTCGGTCTCCTACTGACTTTACAATTTTTATATGAACACTTTAAGCAGTATAGCCATTATACGAGTAAATAAACTCATAAATGCATCGAAAATCGAAAATATAAGAATAAAATGCTATTGAGATGAAATTATCTTTACAAATTAGTTAAAAACTCGAAATATAGGACTAATATTCTACATTTGTTCAATAGAATACACTACTATAAGCTTTGGAGAATTAGTGAATGATATCTGCTATAAATAGAATGGAATTACAGAGCTCACGCTACAATAAGTACGGGACTTGCTCAACTACTACAATTAGGGAAATACTAAGGTACGACAGAATGAAATGCCAATCGTTACATAATATGTAGTAAACTAGGGACGATCAAAACTCGAAACGGCATTAGTGAATAAAGTTACTACCTGTCGGTCTGAGTTTTGTTGATAATAATGGATAAGTTAAGAAATTCATTCACCAGGTAATTGAATATGAGCGACATTATAAGTGTGGAAACTAATGGTACTACACAGTCACTCGAAGTGAAGTAGGAGGAGCAGGGTTCAAACTGGCAATCTAGTGGCTAAGGGTCGTGCATCGTAAAAACTAAGCTATTATTATTTAAACATATAAACATTGGTGTAAGGAGGCACCAAATATATATGCGCACACCATTTGATTTGTGTGAGTACTGGAATACTACCATGGCGCCCAAACAGAAGCAGGTACCACTAAGCTACCGCACTGTCTATATCGTTAAGGTCCGTGAGATAATTGGAATCATTGGCTAGAGACGCTGGATAATATGGCTAAGAATCCGCCGTAGTGGTACAGACTCATTTACTATTTGGCTTTCTTTAAACCACCGGCTTTTTTATAAATCCATAGATTTTATTTCTCGACTTAATCCCGTTTTCTCAAACTATATTTTTAATATTTAATCATGTTAACTATCATTTCCACCACAATTATTTCGATTCGTTTGCCATTTATCTTGTTAAGCTCATCTCGCTGAGTTGGTGTGATATAGTAAATTAAGCTAACGCACATTCGCTTCAAGCTTTATATTGATCACGACCATGACTGATTGGTTAAGTAATACCTCAAAAGATGACCACTTTTTTTAGAAAAGAATATTTTGTCATTTTGAGAAAAAGCAATTTCATTTTAAACAAAACGTCTGTGTAACTAATTGACAGTGGACAATTGACAGGAAAAGACAATCCATAACTGATAGGAATGAAAGAAGAAATGCAATCTACCGGGGATTACGATAAGATTTTGGCGAGAAACAGTGAAAAGTCAAAAGAAAAAGGCTTTTCCTCCCTCTAAGATAGACACAGTATGGTATAAAAAAAATAGTTATGAAAGTGGGAAAAATAAACTTATTTTGATTTTCTAAACAAACAAAAAAGCCTCACCTTGTTCAGCTCCAGCCTCTATAAGAAATGAATCAAGACTACCCCAACGATCATAGAATAGACAATCTTGATACCATTGAGACCATGCTTCTAAATCCATTAAAGAAGGACAGGCTGACAGAAAGCTTAGGACACATTCACGTTGAGTAAGCAAACGCGAAATAATATCTGACGATGACGATTGTAAACTTATAGATTGTTGAGTTTCTTCCATAGTTAAAATGTTGGGTAAATGAACATGATGACTGAAAAATCGAATAACGAAATAGTATTTTTAGATATAAATAATAGGTATACATACTGCGATACTACGATGGGTAGACAATAAAAATAGAAATCCAGACAATGACAGGTTAAAGATCGACAATAATCAATCAAGATCGAGATCGACAGGACAAGCTGTTAGTCAAATGTGAAAAAAATTCGAATACTTCATTTCTACCTGACGTTTATGCTGATGATGTTGTTCAAAAGAACAATGAAGGCTCCACAACTACACCATCTAGTTCAAATAATAAGACTACCAAAATCATCCACCTGAGGTACACATTTTCACCATCTCATGGTCATCACGATGATAAATAACAATCTCAACTTAAAAACTTGACACAAAAAAAGGATGTAAAGTGTTAATGCAAAAATTCTAGGTAGCAACATTCGATCTAAGTTGATACCATATATCAAAACAGAAACTTTACAACCAGTAATATAACAGTAATTATTCATGATACGCCATTGCCATTAGTTATTTACCTTCCGATATTGCAAATTTAGAATAGAGTGGATCAATGCATTATAAGCTAGCTCGTCTTATCCAACACGTGGGGTGAAATCTTAAAATTCACTAAGCATAAAAAATAGTTTGAAGAAAAAGCAAATCCTATAAAAATATACTTTTTGCATAAAGTAATTCAGTAACTACGTGAATATTGGGCGATTTCAAATCGAGAGTTCAAACTAGTGCGTTTTTGTTGAAGGGGTTTAATGAATATAGGATTGTTATTAAAGTTGCATCCGACAAAATTCGATCTTAGTCTAGGTATCATTGAAAACCGAGGCGTACTACACGACCGGCAGGGATAGAGATCACGACTTTCAGGAAGAACGCTGTGACGAATAAAATCTACAAAGTAAACTATTCTCTACAAAACCTTTCCAATTGGACCGATAAAAGTCACCTCACTAGTGACTTGCTATAGGATGTTCTTGAAGCTCTAGTAAGAAGTTGTGACTGGTAAAGTTCAAACACGTTGAGAGTGAAACAGTTATCACCAATGAAACTGAATGGTTGTTGCGCTATATTAAAAACTGGTTGAAGCTGAAACTGGACCCTAGCCCAGTGGTTCTGACGGTTAGGTGTTCGCCAAGAGGCCCAGAAGTCCAGAACTCGACCCATATAAGAGTCATGAATATGCACTGCTGAAGAGTTCCATGCTAATACGAAACAGTACTCCTTAGTTTTCAATAGTAGCCAAACTGAGATCAATCTGTGAATACATCCTACAAGTTGAATCAATCTTCATAGAACCCCTTCAAGACATTCAATTGTAGATCGCTAATACCACCCAGTTACCCAAAGCGAAGTGGAGTCGAGTTTGAACCGGAAGTTTAGTGGCTATGAGTCGACCACCACAACCACTTAGTCACTACTTCCAAACTTAATATGCATCATAGTGTAGCTTCCGTTCGTGTACCATACTTTTTGAATACTGGCGCGATTCAGCTACCTTACATCCAATCACAAAGTAAGAAAATATAATTGAAGTATTCTATATTGACGAGTATTCTTTTTATACGGTAGAAACAATTTCCGACGACTTGACTATCCATGAACCGTGTTTTTTTAGTTACTTCTATTCATAAAATTAAGAGTAAACTTCTCAGAATATTCACTACCAAGTAAGGATATACATGTATAAATATAATTTTAGTAATAAACTCTACAACTTTAACCAATAACCGCTACAATCAATCGAATAACACATACAATAAACAAACAAAAAAGAAAACTACTAACTTACTGATAAACTAATGGTTTTACTTTATTGATTTCATGATCATCCATAATTTGTGATAAAATTGATTCAATCAACTGCTCCAATTTTGATGTGTGAATGATACGTAAATTTTCACAGACAAGTTTACACAATTCCTAAATTTGTATTTTGTTGGTGTTGTTGGTGTTGTTGTTAAGGAAAACAATAAAAGGATTAGATAACGTAAGTGATTGTATGTTATTCTTCTACTGAAAAGACATGTATGCATTTACAATAGTAGTAATCAGTGATTTAATTATTAAACATATACCTTGTTTTTTTTATAAAAAGAAAAACATGGATTATTGCTGGTGACAGTCAGGAAATTGTGTACAGAAATTTATTCAAAAGGTATTTCAGTCAGTCAGCTACAACGTAGGATCAGGCACATATATGCATCAGTCCAATTCGCGACACTTCATTAGCACAAGAAGATGAACACTAAATTCATAGTAGTTAATTCAGTGGTGGTAATATATAAAGAGAGTTATTAGGAGATGTAGGAAGGATTTGAATGTGACCAACTTGGTCTCGTTACGGGTATGAGAGTTGATATCACTTCCCGGTTTCCTACACCGTGGAAGGGTATTTCTTGAGGGACCTGAAAAGGAATTTGGATCAATGTTGGTCTTAACGATCTAGGAGCGTGACCACAGAGCCCAAGGGACAACTGCCTGAGGCCGGTCGCGCACGGCCTATTAGTGGGAGGTTATTAACGTGTTAGCTGCGTTCTTCAATGGGCCTTACCGCCGGAGATGGAAATCCGTGAGGTAAGGTGAGGTGTCACATTTTTAAGGCCGACCTTTTCTAACCCCTTACTTCCTTGTGAGAAGGCGGCATCGCTGCAGATGCTGGTTGTCCGAGGGAAACACCTTACTGCTGTCACACACCTCTACAGTCAGCAGTACGACTTCGCCCTCAGACCTTGAGTTGCTGCTTTTAGTCTTACCATTCTCCAATCGACCTGCCTGGCATGGTAAAACCTGCAGGAACATATGTTCCAGCCAATATAGCTCGATAGGCAAGCCCGACCACCACGTCAAGGTAGCAGCTACGGTCAGGACATGACACGGTTCAAAATCATTTGCAATGGCAGAGGTTTATCCACTCTGTGTTCTCCTAAATTCTAATCTTCTGAATTATTCGTGTCCCTTTTTTTCCCTTCCCAAATTTATTTCACTGGATCATACTCTTTAAATAGCATCTTCAATCCCGAATGTTCCCGATTACTGCTTATACTCTTACTACCTCTACCACTATGGGATTTGAATCGACAACTGCATCTCTGTGCTGATGTGGTATGGCAACTCAAACTGATGTACGTACATACGAAGTTCTACGTTGTTACTGACTGACTGACAGGTAATACATAAAAGAAAGATTGCATATAAGGATATAGTATAGGAAGAAAGAATTAGTTCCTAGAAAGAAAGGTATAAAGCGATTATAATCTCATAGTTTAAGGGAAGACAAAGAGTGTATATAATTAATCCAAATCGAAAAGAGATATCGTTTTTGGATGAAAAATAAGTTACCATGTTTGACTAAAATTAATTCTCATATTATCAGCTCATTTGTTCATCCAAGTTTAAGAAAGAACTATTATCAATTATGCTTCCCTGTAGATATTAACCAGAAGTGTTATAAATAAGTTAGATCATTTATCCTGAAACATGAATGAATTAATCATAATCAATATAGAGCGTGGTGTACAAATTCCCGTTAGTCTAAGTTATTATACCAAATAAGTATAGCAAAATGAAATTAAAAAGACGAATGGTAAAATAGTCAAAATAATTGTAATAGTAATGCTATTTGAGAAGAATAAAAAATTAGTATTATGGTTCGAGAAAAAAGAGTGAAACGATTTGTACGGGGAATATTGGAACTGGAAGATATAGAGGAAGGTATAGATTGAATGTATCAATACCGATGAGACCGATTCTGATTTATGTCAACCAATATCTCCAACCATTGATTGTCATTATCGTGTAAATCCCCACTAACACGACTCAGATGATTTGATGAACTAATGCAACGTCCTGAGATACAATGTACATTCGGGTCTTTCAGTCATTTATCCTGTAGTTTGTATTATTTATAGGATTTCTAAAAATCTATACATACACAGAAGCCTAAGAAATTTATAGTACAAAATTACAAGAATATGGCTTTACTTTATGTCTTTGGTTTTAATTTCGTCAACTTGACATTGTTTTAGAAAAAGCATAATTGTCTAGTTTACGGACTTCTATGAAGCGCGCAAGAATTATTCCGAAATAAAGGGTTGAATATAGGACGTTCATATGACTTATTAACGAATTAAGGATAAGTCGAAACAAATCTATTCATATTTGAAATCTTAGCTGATATGTGGAATCGTATGATTTATGTCATCAACAGAAAACGGTGAAGTTTTTCACCATTAACCAGTACATGTGTGTAATTAGAAGTACCCATAGCGGAAAAGTTACAAAGATGGAAAATCAAATGCCTGTGGTCCGAAGAGCTTAATGATAACGTCTCAGATTATTAAGCTGAACGACGTGGACTCAAATCCAATAGGAAGCATCAGTTCCCAAAGGATTGAAAGTATACCCTGCTGGTAAGTGCCAACTAACACGAAATCTAAGTTCAGGGTCTCCTGTCAACTATATCCAACCACGTAACATCAGTTATATAGTACTCCCTTTAACGGTTCTTTTCACCTAAAATTAATTTGCAATAAATAATATCTTGAAATCACAACTGTTTTTATATTGTACCAAGTACAATGTAACTTGTCTATGTAATATACATTAAGCAATATATACTTCTGTATGTTTCGGGGCGCAAAGATATTGACAATGAAAAAAGGTAATCAAATAAATTCTAAGAAAAAAAAACCCAGTTAACTAGTAGAAAATTTTGAAGGAAAGTAGCGGTTGAACTGTGATGAAAAACGTCATGAACAATAACTAACCTCTTTACTTCTCGAAGAGATACATGTCAATTTCTGTACGAAGTCAAATACTAATCCAGGATCTATATCTCTTGATGTTGATGATTCTTCGTGTAGTACACTAGCTTTACCTGGACTTGATTCATTGTAAATGTTTTCATCACGTATTTTATCTTTTCTGATATCAGTCACATTAACTGGAAACTAATAAAAAATAAACAATGTAATTCATTTCTGAAACTTTATTTAATTATATTACTCATGAGTAACTTGTATTAGATTTGACATTTTACTGAGTCACATTTCATTGGTTTGTCAAAATACTATTTGGTAATGTAAAAATTATCAATCTGGTCATGAGCTTTTTTTTATTAATAGTAATATTCCCCAAGTATTTAAATGTACATACTTAAAGTGGAGTTCGAACCTGAAACTCAATGGTTGGAAGTAGAGGGTGTTAAACACGAAGCCATAATTTCACATTCCTAGCCCCAAATGCCCTGGTACGGCCGAAAGTGGGGAGAGTCCGCTCTCCCTCTAGAAATGCTCTCACATGGCCACGCGTATATAGCCTCTGTCAGGGAAGTTCTACTCACTGCCTTCTCGTGGCACCGGTGTTGTTTACGAAAATGAGAGGACGAAAAGCGAATGTCCGGTGCTTTAACCGGATTCCAAATCAATGGTGCACATGGGCTCCAGTATCCTGCGGGAACGATTGGAGTATGAACCAATCGTTGGTCACCGGCTACCATGGGACTGCATCTCCTTGCGATGCTTCACTGCCTTGTGGGTCAGACCTTTAGGTCAAAGAGTCGGGGTGTGGCCCTTTAAGAAAACCACCTGCTTCGGTCTGAGCACCCGGGCAGTATCACAGCCCTCACACATATCAAATGATATCTGTGTGGCGCATATGTATTTGGTGCCTCCTTGTACCAATATCTATGTGTTGAAATAAATAAATAAATAAATAAAACTCCTATAGAGTTTGGTTCTAATTTATACATATTAGCGTAACCAGTGTGTGTTCAAACATACTTTGAACAGATCATTTTCTCTATATTGCTAATTAACATCATGTCTGTCGCTATCTTAACCATTTTGAAAAGAGATTTTAGAGTTTAAACTAGTCTACATTAAATTATTGTTTATGAGAAACCGAAAAAATGATTCTGATTTTCTCACTCTCCAATGTATTTATTCAGATGAAATTTAAGAGTACTAGAGAATGAAATTTCGTTTTGTACACTAACAAGATTTCCATCAACTTAGGAAGAAATCATCCATACAAACACATTCCACTAATTTGTAGAATCCGGGAAGCATTTTCTTTTTCTCAATTGAGATTAATCAGCTAAATGTGTCCACACGTTATTGATTATATTCTCAATGAGGCTCTATTCAAAAAGGCCATTTTAACTAGTCAGGGATGATCTAATCCAGTGAATAACAAGCCACATTAATCGCTTTCTGTCAAGTTTGGTTTCAGGAAATATACAAGTAGACCAGATATACAGACGAATGCATATTACCTAGTAAACACTTTGGTAAACGTTATCCTAAATACTGTCAATGAAGTTACAGAAAGTATGGACACCAGATATGAATGTTAATGAAAACATTAACATGAATACAACCACATTTAAATTAGGAGTCCTAAATGAGGCAAAATACGTATTTATTTGAGTTGTCAATCATCATTGAAAGATCCAACTGGTTGATGTGGTGAATTGGTAATTAAAGTGTTCAACATGTAACCATTAAGCGGTACCTCCGAACTCCACTACACGTACTTCAGTTTAGGCAGTCTGGTGTTCTCAGTCATTCTCATAGACACAAAGCTGTAGATTAAACCCGAGCACGCTAGTAGAACAAATGATCAGTCACAATTTACATAGAACCTAGAACATATGTTGCCACACCACATCACGACAGCTAGATGAAAGTATGAAAAATATACAACACTACCGATAATAGTAGTAGCGACAGCAAAAAAAATTAGACAAAGAAAGTGTAATTTAAGAGGAAAGTACTGATTCACGGAATAACTCAGGCGGCTCAGGATCTAGGTGGTAGACAAAAAGTGGAATTATCTGCGACACTGAGATAGATTTTTTAACTATATCACTCAACATTTTCAACCACTAATCACGATTATCAAGCGGACCTCCCAACCAAGAATTTTGCAGTTAATAACATGCATTAAACTAACAGCCAAAGAATTCATACTACGTCCTGATACACGAACGTGTGATATGTTGGTGAATTATAGGAATTAAAGTATTTCTTTAGGAAATAAGAAAAAAAGACTTGATGCTTACTAAATTCACATTGTTCACACCGTCATTTATAGCTTCAGCAAGTAGACTTAATAAAGATGGAGAATTCTGACCAATTACTTGTGGGAAAATTTCACGTTCCAATGATGCCAGTGATAACCACAAATTGTTGGATTGATTCACAACATTACCTTCTTCTTCGTGTTGCTGTTGTTGTCTTAACAAATCATTAAATTTGTCTACAATCTCTGTCAATTCGGGATACTTAGTTGTGATAGCATCTGCAAAAAGTAAACAATGATAGAGATATTGAAAATTTTATTTAAATAACAATTGTCAGTCCTTGAAGATATTTATAATTTATATTATAAAGTACATCCTAAAGACTTGTCATCATCAAGTTATCTACTAGGTATAGGTTAGTGTAATCTGACTTCAAGTCAAAGTCTTAGTGTGAAGGTTGGTGATATTAGTTAGTTGTCCAAACAGAAGTAGATAAAGCGATAACAAGAATCTGTAACTTTGTGGATGAAACTTGATTGTCTTAATTACAGACACAGATCCACTTGAGGACTAGTGATACTGTCCAGCTGATCGAAACAAACTAGGTTGGTGGATAAAAATCAATAATTTAATTGATAAGAATCGAGGGATTCAATCACTAACCTATGACTTACTAATACATTTGTACCATTGCCACAAAATTTATTTATCGATAGCCTTGTTTTATTTCATAAGGTGAATATTTTTTGTTAATAATTTAGTCTAATAACTAATTTGATGATTTTAGATTAAATCAAGAGGTAAGTTCCGAATATAGTCACATACAGAGTGTAGTTGACGGTTTATATGTATACAGAAATTGTCAGAAGACTTGAATATTTCACACATCTAGAGTATTAATATATAAGGCACTGGACTTTGAACAAGGGCGTTATGGGTTTGAAATCAACCTCTTCTGCTTTATTTCGGGCTGACGGATATTAAAATTAGCGATCCCAAAAACAGCATACCTCAAAATCAAGTGAATAAAACTACTTAATGAGTTGCACTAAGAACCATAGTTCATACATAAGTGGGAAATAATAAATTCAACGTTATTCTCTAGCAGTAATAACTCATACCGTCAAGTTTCGTTGAAATCTCACATAATTCATCGTCTGAATTAACTGTCAGGTCAATAAGTTCCGTATCATCTGCTGCTGTTGGTTGTGACGATGATTCCAAAACTCGATCCGCCTTACGCACAGACGATACGATTCGAGTCAATAATTCCTTGATATTCATTGATTCCGTATTGAAGAGTAGAATGAGTAAATGTACGAGAGTACGAAAAGGCTGAAAGACATGAAAAAGGAAAAAATATAAGTACTAAGGGAAAAATGATAGCAAATCTTAATTTATGTAAAATGTGCATCCTTATACAGAGCGTCCGTAATATACTACTTGACTAAGGTCTAGTGTTAGCTGATATTCATCATTAAAGTGTAGTCGGAATCTTGGTGGAAACGCAATTTGGTCGATTGAATTTATTCGGCACTAAGAAATTAGACAACTACAACATTGGTTATAGCTCAGTAAGCAACCAGTTGTACCATAGTCTGAAGACCAGTCGCATCCTGAATAAGTCAGTGGTAACGTTTCAAAATGTGAGGCTGGGTGATGTGGGTTCTAATCCCACAAGGAGCTTAATCTCCCTCAAGAGTGCAAAAACGCTCCACCATTATATATATATATATATATATATATATATATATATATATATATATATATATAATTTCTTACCCCAGTAGCAGCAATACGTTGCATAAATTGACCAAATACAAGTAGCGAATCTAAATGTCCTTTAGGCCATACTAAACTTCTCTCTTCAGCCCAATTTTGCAGTTCAGCGTGTAACTGTGTAGCACAAGTTGCCAAATGTTTAAGAACATTGACTGGTTTCATAGATCGATATGACTCTAGAAGAAATAGATTTAAATACATCGAATGTTAAAACAAGACAAGTTTCCCAAAGTTTTTGAGCAAGATGTCGATGGTTAGTACGGTAGAAACCTCCCTTCAAACTAATTGATACCCAAAAAATATATATGAGGAATCGTTAGCAATGTATGAATAAGATGACACGTTTGCTTATAAGCTTTAATTAATGAGCAGATGCCTATGTACCCTGGTTTTGGGGGCTAGTGATACCACTTGGCTATTCGCAGCAAAGTAGGCTGGGTGGGTTTAAGCCTGTAGCCTAACTATAAAAAGCTAAGTACTTTAACCAATAAATCACCCTATTCAATCTATTCATTATTTACAGGTTTTCAAAACTGTCTACAAGTTGTGCATCCATAAGTTTGGAAATAGATACTTCCTTATTTAGGATGAAAATTATCCTGAATATGACGTGAGCAGTTGTCGACCTTCAGTTGTTACTAGTTAATGACTTGTTAGATATAATGAACAAAACCAAGCTATTTATTGAAATCATAAATTGATATAAGTTAAACCGCCATTGAAAACCTGGAAGCACTGGAGAGCCGTCTCGTCCTAGTGTAGGACTCCTCAATATTGCGAATCCACGATCCCGCACACGGGAATCCAACCCAATACCTTCAGTCTCGCGTACGAACTCCTAGCCTCTAGACCACTGAGCTGACATCCAACGGTGTTAATATTTGACCTCAATCAATTCACAAGATTACGCAACCATCTCCCATTGTCTTTGGTGGATAACTACCTAAAACCTGACATAGTTTATTTCCACTGGCCACAGATTTTCACTAGATCTTCGGAAACTTCCTCTTGAAGCTAGTCAGTGGTCACATGATAACTGTCAGTTGTGGAGATTGTTGATTTTCATTAAGATTAGGAACCGATCAAGAGATAATTTTGTTACCTTTCACTATCTTTATTACTTGTATTTTGTTAAATTTTTAATTTCCACTACACTACAGACCAAATTGCAACACTACGGATCATCGTCGAACAATCAGTTGAGTGGAACTCGTCACTATACATCAACTTCATTGATTATGGAAAGGCATTTGACAGTGTAGATAGAAGAACGTTATGGAAACTTCTTCGACACTACGGAGCTCCTGAGATTGTCAACATTTTCCGGAACTCATACGACGGACTACAATGCAAGGTCGTGCATGGAGGACAGCTGACTGATGAATTCGAAGTAAGGACCGGAGTCAGACAAGGCTGTCTACTCCTCCCTTCCTCTTTCTTCTGGTGGTCGACTGGATTATGAAGACCTCGACATCTGAGGGAAAGCACGGAATACAATGGACAGCTCAGAACTAATTAGACGAGTTGAACTTCGCAAATGACCTAGCCCTCCTATCGCATACACAAGAACAAATGCATATGAAGACAGCCAGTGTAGCAGCAGTCTCTGCATCAGTAGGCCTCAAAATACACAAGGGGAAAACCACGGTCCTCAAATTCAAAGCGGAGAACAGCAATCCAATCACTCTTGATGGCGAAACTCTGGAAGATGTAGAATCCTTCATATACCTGGGAAGCATAATTGATGAACAAGGAGGTTCAGATGCAGACGTAAAGGCGAGGATTGGCAAACCAAGGACAGCATTCCTACAGTTAAAGAACATATGGAACTCAAAACAACTTTCAACTAATATCAAAGTCAGAATCTTTAATAAGAACGTCAAGATTTTCCTACTGTACGGAGATGAAACATGGAGAACTACCACAGCCATCATCAAGAAGGTACAAATATTTATAAATAGTTGTCTACGCACGATACTCAACATCCATTGACCGGATACTATTAGCAATAGCCTTCTGTGGGAGAGAACAAAACAGCTTCCATCTGAAGAGGAAATTTGGAAAAGACGATGGAAATGGATAGGACATACATTACGCAAATCGTCAAACTGCATTGGAAGGCAAGCCCTAACTTGGAATCCTGAAGGGAAGAGGAAAAGAGGAAGGCCTAAGAACACATTACATTGGGAAATAGAAGCAGATATGAAGAGGATGAATAACAACTGGAAAGAGCTGGAAAGGATTATCCAGGACAGGGTTGCATGGAGAATGCTGGTGAGCGGCCTATGCTCCTCAATGAGGAGTAACAGGCGCAAGTAAGTAAGTACACTTAAGCAATTGAGTAGCTTTAAATATATCGCAGCTTTCTTCATTAAATAAGTATACATGTAAATTAAGACAATAATGAAAAAAATGTGGGAAAAAAACCAATTTAAGCACTTACTTAGAGCTGATTTACTCACCAAGGAGGAAGTAAAGTCCTTATACAATTGACGGATATCATTATCTAATTGATCTTGTGCTAGTCTAGCAGCTTTATTTAGATTCTCAGGCCTTAGATTATTTGTTATTTCCTATAAAGAATAGAGGCAAAGAATTATGTTATAGTAACCTGATACCTCGTGTTAATTTCTAATTTTGATTAACTCAACTACCAGGTACAGATTCGTGTATTTAATTTCAAGTCACACCCTAAGTGTGAGGGCTAGTAATGCTGCCTAGTTGCTCAAATCGAAATAGGTGAAGCAGTATTCGAATGGTCATCTACTGACAATGACTTATCTACTTGCTGTTGAGAATAAATGGCTATTCGCCAAGACACTTCGAAAGATACGATGGAACAACTAGACACTTGTTAATAATGTATCTTTATGAACGCTGAACTGATTTTCATTTATTCCCTGATAAATGCTCAAAAACTTTGAAGAATTGAATAAATAATTAATTTCATTTTATCCTTAATGGTAAGTTATGAGGATGAATAACTTTTTCATGATCTGGAAGTTTAATCATTATGAAACTTAATAAATGTATCCAGTATGTAGGAAAACACAAACACTCAACTCTTAATACAGAAGGCGTAATTCGGGACTATTACGGGTCTGTGGATTTTCAATGTAGCCCCAATAGACATGCCTTGAAAAATCCATCTAGCTAGTAAATATTTTGTATATATCTTAATAAAAAAAGCTAAGTTAAACAGCTAGTGTATTATAAGGAAAATTTAACCTCAATAGCTCATTATGACCAACTGGTAAAACTTTTGCCAAATTTTGAGCCGCGGTGCTACATGTCACTTCATAATGGTAACAAATGTAGCGGTATAAAGAATGAAACATTCCCCACTGAAAAACAGTTTGAAAAGTGCCTTCGTATATTTTGACCATGGCCAATGAGTTGTCGAGGACTTTTTAAAAACATACATAAAGCTGACGACTAACTAGGGAAGTGTGTATTTCATTGCTGAATTTTGTTATAAACCACAAAGCGAAAGATAATGTACGTAGCTGAACAAAAACTAGCAAAGCTAAATTGATTACTTTTAAACTTAATGTGATTATATATACATACTACAGAAAAATTCATTAAGACAATAGGAAACAACCTACTTGGACAAGATGGGAGAACCCCTTAATTCTAATTCCATACTTGGCCAGCTGATTCAACTTTTGATACTGATTGCTATGTTGTACGACCCTGACATTATCCAAAACTCCCAGCATATGATTTGTAAACACTGATTCCCACCACGAATAAACTGATCCTCGACTAACAGTTGTAGGTAAACGATATCGATTTTTACAGATGCAAGTTTTTAGTTCTTCTAAAACATCCTCTG
This sequence comes from Schistosoma haematobium, assembly GCF_000699445.3. Lineage (NCBI taxonomy): Eukaryota > Metazoa > Platyhelminthes > Trematoda > Strigeidida > Schistosomatidae > Schistosoma > Schistosoma haematobium. The sequence continues at coordinate 45,560,475 of NC_067198.1, read as the reverse complement.
TACACATTTTCAGTGCTTGATTTGTAAATCCTGTTGTGAAACACGCCACTATATGTTGATCAAATTCACTAACTTGAAGTATTTCTAGTGCAGCTGGTAAACTTACGATTGGGCCAAGAAGTCGATAATCATTTGGTGCTTCCAACTTAAAACACAAAACGCAAGAAATTATTTGATGAAGCAACTTTTAAATTCCTTAGATATTCTAACGCAATTTCGAAGTTATTTTAAATACAACTAAATGAAAAGAACTCAATTCGGAAAAGTAGAGGGTTTACCGAGAATTCAAACTGAGAACCACTCGAAGTATCAAATAGAAAATTAGGATGTGCTTTGTAACTTGTGAAAAGTGTATATCTGTTGGGGACGATATATCCCCAAAACTCATATTTGTAGTTTTATCATATCGATTAAATGATTAATAGCAGTCAATTGATGAACTGATTGAGTAATGTTTAAAAATCTCCCATGACAATATCGATTATATGTATTTGTATATATACGTTTTAAATTGTGTTTGTGGGCTCGCTCGTTTTCTGGTTGTTTGCAGAATATATTTTCCATACCAAGCTTGAACTTCTTCTAGATAACGGGGCTGGGACTCATCAATAACTAGATTACTGGTCTTTGGTCACTCAGTCTTGTTCTCGTTCGCAGATTAAGTGAACTCGTGAAGCTTCAAACCTAACAATATCACACAAAATTTTTACGCCATCAATGGTCACCCCATAAACTTCTTTAAAAACTCAACCAATTTAAAAGTCCAATGGTTTTGTGTGATTAACGCAATTCAGTAATGAAGTACAGATTTGTGTTTAACAAATTCAATAGAAGAGTTAATGATGATACTTGGACGTACGAAGTAAAGTAGGCAAGACAAATTTTCGGTCTGCAAACTATTAGCTGAGAGTGCAATGACTTAAGCATTGCCTGAATTTCTTTCCTGTGCTAGAAATATTGTAGGTCGGATTTTATAGTAAAAAAGTCAATCATCAAGACGTTACTTGGACCTTATAGTTTGAGATGAAACACAGTTTTCCAATTAGAGACTTCAAATGATCTGGCATAGATGTTTATACGTTAATAGTTTCAGAAATGGGTTAAGTCTTGTCAGAAGCCACCGGGATTTCATGCTGTCACAAGTTAGATTCCAATAATCGCAACCAAACAAGTGACAGTACCAATTAAAAAATAAAAATAGACATCAATACATACCTGTATTAGCTGCTCCATGTCCGCCAAAGTTACAACGTTACGAGTAGTAGCATACGCCCACAAAAGCGTGTTAACCCTTTGAATTAACTTTTTGTGTTCTGCCAGACGGGGTATACAGTCTGCATTCATTCGAATGCTTGTAATAAAATTTATGGCTGACGGATAATGCTTAAAATTACATGTTTTATGATGAAAGTATAAATACCCTGAAAAGCTCCTCCTGTATGCAACCAACGCCAGTATACCGTTGTTCTTGAGAGACTTTCCATAACAGCATTTGGACAATATTGTTGACATCTTCGACAGACCTAAACTGATATGATGGTCCTGACGAAGGTTGTAAGTCAAAATAGGACGGTATCGGTTCAGGGAACGGCATTCTGCCTGACCTTCAGTTCCGCAATAATTTAACTTGCGATCCTAAAAGTTAAGGTGGTTAAATGGTTTTGAACGGAATGGAAGAAGCTTTTGTTTAACTGGCCTGTGTCTCTAGTATAAGTGGATCACTGATACCTGTATCTTCTGAATGATGGCTCTGGTAGTTCTCCAGGTTTCCGTCCCATAAAGTAGAACTGTTTTGATATTTGTATTGAAAATCCTGACTTTGATGTTGATTGACAGACAGTTGTTTCGAGTTCCAGATGTTCTTCAACCGTAAACATGCTACCCTTGCCTTGTTGATCCACGCGTTTACATCTGCATCAGATCCACCGTGTTCCTCGGTGATGCTGCCCAAATATGTACATGATCTTGGACGGCGTTCTTGAATATCTGGGCTACTTGTTCTTGCCATCTGATTATTTCAACAAGTTATCTGGGTTTTTCGTTTGTTTTAACTTATAATTATGTCCATCAATCGCATAACTTATTCAGCTACGTTTTTAAACGTAAACTGGTGTCGGTCTTCGTTTGTGTGTTTTAAGTTTTCAAATGACTTTATCGACTGTCTAACTCTAAGATGTCGTCCAAAACATCTGAATAAATACAAATATGTTTATGTTACCAATATCTACGTGACTTCAGATTGCACATCATCTGCACTATCTGTTTTCGCTGATGAATTCACTGAGTTCGCTGTTACTGCCCTCAGTGATTCGATTTCAGTTGTACGTGGTGATTTCAATTCATGTGACTGTAGATTCCTTACGTCACTAGGTCACCAAAACGTAGTAGATTTTCCTACCCGTCTCGATGCTCATTTAGACTTGGTTTTCATTAATGATGTGGGTATATATGCGACTCGTAAACGTGCCCCATTGTCTAGCTCGGATCACTGTATAATTCGTGTTCTACCTAAAGTATATGGAAAGCATGTGAAGAGTACATTCTTACATCAAACCAAGAAAGTCAAATATAGAAATTACTCAGAAGGAAATATTCGAAATCTGAAAAATATGTTTCATACGACTAACTGAGAAATATTTTCAGATGACTCACTGGAAAACACTACTGATGTTATCACTTGTTACCTTAAATTGTGTTTTGATATTTGTTGTCCTACTGAAACCATTTTTGTAAGTTTTGATCGAATTACATCTTCACAACTAAAACGACTACGGAGAATGAAAGAAAGAATGTACAAGGAGAAGAACTCTAATGAAGTTCATAAGCTAAACGGTCTGATAAACCTAGAGATTAGACGTCTCAACTGTATGTTTACTCAAAAACTCTTGTCTTGCAAAAACTCTCCAAGTATGTGGAAACTCTTTAAAGAACTTGCAGGTGACAGACAGATTAGGAGCGACAACCAGCTGAATGTTTGTGACTTAAATAAGTCTTTTGTACGTCAGTCATCTGATGTGATGCTCCCTCTATCCACGGGTTTAAAAAATAGCTGTGTTCCTACCTTCACTGAAACTGATGTACGAGGATGTCTCCAGTCGCTTAATTCATCTCGATGTTTGGGACCTGATGGTATCCCAAACCTCCTTTTTAAAAATTGTGCTGACGTCCTATGTTATCCGTTCACAGCTATCTTTAACAGATCCTTCTCATCTAATCTCATACCGAAAATGTGGAGAAAGATGAAGATAATCCCTGTACCCAAGAAAGTATCTGGTGATAAGAATGTAAAATTTGGACCTATTGCAATAACTTCATCCTACCTCAAAACAATAAAAAAATTATTAATACTGCCACTTCAACCTGCGACAAAAGGGCATATTGATCCATATCCGTTTGCTTACGGACGCGAAAGAAGCACTTTAGATGCTGTTTCTGTTCTGCATCACAACATAGTATTCAACTTAGAAAAGGGCAAGAAGTATGTTCGATGCGCTTTTCTGGACTATACTTCAGCTTTTGATTCTATACCAAGACAACTTTTAATTAACAAGTTAATCAGCGTCAACACTGACAGCTGGATAACCAACTGGCTATGTTTCTACCTCTCTGGAAGGGAACAGTATACTGTGTTTGGAGGAAAGTGTTCAGAGTCTCTACTGTCTCATGAAGGTGTACCACAAGGAGATGTTCTTTCACCTCTTCTATTCTCTTTTTCTCTGCATGACCTGCCATCTTCTACAGAAAACACTTTTGTGAAATATGCGGATGATTTTACTGTGTGTATGTCTATCTCTTCCTCTTTACATCCCACAGAAATGAATGAGCTTTTGTCTCGCATTGATTGTTGGTCTGTTGGTAATGGTCTCATACTTAATCCGTCTAAATATCAAGCTGTTAACTTTAGCATGAGACATGAACGGAATCTAAACACCATTTTGAGATCCCATAATGCTTGTACCATCGGAGACTCTTTGATAAACACAGTGTCGAAGGTCAATTATCTTGGTGTCACCTTTTCCTCTGATCTGTCTTGGTCTTCCCACGTTTTATTGTTATCAAAGAAGGTTTTCCGTCTGACTTACTGCATAAAGAGATTGCATGCTCTTGGAATTACTCGTCATTTACTCTTACAATTTGTCAAACCTTGCATATTACCTATTATTCTTTACTGTTCTCCATTATTCTTTCCCGGGCTTTTGAGGAAAGGCTTTGCTGTTTTGCGGAGAGTGCTGAAGGCAGTTGGCAAGATGTGTGGTGAATCTTTCGAGGTCATAATTAATATGGTTCTGGAAAGACATTTAAAATCATGCAAACTCCTGGCAGGTGTTGTTTTATCATATACTAGCCATCCCCTTCACTCTTGTCTTTCTCCTTGTATATCTTCTGGAAGAACGAGACATCAATACATTAAAATCTTTGCACGCAAGCAAAAGTATAAAAGTCCTATAATACCTTACCTAGCAAATATACTCTGTGACGAACAGGTTGTTAGAGTCAACCTAGTCAATAACTTGCATTCTTAACATGTCCTTTATTCCAAAAGTTGTACAGTTTTTCGGGGATTTTTTCTTTTTTTCTTTTTTTAAAAGAAACATTTCTCTTTTTTTGTATTCGTTACTGTTTTTTGTTGTTGCGTGAGTAACTTGTTGAAATAACCTGTGCTGAGAATTCTATATTGTACCAAAACTATAATATTGAATAAAGCCATTATTAATAATTAATAAAGGTTTTTACATCTAAATCTTCTCCGTCACTTATGATTGGATCGGTGCATGCTGTGTTGTGTCGGGGAATCTTGCTTTTCCCTTTGTGCATATTGAGGCTGCTGCTATCCTGGTTGTCTTCTCCTGCGTTTAGCGATAGAAGAGCCAGATCATCTGCGAAGTCGTCCAGCTGTATCCTAGCTGTCCACTATATCCCGTGCTTCCTCTCAGATTTTGACGTCTTCATGATCCAGTCGATCATTATGAGAAAAAGTTGTGAGAGTAAGCAACACCGCATAACACTGATCTTTACTTCGGACGAGTCTGTCAATTATCCTCCATGCACGATTTTGTAACTTGATCTATCATAAGAATTTCGTATAATATTGACTATCTTCTCAGGCACGCCGTAGTGTCGAAGAAGCTTTCATAGAGTTGTCCTGTCCATGCTGTCAAATGCTTCCTCGTAGTCAATGAAGTTGATGTAGAGGGATAAATTCCATTCAGTTGATTATTCCACAATTGCCGGTAGTGTTGCGGTTTGGTCCTCTTGCTTTGCCGCTCTTGATTTGTCTGATAGCCATGCTGATCTCCTCAATTGTTAGTGGGCCAACATTGATTGGGAGGTCCGTGAATGTTACTTCGATGTTGAGTGGGTCCAGAGGGGCTGGTCGATTCAAACGTTTTTTGAGGTGTTCTACCCACCTGTTTCGCTTTTTTTCGATTTTGGTGATTACTTTGCCCTACTTGCTTTTCAGTGGTTGTTACGGGAGAACTGAAGACATTTGGCGGATTAAATCCTTTTATTGTACATTAATAATTTACTGTGTTTTTGGATGTAATTGTTTTACTTAACTTTTGAACTTGTTTGTTTATATCATTGTTTCGGACATTTTGGTTTGTCTTTGGTTTGGTATTTTGGTGCTTTCTTTATCTTTGGTTTGGTATTTGGGAGTTTTGCTCCGGGAACCTACAAAATTGAAGAAAGACATTCGGTCGATTATTTGTGAATTACGAATAAATTTGGTATCTAAATTGGAGCTTGGTTCTGTTGTTAATTTGGGTTCGTAATTTGCAAGTAGATCGATAGTCCGTACTTCAATAACTGGAACGAGCAAAACTTGGACGTAACAGTGGTCGTTCTGGTTTACGATGTTTTCCAGAGAGTTTCTTTGTTGTGTCATACAGTTCTCTCATGTTTCCTTCTCTTGCAGCCTTTTCTGCCGTCGTTGCTAAATCCTCGACATATTTGCGTTTGTCGGTTCTGATGCTACTCTTCTGTGTATTCAGCATGTGCCTTGACTTCTTCTGCCCTTGTTCGGCTGGTATTGATTGCTGCCTTCTTGTCCCTCCTTTCTTGAATCTTATCCAGTGTATCAACAGTGATCCATCCCTTGTGATGGTGCTTCTTGTGGCCCATCACCTCATGACATGTTGAAGTGATTGCGTCTTTTATCCCTTTTCAGTTGCTTTCTATGAGGTAGATCACGAGAAGCCTCGAACCTATTGCCACGGACTCTCCAGAACTTGTTGAGTTTGTCAGTATCCCGAATTCGACGTTGACCTTAAAATGTCGATTTTTTAGATATGGAGTAAACCAATCAATTGAAAGTGATCTGAAACCTAGTCGTTTCAGCTTATTGATAAGACATTTATGCTTGACCCTATCAAAAGCTTTCGAGAAGTCAAGGTAAGTGGCGACAACATTCCCTTGCGACCAAGGATGGTTGTCCACCCGTCCAACGCGACCAGTAGATTGGTTATACATGAGTGACCTTTTATGAAATCGCGCTGTTGGGGTGAAAAGAAGCTTAAGGATAGTAATTGGTCACGTGTAACGTCGCACGTCAGAGACTCCATAATTCTTGAGGATAATGAGAGCAGTTCTTTCGGCATATAGCTTATAGGTTCACTGCGACGACCTTCCTTGAAAATTGGTGTAATAATAATGTATTTCTGCATGAGCAGGTAAACACCATTTTTACAGGCATGATCTACAAATTGCAACATCTGTTGGCTAACAGCATGCTTCCCAAGTAGAGTCGTTAAATAAATGAAATCGATAAAATTGAACAGTAGTTCATTCGTGGAGATGTCTTGCAGCCATAATGATTAGGTTTATGCTTCAGTAGCACACTATGTGCAGTCTTCAAAATAATTTTCATAGCGACATTGCGTTCACGCTGCACACCAATTCCAATCTCAACATAATTGTGTTAAAATTCTGGTCGTGATAAGTATTTACGCAATACAACCTTTTAAGTTTATAGTTATTATAAAGTAGACTCGTATAGCGCTTGCTGTAAACTATGATCTTGACGGGACGCGTACGTCAAGTTTGTCCCAGACGTCAGAATTTCCATAGCTGTGCCCTCAGAGCAAAATTCTGAAGAAACTAAGAAGAGAAACAGAAGAGCAACAAGGCACTTGGATATGAACGCCAAGCATTACTTAACATTGTGTAGTAGAACAGACAGATGTATAATAAATTAGATTAAATTCATATTATCCCTTGTTAGAGTGAAATGAAGTCAGAGGCTCAATATAAGGGAATGTAGTAACAAAGAACAATGAGTTGTGATGTTTAACAAGGTAGAGTAAGCTCACATGAAGGAAGGAAGGTCAAGGTTGCTACAAGGAAAGCTGTTTATTAGAAGGGAGTGTGCAAATAGAAGGTGAAGTGTTAAGAATACTAACAACTATATCTTTTATTGTCTGATTTTTTTAATAGAGAAGCGGACCATGATTCCACATGTTTATGCTTTCAATTTGAAACTCATGACCTTTCCCGTCCTGTTTGTCTATATGAGCCCTACGTAGACAGGTTAGCATCACTTGTCTTTTCTATATTTTTTGTAGTGTTCACAACCCACAAGCGGGATAATCAGATTCAACTTACTCATGTGCATGATTCTGACATCGTGTAGCCTTTCCGGATGCATATGAATTCCTGTTGACAAAACATTTTTCCTGAGCTGCATCAAACCGCACAACATAACGCCACAGATTTTTGTCATACCATCCCTCATTATCCCAATGATCATCATGATCGTACACGCCTCCAATCTCCTCGAAGAAGCCCGTCACGAGAATGACTCATAACTAAACCACAAGAGGAATGTAATCCTGGTAGGTGTTGATATGTTTTCTAGAAATTGCAGGAAACCCTGCAATTTTCCAATCTCCAACCGTCAGACGCTGTAAACGTTTCGAGAAACGTCCTCACCGGCACGCGTCAGCGGTGCCCATAGCTGGCGAACATAGCCATACGTAATACATCCCTGGTATGAAGACGAAAGTTCGCTGTCTAATGGACACTAGTTCACAAGCAAGAGTCCTTTCTGCGAACAATAATGACCGTCTACAAGAACCGGTCTTCAATATATAGGCGGCAAATAGAGAACCCACCGCCACATACGGTAGGAGAATTGTTTGTTTTAACCATAGCTCACAAAAACGCATTCACTAGATTTTCGTTGTTGAGGGTGTTTCTATGTTAAGCATTGATATAGACCTGCTACAACGCCGCAACCTGCAAATTTACCTTGTGCAGCCAGAGATGTCGCACACCACGTCACGGCTACAGGACCATCAGTACTTTTTAAAGCGCGTCGACTAGCCCCCGTTGAGCTAAAGTTGATCAAACTGGAATTCATTCACATGTTAGACTTCGGAATATCTGATCATCAAACAGACCACTAGCATCTGGAATCTCCTGTTGTTTATTAGAAAATACGCGATTCCGAACGACCACACAAGCTATCGAGTTAGTAGAACTACTTCACTGACGGTTGAAGACTTCACCCTCATCTGAAAACATTTCACAGTGAACTATTGCTCTTGGTATACGTAAAGCAGTGAAAGCTGACACAGGATGCACTCCAGACCAACTCGTTAACGGAACGACATTCCGATTTCGAAGAGAATTTGTAGATCATTCACCTTTTTCTATAAATACATATCTAAACTCTTATACGAGCAGTCTTACAAACGCCATGCGTTCAGCTAAATATGTTTCCGATTGGCCTCAGTCAACTGATGTTTTCGTTCGAAGCGCTTCACAACTTAGCAAACACGTTTTCGAACGTCACGACTCATTGCGACGACCTCTCGAAAGGGAATACGAAGGATCCTTCAAAGTCCTTAATCGTCAACTTAAGTACCATATTATCGATAAAAATGGAACTGACGATAACGTCAGCACTGAACGTTCTAAAGCCGATTACTAAAAACAGTAACAATACTCGTTTTCTTCTCATACTCTCGAGTGAAACGAGCCAGACGATTACGTTGCCATCCTTGATTGTTAACGACAGCGGAGAAACTTCTCTGGCGTCCAGAAATCGGCAAAAAACAACACACCTTGGAATAAGGATGAGGTTCTCAGAACACCTAAACGGCCACTGTGCGTAGGACAATGCATAACTTTTTGTTTTATTTCATTTGTATTGTTGCATCAAACATGAAAAAATCAACTTTGTGCTCTTGCTACTATGCTCATATATGCGTATATTTTAGTCCTCGAAAAACGTCCAAAAGATCACCGCGCAAAATATTCTCGCTGTGACATGTTATCTATGCTCATGCATAACAGCTTTTTTCGGACGCATCGTGTCCTCAGGCACAATGACATGCATCTTCACCTTCATTTTTTTCCTCTTTAAGGATGGCTGAAAATGACGGAAAACCGACGAAGAATGAGGTGAACAGAAATGTTTCTGTTGCTATATTGTAACACATGTCGCTCTATATTAAAGAAAGATGAATAGATGCTGCTGAACATAACAAGCTATTAGTAGAGTATTTACCAACGAAACGCTCGTAGGGTTTAAACTGCTGACTGACCGTGTCTTAGGGTCATTAATATCTTACTAGGGGGGGGGGAAGTGAGCTTTATGGCGGCAAATAAACACCCAAAATAAATAGTTCTGCAGGTCACCAGCATTGCTGCTGACCTCACTAGTTTTACTGAGCACAATTCGGCTGAAGGCGCTCGGTCACGCATATGCAGCAGATCACGAGTGGGTGCGCCGTGCTACGAATCCCTTGCAGCTGCTAGATATCTCAGAAAAACACCTCGATATATTGATGGCTTTCCTCGACTAAACGGGTATATGATCGTCTGAACATGTAATTCAAAATTCACGGAGGGAGTAAGGTGTATGCAAAAACACTTAGCTCGCTAGATATGTCAGGTTGTCTCACGTAGTTAGTCTCCGCTTGAAATGCAAGGGACAAGAGCTACTCATTGGTTTGGTCTATCGCAGTCCAAGCTGTGAGGTAAATGAAGTTCTTCTGAGCAGTCTCAATACTTGGTCACAAAGTGGTCGATGTCTAATCCTAGGGGACTTCAATGCACCTATGGTAGACTGGGAAAATCTGAGAACTGAATCGTCAGAAAATTCCTTCGAGCAGGAACTAGTTGACGCGGTTACCACATGTGCTCTAGTACAACATGTGAAAGAAGCAACTAGGTATGACCCGGACACTAAATCATTCTTACTAGATCTGATACTCACTCATTATGTGAATGACGTTGCGAAGCTTCATTATATGCCACCCCTAGGTAAAAGTGGTCACGCAGTTTTAATTTTCGACTTCCATATAACTGTCAGTCACGAGCACGCGTCAGCCCAATCCAGACCTAACGTCTGGAAAGCAAATATACCAGATATCATGCACTCAACATCGTTAGTAGATTGAACAATAGAACCAGAGTCCTCAATTGAAGTGGCTTGGGACGCATTTCGAAATTCATACTTAAAAGTTACCACACCCCATATCCCTTGGACTATACCAAGGGGACCGAGAAACTCCCCACCATGGTTCAGTAGGGAGGTCCGCATTCTTCTCCGTTATAGTTATAGTTAGTGATGATCTCAGAACCACGGATGATTCAAGGGAGGCTCTGGCAAGAGGTCTTGGATATTATAGGCTATTTGTGAAGCGTTTCATAACTTTGATGAAACAATGTCCAGAATATACTGCTTGGCGTAAATGAGTCAGAAAATCAGCATGGAATTCAAATGGGTTCTTGTTTCAAATACGAAGCAAACATACATGAGTAGATTCGACCGCAAGAAAAAAAGACTATTTATTTTCGTTTGAGTTCGTTTTATGAAGGCAAAATGGAAAGTCTCGAATAAATTTTGTTCTACTCCTTTACATTAGGAAGTATCCTAAAATCAGTGTGTGGTTTTGACTATAAACTTGAAATTGTTGTCTTATCCTTCTCCGTAAGGGAAGGAGAATGTGGGATAGATTTAGGTTACTGGGGACTGATGAAACTAAATCCCAGTATAAAAAAGTCCGGAATACCTGTGCCTCGACCCTCCATAAGTCTAGAAAATTGTACGAAGAAAAGATTGTTAAGGAATCCATAGAATGTCCTAAACGTTTGTATTCTTATATAAACCCAAGGACAAAGAGAAGAGGAAATATTCCTGCACTATGAGGAGACAGTACTGCCGCGTCACTAGTGGAGGACGACTTTGATAAGGCTCAAGTGCTCTCAAACTACTTCAGCAATGTATATACCATAGAAGCACCCTTACCATCAGCACATACAGATCCCTCCACACATACACTGGATAGCGTGACCATTAAAGAAGTTGATGTCTTTGGTCTACTAAATAAGCTTGACATAGGTAAATCCATGGGGCCCGATGAATTACATCCTAGGCTACTGAAGGAATTATCCAACTTCGTTGCGAACCCTTTAAATATATGCTTTAACCTATACGTAACTCAGGATCGTTTACCCAAAGACTGGAAAAACGCCATAGTAAGTCCTGTCTTCAAAGCAGGTACGAAACACAAACCTGAGAATAACCGCCCCGTTAGCCTAACTAGTGTGGTTGTTAAAATCTTAGAAAAGATTATTCGGAAGGAGCTGTTTAAGTATCTCGATAAAAACCGGATACTTTCGGAGAAGCAGCACGGTTTCAGAATAGGTTACTCTTGTCTCACTAACTTATTAGTGGCTCGTGAAAGCTGGTGCGCTCTTAAGGACCAAAAGTTACCTGTAGACGTAGCCTTCATTGATTTCAGCAAAGCTTTTGAAAAGGTTCCACACAACCGGCTGTTATATAAGTTAAGAAATGTCGGGATTGGAGGCAATCTATTTATGTGGATAAAAGACTTCCTAGTTGGGCGTCAGCAAAGAGTTCGGGTGAACTCAAAGTTATCTAGCTGGGAAACTGTGCTTGGTGGAGTGCCCCAGGGTACAGTTTTGGGGCCAGTGCTATTCCTCTTGTATGTAAATGACCTTCTTCGTCTCCTATCATCATCGGTCTTGCTATAAGCTGACGATGTCAGGATATGGAGAACGTTACGATGCGAGGGTGATAGCTAAGAACTCCAAAATGACTTGAAGAAATTATCTGGATGGTCTCAAACCTGGCAGTTGCCGATAAATACTTCCAAGTGTGTTGTGATGCATATCGGTCATCAAGGTACGTATACATACACGATGAATAACACTGAGCTACCTGTCATCCAGACATATGATGACTTAAGTGTCATCGTTAGTCAAGACTTAAAGACTACTGCACACTGCCGTGCAATAGCCGCCAAAGGTTTTAGAACCACATGGTCAATACGTAGGGCTTTTAGTCATGTCGGCGCTAAGACGTTTTTGAATTTGTATACAGTGTTCCTACATCCTAAACTTGAGTACTGCATACAAGCAGCCAGCCAATGTTTAAAAAAAGACAGTGAGCTTCTGGAAAAGGTTCAGAGAACGGCGACTAAGCTGATTCCCGGAATAGCGAAGCTTCCGTATGAAGCTCGAATGGCCAAGCTAAACCTTTTCCCGTTGTCATATCGCAGAACTAGAGGCGACTTGATTACAGTTTTCAAATTGCTTAGTGCCAAATTTGCACCTGATATGCCCTCATTTTTCTTGTCTTTCAAAACAGAGAATTTACGAAGACACTCCAACAAAGTTCACAAGCCCAGAACAAATTACTTGTCAGCTGACTATCGACTTTCCCACCGAATCATCAACGAGTGGAACTCATTACCTCAGCACGTGGTTGAGGCTCCATCCGTCGATTCTTTCAAAAGAAAGTTGGAGCAACTGGGGGACCACCATTGCCAGGACTAACACAAGCCATCGGGCCTCCTGTCCTTCCCAAACTGAAACTGTAGTATAAAGTATATGCATACAAAATATTAACTAAGTCAACTACCAACTTTAATTTTGGTGTATAACGTGGTATTTGCAGACCTAATAATGTCTGAAGATGGAAATCCTACAGCTACTAGCCACGAAAGTAAACTATTTGGTTGGTGTGGCTCAGTGTAAAGTAGCTCACTGTGAAGATATTGAAAATTGGAAGCTTTCTGATTCCAAAGCGCACAGTTTATGACTAACGAAACATGGTTTCTGTTAATATGATAAGTGCTAAACTATCAGACTTACATGACAACATTGCGAAATTGTCTCATGAATTGGACCTTAAACGTAAGGAAAAGGAGTCTCAAAGAAGTTTTGTTAAAAAGGTAATACGTTCGGATTGTTATCTAGTAGTTTAGCTTGACTCAGAAATCAAAGATAAACATAGATTTCTAGATAGCTTAGAACAAAAGCGTGAACAGCATGAAAAAACTATCAGAGTTAATACTGAGCGCCTATGTGAGCTTCAAAAATCAGCTGCTGAGTGTCAGAAGTACCAAATGTATTAAAAATATTCGTTCTAGAGCACATGAATCTCTAGAAAAACGACTAGAAAGTCAAGAACAATCAATTCGTTCTCTCGAAGATGAAGTTAACGAAGCACAAAGTCTTGCGAGGTCTTCAGCCCAAGTTTACGATGAGGTTTTTATAGTCAGTTATTTTGAATTCTTCAGACTCTTAAGTTACTACAAGAAAAATTGGAGGTTTTGGAAAAATATGATCGGAAAGAAGAATCTCTTACCAAGTATTACATTCGAACTTTTTAACTCGCCTTTAGGACTATCAAAGAGTTGAGAGATGAAGCTAATTTGCATGGGAACAGACTACGTCGCATTGAGACACAAGGAAACGAGGTTCGATGTACTTGGTTGATTTTGTTATTTATAGAAATCCTCGCTTTAGTAGTTCTCGGAAGTGGCACGCATATGCTTGTAAATATGGCTGCTCGCCCTCCACTGCATGTAATCTATCTTGGAAGTAGTGGGACTAGATTGGGAGTGCTTCAGCTCAAAATAATGGATTCTTATAGAGTTAGGATTTTCTGAAGTTTTGTTAGTGATAATTTGGGGGTGTGTGGGGTACAGACAGATGAGAACGCGTTTACTGCATCCATGATGAAGTGGGACTTATATATATATATGAATGACAAGTTATTGTTAATTTATTCGTAGATCAAGGAACGAACTTCAACCGATTGAAATTCATCTTTAACCCGATCAAATACCTCATATAAGTGCTGATAGGTCTGCACGTAGTAGATAAGTAACCCTTAACTCAGCCCTAATAAACGTTCTGCACACTACAGTATAGTAGTATTACTGTCTCATTTATGTTGTACTCAATACTGGAGTAGTAGTTCCTGTAGAGTCAAGTGAATTATCTTATCTCTATCTTGTAGTGAATTGCTCGATTTGGCTTGATTAGATCCTTTGGTTTGTAATGAGTTCAGCCAAAAAGCTTTGGATCATTTTAAATGGTCCGAGTATTCACTTTAAATTCGTAGTGTTTTCGTTTAGGTCTTCATTGATTGGAGAATAAGTGACCTAAAAATTATTTCCCTCCAATCGCTTATAGCATTTTATCGCCCCCAAATGCCTTGGTACGACCGAGGGTGGAAAGAGTCAGCTCTTCTTCCCGCAATGCTTTCAAACGACCACGCGTATACAACCACTAACAGGGAAATCCTACTCACTGCCTTCTCGCGGAGGGCGTGTTCTTTACGAAATTGAGAGGACAGAAAGCGAATGTCCGGTGCTTTAACCGGGTCGGTGGATACGGAGGATCCACCTAGCGGAGTTAGAAGACTCTGATTCCAAACCAATGGTTCACATGAGTTGCAGGATCCTGAAAGAACAAATGGCGTATAAACCAATTGTTGGTCACTGGCCACCATGGGACTGCATCTCCTGACGTTGCTCCACTCCCTTGTGAGTTAGACCTTCAGGTCAAAGGCTCCAGGCGTGGCTCCTTAAGAAAACCACCTGTTTCGATCAAGGCACTCAGGCAGTATCCCAGCCCTCACACAAATCGAATGACTTGTGTGGCGCATATTTATTTGGTACCTCTCTGTACCAATATTTGTATTCAAATAAATAAGTAGTGTTTTATCGCGTTTAATTTGTGTTTATATCATATATGTAAGCTTTTATTGCACGAAAAACTTCATGTGACTAGCTTTATTGTCTTTGATTTCTAATTGTATGGGGTCCTAATTCGATATGGTCTTGTGAATAACCATTGCTCGGTCACATATCGTTTCTTTCATCTATCGGTCAGCATTCTGTCCATTCATTTTGACAATCGTAAATTCCGTCTAGTCAAGCCATAAAAACATCCATAAAACAAATATAAACCTGTTTGTGTTATACTTATTACAGTACTCTCATCATTCAAGGTTCTGCACTTTACCACATTTTCCACTAAATAGCTGTATTGTTTGGCCATACTCAATGAGGCCAGCATCACATCTGACTTCTCTCTAACTTAGTATTTTGATGAGTCCATGTCTCGTATGATTTTGTTTGAAAATTGATTTCTTTACAGGCAAATAAACGCATAGAAATGCTGGAGGAAAAAATCAGGGAACTGACAGAACAAATTAATTCCGTAAGTAACTCATGTTTTTCTTATTTACAAGGAGATTTGGGGAGTCTTATTTTGAATTAAAAGTAGAACACCCATAAAAAGCTTATTAGTAAGATTCTATTTCAGCCTTCATCTGCTGACAGCGTTAACTAATGTATATAAGTGTTACTGTTTTGGCCTTTTTGCTGTTAATAATTTTTAGGAAAGCATATCCTTGTATGGATATCTCATATGTACAAAAGACAAGTGGTGAATAGCATTCGGGGCTAATTTTTACTGTAAGGTAGTTTATTTTCACTCATCAACCAGGTACATGTTCATGTGCTTAGCTATCAACCACATTGTGATGACTAGCGACACTGTCCGGTTTTTGGATATAAACTAGGTGGATCGAGCTTCGGACCTGTGACTCAGTGGCTTAAAGTCAAACCACTGATCCATTGCTTCATTTACAAAAGAAAAAGTCACAACCTGATGTTTATAGTCATAGCTGCAAATAAAATACCATCGTTTTCAATCATCTGGCTACTTAATTATCGTTTTTACGATTAACGAAGGAATATCGCAATGACCTGCTTGTTTATCAATACTTTATGCAAGTTTCAGTATGAACAACTGCAGAAATGAAGGTAATCAATCATTTGAAGAGCATCTAGTTTTGCCTTCCACTTTTAATTAATAGAGTTATGACGGTATACATTTTAGACAATCTGTTTACTACTTAAAAGATAATTTACCTCCTAGAAGTATAATTTGTTCAAAGAGCTATATAAATTAACATTTTGAACCTCTATCATTTGGGGTTGGTGAGATGTGTTACATGTTTTCAAGCACCGTCTACCTCAGTGTTTTATTATTGGATGTTAAGGAGGGTCGGAAAGTCGCTGTGGTTGACCATTTAAGGAAAATGCTAATCTATAAAAAATAGTCGACTGTTGTTCTAAGCTTAGTAAAATGGGACGAAATTTTGTATTTTGATATGAAAGAGAAGAAACTGTGAGGAATATATCTTAAAATCGACTGATGTAGTGCGAATACATCAATTCCTTATACCCGCCTTAGTTTTAAGCATATCCTCACACTCTTTTTACTTATTATTTTAAGTTGTTTCTTTTGACTTAATCCTCTCAACTCGCGACTGTTGTTAATATTCCTATTTTTCTGTTCGTATGTCTATTCGTTTGACTTTCTCTGTCTTAATTTAAACCTGAGAAAATTCAGAAAGTTCATGGTTTTGTTATCTAAAATGTTTAAAAGAAAATGAACTTTCTCAGCATTTTAATTTCATACAATTTCATCTTATGTTTTGTATCTATATAAATAAGATCAACCTCTAAGAAAATGATTAAAGCAAACATTACCTCTTGTATTACCTACATAACAAAGTTATATAGGAACAAAAATAAAAAATCTTCGTAGAATACTACCCGAAGTAGCCACGTAAAATGATAACATAGCTAAAGCTACATAATGCAACTCATTTACTAAGTACTTGTTTGTGTTTGACTTGGAGTGTTTGTTTATGTAGTATCTAGTAGTATTACCATGTTGCCCTCACTTAAGTAGATAAAGGCACTTCAAAGTGAGGCAAAGGATAAACCTACTGATGAAACTTCCTCGACTAGATCTGAAGCTTGTCTGATTTTCACAGATTTCTCGGATTCAGTTCTGATAGCTACGATAACTTAGTAGGTGACTTACTACTTCAGACATCCAAATTTTTAGTTTTCATGCCATCTTTACCTTTGATTTTGTTTATAAACTGGAACAATAGGCACTCTGTATCGTTTAAATGTAGCTGTTTGACTACCGAATTGTAACTAATGTATCAGTCGCAATAACAAAACTTGGAAGATTACTCTGGGCTTCTAGAATGAATTCATCGATGACTACTTCTATCTTGCGCCTCATAAGTTAAGGCTCCCAAAAATCACTGATATTTAGAGTCCATACATTAGTCTACCTTTCAGGGTGCTGGTAGTAGATAATTAAAGTTAGCTGAATGGTTCCCCGAAGTGTCCTGTACTTTTATAACAACCTTGATTTTGCTTGCCCATTAGTCTTTGTTTAATTTGGAGAGAAACCAGACTTTAAATATCCTACGGTCTCGATGTGCTCAGTTACCTAGTTCAACCCTGACACTTGTAACCCATGATTTTGGTTTGTGACTGAACAGCTCCGAGGGCAGATAAAAGTAGAACCATTCTATCACTGACCAGTGACCTGACTGGTTGCCACGGATAAAAAATAACTATAGCCCGATTTACCTGATTCTTTTAATTCAAAAAGGTACATGGACAAATAAGTGATTAATTGGGTCACAATGTCAATGAGTGAGATCAGTATAATATTGCAGAAACAGCATAAAAGGATTTTGTTTAAATTGCAATAATCTTGTAATGGTAGGTAATATAACACTAATTTGTAGGTTAAGGGAAACCCTATGATGCGTTGGATAAATTAGGCACATAATTAAGTGTTTGTAATTCACAGATTTCGAGGTAAGTGAAACAATACTCCCAGAAATAACCCACTGTTTGTCATTTCTTCATTCGTCTCTTCACTTCTTTCCGATTACGACATAACTGGATCTATCTGTGTGTGTGATTATCTCACTACCAGCCTCTTAATCAGTTTAGATAACTGTTCACTTCTACGTGTAACTGGTATTGTTGTCCTCATCTATTAATCTTACTGTCAACTACTGATCAGCACAGAAAAACATACATTCCTACAGCCTTCATATTGCAGAGCATTCGGAGTTTTCATATATTCCTGATTTCGGTCGTTAACCTTGCAAATTTACTGTTATAATAATCACATCATATTCTTTGACCATTCACAGGCAAAGAATATCAGAAATACGCTTTGTTTGATAATCACAAGATGAATCGTTTGTATATAAAGAAGATCAGCCAAATCTAAGGTGGAATGATACTGTTTTATATCAGTAGTTATTAACTACAAATTTGAACAATTCAACCAATTATCCAAACAATTTATCATTAACCAAGTGTGGTTAGTGATTATTGCCTACATAGTAACTTCATGTTATTTAGTGATTTTGACAACACTAAATTAACAAACATTCATTTACTGTGTTTAACCTTGACCTCCATATTTTGTTTTCCTGCCAACTCTTAATCGTCTTTTCCGTTTGATCATTGATTAATTTGTCAACTGTACATTTTATGGAAGGGTTAGTGTCATTAACCCACTGTTTAAATCATGATAAATACGGAGGGGCATGAATCTAGTACCTGTTGGAAAGACAATTGGTTCAATCACCAAACCATCTGTGTACATTAAAAGATCAGATCCTGGTTCTTTCAAATAGTTTATGATAGTAACTTGAGTACATTAGTGTTTGTGCCGTCGTCGGTGGACAGTATGAATATCGCTCGGAACATTATTACTTCCTGGGCGTAAAATTCATCCAAAGTCAGTCAGTCAGCTACAACGTAGGACCAGGCACAAATATGCATCGGTCCAAGATGCCATACCGCATTAGCAAAGCAAGATTAACACCGGATTCATAGAAGTAGTTAATTCAATAGTGGTAATATATATATAAAAAGATTGCATATAAGGACATAGTATAGGAAGAAAGAAATAGTTGATAGAAAGAACTACATGAAGCGATTTTAATCTCATACTTTAAGGGAAGACAGAGAGCAATAATGGTTTTCCTTATGCAGCAATTGTGACACTGTGTGACTCCGTATAATAGTTACGTTTTCTTTCTGGTCATAGTTTACTAGAATATTCTTTATTATCTACTTCTTTTCATTGTATACTTAGGGGATCACAAAAATAGTTCTTCATGTTCGGCAGAATATCTCTTGGACATTTGTTTTCACCATAAAATTTCCATGATGGCCAGATTATATATTTCATTAAATAGCTTATTTTTAATAGTTGAAGACCACTCAATTAAGAGACCTATAAACTGAAGACATGAATAATAACAGTAACATGATTCATTTACTAAGTAAAAATTTCTTTGCTTAACTTTAAGCCGCATGTTTTTTGTGTGAGGGTTAGTGTTTCTATCGTGCTGTTCTAACTGACGTCTATAGTGTTTATTTATTATTATTTATTATTTATTTGAACACATAAATATTGGTACAAGACAGCGCCAATATATATGAGCCACACTCTATAGTGTTTGATTCTGAACCTGTCACCTATTGGTTAAAAGATAACTGTATTTTAGCCACTTATGAACCGCTCTCCAGAAGACAGTGTCCCAATATGTGCTATACATTGAAGTTGTTGTTACATCTTTCAGCTATTAAAATAAGTGATTTCTGCCTCATTTGGTAAGTTTATTTCAACAGGTGGTTAAAAAAGCATGTTAGCATTTGACTACAAAACACAGTATAGTAAACGTTTGAAATGCCATCATTCGATAAGCACTAATATTGTTTATATAAAGAGCACTTAATTTTTTTATTTATCAGAAGCAGAACAACGAAATGTCCATGCAAAAAAATCTACCACACTTCACATAAACGGCATATCCTCTTAATTAGGTCTAGATTTTTAAATGCTGTTTGTATGTCTTTAATTAATAAGCTAAACATGTAAATGTTTTCGCTCTGTCAAGGAAGTCCTACTTACTGCCTTTTCGTGGTGGGGTTGTTGTTTACAGAATGGAGATGACGAAAAAACTATGTCCGATGCTTAAACTAAGTTAGTGCGTATGGCGGATGTACCTAAGGTAGTTAGAAACTTGTGGTTCTGAATCAATGGTGCACATGGACTCTAGGGTCCTGTGGCAACAAATGGGATATGAACCCATTCTTGATCACCGGCTACAATAGAATCGCTTTTCGTAACGTTGCTCCACTTCTTGTTTATTAGACCTCTGGGTCAACACGTTCGATTAGTGACCCCTAAGAAGATCACCTGTTTCGGTTTGCATACTCAGACAGTACTGCAGTCCATTTTATTTATTTATTTATTTAAACACATAAACATTGATACAAAGAGGCACCAAATAAATATGCGCCACACAAGTCATTCGATTTGTGTGAGGGCTGGGATACTGCCTGAGTGCCTTGATCGAAACAGGTGGTTTTCTTAAGGAGCCACGCCTGGAGCCTTTGACCTGAAGGTCTAACTCACAAGGGAGTGGAGCAACGTCAGGAGATGCAGTCCCATGGTGGCCAGTGACCAACAATTGGTTTATACGCCATTTGTTCTTTCAGGATCCTGCAACTCATGTGAACCATTGGTTTGGAATCAGAGTCTTCTAACTCCGCTAGGTGGATCCTCCGTATCCACCGACCCGGTTAAAGCACCGGACATTCGCTTTCTGTCCTCTCAATTTCGTAAAGAACACGCCCTCCGCGAGAAGGCAGTGAGTAGGATTTCCCTGTTAGTGGTTGTATACACGTGGCCATGTGAGAGCATTTCGGTTGGGATAGTGGATTCTCTCCACTCTCGACGGTATCGTACACAAATCCATTGATTTGTGTGGCGCATGTATATTTTGATGTCTCATTGTGCCAATGTTAATGTGTTTAAATAAATGAAGACTTATATATATATATATGTAAATCCAGCTATAAATTCTCAAATTTTAAATGAATTTATAGGCTACTCAACGAGCTGTTCGTGCAGAAGAAGAATCTGAAAATCTAGCCGGTGAATTAACAATTCTAGAAGGTTAGTAAAATAGACTTATGGATAAATTTCAGTTCATACATAATACATACGTTTATTCACATTGTTTTTACAGTCGAGATCATGAACTGATCTTAAATACATTATCACCACCAAATTTTATTATTATATCCATTGTTTGTATTCATTTAAAAAGAGATAAGACAATTTGGTAAAGAAAATTTTCGGTGAGACTATAATATATGGATGACCTTTGAGTGACGCTAAATTGACCTTGAAAGTGTCCATCTAGTAACTAGGTCTAATTAAAGGTTATAAACCTGTGTGGGGAATTAGATTTTGGGTTTTCGTCACAACCTGACATCAGCTTTAATTTCAAAACTATGGATGAGTGAATTTCTCGCCAAAATCCGAAACCTGTTATCTTACACCTGATTAGTTCTCCCTTGAATTATAGTCTCGCTAAATTTTCTTTTTAACGATATCATTTACGAAAACTGTAAAATCGTATTAATAGTCTATTGAAGATGATCACATCATACCATGTGTCAAAGAAAGTTGCTTAATAATCGAGAATTAACGAGAGGTTATAATATTAAATCAATTGTGATTTGGATCATTGTCTACTCGAAGAATTTGAAAAGGGTGAAAAATCAATCCCAAACATGAAGGTGATAATAGCGAATGATTAAAATTAGGAAGTTTAAAAACATTGGAGGGATGTAATAATATCAAATTACCGTTTATGAAAATAAAGTGCACACAGAGTTTAGGTTTGAAAAAAAGTGTATTGCTCCTTTTGATGAATGTAGTCGTCGACCTGTATAAATGATTTTACAGGACTTATCAGATACGGCTATGTGACCAAAGTTCACAAGATGTTCCACTATTGAACTGTTTATTTCATTACACTCACCTTTTGAAGGTCACACAGGTTAATGTTTAGGGATGCGTTTAGAAAGCGTTCACTTTGTATGACCTATGCAATCTACTCCACAAGAACAAGTAAACTTATAAATACCTATATTCTTTGTTTTCAACTGATTGGTTATTGAACCATTACTCTTTCGATTGTTAACCTAAACAAATACAAATTTGGATGCGTACTGTTGAGGAGTCCCATACTAGGACGAAACGGCCGTCCAGTGCTTCCAGGTTTTCCATGGTGGTCTAGCTTCAATTGACTCATGATTTCAACCTGTGAAATATAATTATATCAAATTGTCATGTTTCAGACATCATTAAAACAAAACTGATGGCTTGTTATTCCGATTTGAATCAATAACTGTAATGTATAGTTATATAACTTATTTCGTTGTCTAGTTGACTACTATTATTGGTTGATTATCGTGTTGAATTGTTTCTTTGCAAGTTGGTCAACAATCATAAGCAACGTGGAATCTAAAAGATATGTGTATTGAATCAAGTTACTAAACCATGAGCACAGCGCTGATGAAATTATCAAGACAAATGCTGCATAGAGTAGTATATATAGCAATAGTATTACTGATAGTAGAAAAGATAAGACATACAATATGCTTTCAGAAAAAAAGTATGAATTTTTGGAATGAGAACGAAGTATATGTTAGTTTTGAAACTTAGAATTTAAGGGAAGATAGAAAGTAAATTCATCCGTAGATTCCGACTGATTCCGAACTATTTTATTCCAAACCATTGGTTAAAGTAATCATGTTGACCACAACCAAGTAGTCAGCATCTGCTGACATGAATCAGTTCAATAGTTATTGACTTTATGGACTAATGACCCGTTCTGATTTGCTCGCCTTTTTTCCAACTTACACATACATCAACAAATATCGCTTATCAAGGTAGGCGATGTCAATAGTTTTCAGTGATTAGTTTTATTTAAAGATGATTTATGTCATGTATTGATCCTAACTTTGAATCCATTGAACACTATGGGGTACAATAGCTGTTTTCTTTTTACTACCAATGTTTAGACGCTTGAGCTAATGTACGTTAATGATCTTAACAAAGATTAAATTCAAGATTTCTAGCTCTTTTTGTAAGCGGACAATTTTCACACCATAATTTCAATTTTAATTAGTACACTCAGTATTGCGTAACCATCATCAATTATGACCACTTCGTTCCAGATATTATTGAAATCCATCAATTATTATTTCATAGTCAATGATAAAAAGAGTCCCATGCTAAAACTTGAAACAACTAGTTATGTTGAGTTGTTTGGAGAATCTTAATCGGTGGCCTATGCTCCACTAGGGATGATAGGCCTTAGTAAGTAAGTGATTATGTTGTGCCACAGTCCTCATGCGTTTTAAATAGTTCTCTACTTGATGTTGTCATTTCATGACAACGTTTCATCCTTGTACCATGATTTAATTGGTAGAGCCTAGCATTTAATAAAATAGATAATTGTTAAGTTTCTCAAAAGTCCTTATATACAATCTTTCTTTTACATATTACCACCTCTGAATTAACTACTTTTATGAATCCGGTGTTCATCTTGTTGTATTAATGAAGTATGGCAACTTGGACCGATGCATATATGTGTCTGGTCCTACGTTGTAGCTGACTGACTGAATGTTTCTGAAGCAATTTGGAAGGCTCTCCCGGTGTCCCACATTGTACGAACATTTCATGTACCTAAATAAATGGTCGCTCTGGTTGTCAGAAGGGGCATCGGCCTCGTAACTTCCGAAGGAATTCGGCTTTCATCATGAGGTGTCATAATTCTTCTAAACGAAGACCTTTTGACTCCTGGGGCAGAGTTTAAAAGGTTTGAATAATTTTTTATGGTTAGCGTTTTTTTAGCGAGTTAGTTTTCTACGGGATGGGGACGCTAACCCCATGCCCAACCCTCCTCCTTTATCCGGGCTTGGGACCGGCAGTAGCCCTCGGAGGGACTTCAGGCGGAGTTGACTGATTGTTTACTTACTGATTAAGATGATGATACACTATTATTGTTAGATTAAGAGAAATAGAGGAACAATTGTCTTTATTCGTATTCTTCTCTTTTATTTTAACCTCTTAGACGAAGCAAATGAATGGAACGAGAAATCAAGTAATGTTCAAGAACAAATTAACATGGTTCGAATCACTATCAGTGAAGCTTAATTATTACTATCTACTACTACTACTACTACTACTACTACTACTACTACTATTAGATATATAACTCGACCATACTCTCTACGACATCTTTTCGTTCCTATGCGCTGTTGTTAGGACATTTTAATTGATTTTTTTAAAGAGTTAATTTAGTGTTTTTATGAATTTCGCTACTGATTTTTTTCCTATTTCTTTCGCGCACAATTTCATATCGTATTTTTTCTTTCTGTCTCCATTGAATACTTAATATTACTATTATTACTATTATTAGAAATGTAATTCGGTGCATTCGGAATAGTGTATACACATTCACATTCCTTGAATTATAAGCGACTCAATTCATTTCATTTAAGCATCATTAGTATTGATTCCAATATACACATTTTTGGTCTTTTATTTCTTTTCGAAAAAAAAGAGGTGCTTTTTGCTTTATTTGTTTGTTCGTTGTTTTTTTTTGCTTGTGAAAGATTGTTTTCTTTGTCACTCCATTTGTATTCACAACATTGTGTATGCCTTTGTTCAAGTGACAAGTAATGAATCTATTTAAACAATATTGATAACAATATAAAATAAAGCTTATATTGAACTTAGTGTTTTGCAATTATTCCATGTTATAGTTAGTATATATTACCCATATGTTTACCATTACTGTTTCTTTTAGCTGCACTCCATCGAATAATAATAATATTGTTAGGAAACGGGTACTAGGTAAGGATGGCAAATCAATTGATGAAGTGGTGAAACTTCATCAGTTGAGATGGCTGGGACACGTCTAACGTATGCCCAACCACCGACTACCTCGACGTGCTATGTTCAGTGGTATAGGAGTAGGTTGGAAGAAAGCTGGGGGCGGCCAAATCAAAACATGGCACAAGTCCATGAAGTCACTGACAAGTGGACTGAGTCATGTTGGTAGGTGTAGACTACCTGGTTGGGGACCACGAGATGATAGCAATCGATGGTTAGAGACCTTGAATGACATGGCTCAAAATCATTTGCAATGGCGCAGGTGCATCCACTCTCTGTGTTCTCCTGAATTCTAATCTTTTGTATTCTTTATGTCCCTTTTCTTTTTCTCTTTCCAAATTTATTTCACTGGATTATACTCTTTAAATAACATCTCCAAACCCTAATCTTCCCTATTACTGCTTATACTCTTATTACCTCTACCACTACGGTATTTGAATCGACAACTGCATCTCTGTGCTAATGTGGTGTGGCAACTCGAATTGATGTACGTATGTACGAAGTTCTACGTTGTTACTGACTGACTGATTGTTTTCAGTTACACAGAAAGTACAGTTTTAGATTATCATATAAGTTATAATTATGTTTCAATCACCCTGAAATACAACAATGTATTCACGTAAACTATCACTTGGAAACCATATTTTAACTTAATTCCATTCCAAAATTACATCACTGTTACAGTAAAATCAATCAAGTAAACAGAGAATAAAATAACATGAAATACAACTCCGTTGAAATGTCTTTTCTTTTTTCTAATGTCATGAGAGAAAGGAAATCATTGTTGTATCCCAACAAATGAACATCATGATCATTGAACATCTATCTATATGACAAAATCAATCAGTCATTATAATAATCTAGTTGAATTTGTTCACAATAATTATGATAACAGGTTTAAAAGATTGAATACTGTACTGAACTTATATCACACGAATGTATTTCTGTTACTATGGATTAATATTTATGTATATCTAAAGATATTAGAAGGAAGAAATCTGGAATTCTAATTAAAATGGTAAATAAAGAAGTCAACAAAATGAAGCTATAAAAGACAACACATGAGATAAATTGTAAAATATCACATAAATAATTCATACTACTTAATTATGATAATAAGTAATATAAATATAGTGAGGAGTATTTTTTTTCGCGAAAATTTGAAAATCATAATTAAATATTTTAAGATAAATTCGATTGAAGTTTAAAATATTTTTGCTAATATAGATTGACTCTTTGGTGTTAATGAAGGTATTGATATACCATTATCTTGAAGTAATTGTTCCAATTCATAAATACGTTTCAATGAAATATGATGAGCTTCTTTTAATGATTTCATATTTCTTTCATGTGTAGCAGTAACAGAAACAATGATAGCTAAAAGAGGGAATACAGTGTATTGATATAAAAGAAAAAAGGGAATTTGGTTTACGATCTTATATTAAACAGAATAAGATTCATAGTTCTAAAACCACTTTTCTAAATATCAACAAAATTTTGTCATATGAAGTTGTTTTTGATTTCAGAAAATATTTTATTATTGATTATTTAGTTGTTACTGAAATTGATATTAAATGAAGTGGAAGAAAACCCTGGATCTACACCTTAAACTAATTGGCACTCGTCCCCTCCTTCATGGTGTACTTACAATCTTCAGAGAACTGATGCTATATAGATCACACATTGTCATAGCCTAAGATGTTTTAGATTAAAATCACGAACCGATTGATATTAGACCACCATTGAAAACCTAAAAGCACTGAATGGCCGCTTCGTTATATTGTGGGACTCCTCAGCATTGCTCATTCACGATCCCACTTGCGGGATCCGAACCCAGGGTTTTTAGTCTGGCACGCGAATGCTTAACCTCTAAAAGATTACATCATTTTATAATTGAAGTAATTGATGGTTTAAGCTGTTTATGACTAGTTAGTCCTCTTGGTCATGAATCTCTTCGTAATCATATTTTATGATTGTAGACTTCAGTTAATGTAATTTAAAGTCGATTTCACAGCAACACAGCTATTTTTTCTGTTTTTTTCCTTTCAAATCTTAAGTATTAAAATTATTTCACACCTTTAATTTATTAATTCCATTTGCTCTTTTCGGATTATATTCATCATTTTTACAAACAATGATATAGATATTACATTAGTTCCTTTATTTTACCTTATTGATTTCTTATGACTATGGGCTAATGAAGATCCTGACAAAATTTGCCCAATTATACTTCTGATGAGGTTTTACTATATTCTTTTTGTCTGACTGAATATCTTTTACTGTTGTTCAATATCGTATTGTTTTGTAGAGACTATAATTGGAAGCTCGATTGATAAATACTAACATCAATCAGTTCATTATCACAATCAAAAAACTTAACAATCTGAATAACCCCTTAATGATAATTATTATATGCTCACTAGTGACTAGCTTCGTAGGGAGTTCTAGTGTGAAGCCATGACCAACGAAGCTAATCCGTGTCAGGTAGAGATAGGTATCTACCTTAGTACGATAGAAGATGATTGCGCGATGTCGTAGATTGATTGAGGTTAGATATAAACACCTTTGGATGTTGACCACCTCAATGGTTTAGAGGTTAAGCATCCACGCATGAGACCCTAGGTGCTGGGTTCGAGTCCCGCGTGAAGGGTCTTGGATACGCAATATTGACTAGTCCAATACTAGAACGAAACGGCCATCCAGTGCTTTCAATTTCTTCAAGGTGGTCTAGCTTTATTTGACTCATAAATTCGACTATTAAATCAGTCAGTCAGTCAGCTACACCGTAGGACCAGGCACATATATGCATCGGTACAAGTTGCCATACCGTATTAGTACAGTAAGATGAACACCGGATTCATAGGAGTGGTTAAGTCAATTGTGGTAATATATAAAAGAAGGATTGCATATAAAGGATATAGTACAGGAAGAAGGAATTAGTTCATAGAAAGAATGATATGAAGCGATTTTAATCTCTTAGTTTAAGGGAAGACAGCGAGTGTATACACCGACGCCATTGTGATCGATTCTGAGCCATGTCACCAAGAGTCTACAACCATTGGTTATGATAGTCACTCGGACCCCAACCAAGTAGTCTGCATCTACCAGCATGGCTCAGACTAGAAGTTAGTGACTTGAAGCCCTGATGCTACGTTTTGGTTTGGCCGCCCCTAACTTTCTTCCAACCATCTCCAACACCGGTTAACATTGCACGTCGTGGTAATCGGTGTTCAGGCATACGTAACACGTGGCCCAACCATCTCAGTCGATGAAGATTCACAACCTCATCAACTGATTTACCATCATTCCGTAATACCCTGTGTCTAACTTCACTATTTTTTACCCGGTGATCCCAGCAGACGCCTGCAATATTTCTAAGGCATCTGTGGTCAAATACTAGTAGCTTATGAGTGTCTTCTAGTCTTGATGGTCATGTTTCGCTGCCGTAAATTAAAAGAGAACGGACTGTCGCGCAGTATACTCGTCTTTTTATTGATAGACGGATATCTCGCCTTCGCCAAAGGTGACGTAAGTTGGCAAAAGCCAAACGAGCTTTTCGAATTCATGCTGAGATTTCGTCAGACACCAACACATTGAGGCTGATTTGTAGTTAAGACATCTAAACAGTTTACCAACTTTAATAATAAACAAATAAAGAAAGAAAACAAAACAAACAAACTTACAGTTCACAATACGTATTACACGCCATAGACGAAATAATACTAATAAACCAGCAGCATCAGCAATTGTTGTATGCAATGTTTGTTCTAGATTATCATCTATTGTATATTCATTCATTGTATTATTCATTTTATTCAATTTAGTTTCCATAATATGTCGATGGATATTATATGTATCTACTGTAAAACTAATTATACATACGAATACATCTAATAATTCAATCCATTGATATTGATAAAATTGATAACCAAATGTCCATAATTTAATTGGAATTTCAATAAGAAATAATAAAATGATTGTATAACTAATACATTCAAATATAAATGAAGTGAAATTAAGACGATAACGTAATGGGCATGGCTATGAAAAATAATTATCGGGAAAAAAAGGGGAGGGGGGATGGGGGAGGGAGGGGAACAAACACCAAAAAAAAGGAAAAGAGGTCAGTTTTAATGTTCGTTTAGATTATTGTTATGTAATAGAATTGCAAAAAAAAAATTTTATATTCAGATGAATATACAGTATGTTTTAGTTTTGAACGTTTTAAACGTTATTTCAATGGTTAAGATCATGAGTCAGTTGAAGCTAGACCACTATGGAAAACGTGGAAGCACTGGACAACCGTTTTGTCCGATTGTGGGACTCCTTAGCAGTGCGCATTCACGATTTCGCCCCCTGTGAGATTCGAACTCAGGACCTACTGGTTTCACATGCGACTACTGAGCCGGCATCCAACGGTGTTAATGTTTAACTTCAACTACTTGAGCGACACATTCACCATTGTCTTCAGTGAGTTACTATCTCACAATGTTAAACAAGTCTGAATTATAAAGATAAGTTAAATTTTCTTGATGAATTAGCATTGTACATACTGATTGATGTAGGTAACTCACATAAAAGTATCTTTGGATTTCATATTTGAACTGTTGTTGCTACCTTGATGTGTTGGTCGAGTTTGTCTATAGGAATGAACTAATAGAACCATACTAGCTGGAACAATCGTTCCTTAAGGATCTGCCTTGTCAGATAGGTTGGTTGAAGAGTAGTAAGACTAAAGGCAACAAACCCAAGATCTGAAGACGAAGGCGTACTGCTGAATGTACAGAGATGTGACAGCGGTGGGCTGTTTCCTTCAGACAACCAGTATAACAGCGATGCTGCCTTCCCACAAGGATGAGTGGGGTTAGAAAAGGTCGACCGTAAAAACCCACACCTCACCTTATCCCACGGATATCCGTCTCCGGCGGTAAGGTCTCAATAAGTACGGAGCTAACATGAAAATTACTCTCAAAAAGGTCGTGTGTGACCGGCTTCAAGCAGTTGTCCCTTGGGCACTGCAATCACGCTCTCAGGTCACTAAGACCACCTCTAACCCAATTTCCTTTTCAGGTACCTCTAGAAGAACAATTCAACAGCGTGGACAACCGGGAAGTGATAACCGCTCTCATAACTCTAGCAGCACTGAAGATCGTTATATTCATAACCAATTTCCCTTCAATCAACGAAGTAAAGTACATTGGTCTTGACAAACAACTTCATGATAGTAGTCAGCACTCAGCGATCAGTCAATTGTATAAAGGAATCCTCGTGAAACTGTACGAAAATCTTTCAGAGGGTTAATATGAATATACACCAATTTAATAGTTCACATTCTGGACTGTTAAGCGATATCTATAAACTGAATCGTTCAATAATATACTGAAACTTGTTTGATTGTATCTGATGATATTTTAAACTTCGTCGACACTACTGCGTGCCCGAAAAGAGAGTCAATATCATACGGAATCCCTATGATAGATTAAACTGCAAAATCGTGCATGGAGGACAGCTTACAGACTCGTTCGAAGTAAAGACCGGTGTCAGGCAAGGTTTCTTACTCTTACTCTTTCTCTTTCTTTTACTAATTGACTGGATCATGAAGACGTCAACATCTGAGTGGAAGCACTGGATACAATGGACAGCTAAGATACAGCTGGATGACTTCGCAGATGATCTTGCTCTTCTATCACACACGCAACAACAAATTCAGGAGAAGACGACCACATCAAAGGAGAAAAGGACGACCAAATAAGAACACATTACGTTGAGAAATGGATACCGACATTAGAAGAATGAAACAACACTTGGATAGAACTAAAAAGGAAGGTTCAGCACAGGATGTACTGTAGAATACTGGTCGACTGCCTATACTACTTTGTGGAGTAACAGGCTTAAGTAAGTAAGTAAGTAAGTAAGTAAGTAAGTAAATAATTAACATTTCATTTTCATAAACTACAATTAACAAGTAAAATTCATTATGTATTTATGTATTTTTAATTTCTCATCTTTAATCTTCATAGAACATTGTTTAAAGAAAACTTTGAACATTTCGTGTTACCATTTGAAATTCAATAATAAACGGTTAGATATAAAAATAAATTCGTGCATTCAAATTTTTTATTCAATATTGACCTATATTTTCAGGATTCAAACCGTGTGTGTGTGTGTGTGTGTGTGTGCGTTTCTGTTTTCCCGTTATTGTTGCTGTTATTATTGTTGTTCTTATTTTATTCAAGTTAATTAAAGATTAAAAACAGATTAGATAAATCTAGAAAGAAGAATTAAATAAATGAGATAACGAAAAAAACGAGAGAAGTAAAGTAAAGAAAAGAAATAAAGAATCACAAAAAAGAATAAAGAAAACGAAAAAGAAAATGTTGACCGAAAAACTAATTAATTAGAAAAAAATAGAATTTTTTTTTCTTTCCTGAATTAGTTCTTTTCTCATTTTTGTTTTGTATTACATCATCACCTTAACTTTCTATTAAATAGAAAACGGATTTTAGCATAAAGATTAATAATAATGATAATTTATGAGTACAAATATGAGTTTATTATTATTATTATTATTAATTCATTATTACCACTATTATTATTATTATTACCATTACTATTATTATTACTGTCATTATTAGTATTAGTATCAGTATTACTATTATTAATGTTATTATTAGTATTAGTATGAGTATTATTGCCATTATTATTATTAATATTATTATTACTGCTATTATTAGTATTATCATTATTATTACTGTTATTATTAGTATAAGTATTAGTATTAGTAATAATATTATTACTGTTATTATTATTATTATTAATATTATTATTATTATTATGAATCACCTAGATATTTGAACAAATTAGACAGATTAATATAAATGAGGAATATTTCATTAACTGGAGAATTTTCTTTTTCTCTTTCCTTTTCTTCTAATCTGAGTTCATATGAATATTTAAAAGAAGAGAAAAGGAAAATAAAGAAAATTTAAAGAAAAGATAAAAACTGAAATGAAAACATTTGGGTATTTTTCTTTTTCAGAATGAGTTTTGTGGAGATTTTAGTAAATTTCACAGGTTGAAATCATGAGTCAGTTGAAGCTAGACCACCATGGAAAACCTGGAAGCACTGGACGGCCGTTTCGTCCTATTGTGGGACTCCTCAGCAGTGCGCATCCACGATCCCGAAGCCTTCGGGACTCGGACCCAGGACCTACTGGCTTCGCTCGCGAGCACTTATTCATTAGACCACTGAGCCGGCACCCAACGGTGTTAATGTCTAACTTCAACCAATCCACGAAGTTGCGCCACCGAACACCATTGTCGTTCATGGATGCGCACTGCTGAGGAGTCCCATACCAGGACGAAACGACCGTCCAGTGCTTCCAGGTTTTCAATGGTGGTCTAGCTTCAACTGACTCATGTTTTCAACCTGTGAAATTTTTCTTTTTGTTGTTGATAAATCTTATCT
This sequence comes from Schistosoma haematobium, assembly GCF_000699445.3. Classification (NCBI taxonomy): domain Eukaryota; kingdom Metazoa; phylum Platyhelminthes; class Trematoda; order Strigeidida; family Schistosomatidae; genus Schistosoma; species Schistosoma haematobium. The sequence continues at coordinate 45,528,068 of NC_067198.1, read as the reverse complement.
TATTTAGTTTAAATATGATTTTTATATTCAAAACTAGATATTCTTAATTCATATAGTAGAAGTTATAATTAAATATAGCAGAAGATGACCAGTTTAACAGCAGTTTCAGCAGCAGTGAGTCTCAACATACAGAAAGGGAAATGTAAGATTCTCTGATACAACACAGCATGTAACAGTCGAATCACACCTCATGGAGAATATTTGCAAGATGTAAAAACCTTTACATATTTGGGCACCATCATTGATAAACACTGTGGATCTGATGCATATGTGAAGGCGTGGATCGGCAAATTTACAATCGAAGAATATCTGGAACTCAAAACAACTGTCAACTAACGCCAAGGTCAGAACATTTCAATACAAAGGTGAATATAGTTCTATTGTGTTGGGTGGAAAATTGAAGAACTACGAAATCCATCATTCAGAAGATACAAGTGTTTATTAGCAGTTGTCTACGCAAAAAATACTTCGGATCCGTTGACCAGACACGATCAGTAACAACCTACTATGGGAGAGGACAAACCAAATCCCAGAGGAGCAAGAAATCAAAAAGTGCTGTAAGTGGATAGGATACACATTGAGGAAATCACTCAACTGTGTCACAAGGTAAGCCCACGCTAGAAATCCTCAACACCAAAGAACAAATTACATCGAGAAATGGACACAGACATGAGAAGATTGAACAAAAAATGAATAGAACTAAAAAGGAAAGCCAAGAATTGCGTTAATTTCGTCTTACTTTACCAGTGTGACGTAATAATTTAGACCGATTTATATTTGTGTTGACTTTTATACTCATTATGAATGATTGGATTGTTTATTACATTGTATAACCGATATTTAGACATTACATTTATATCAGTATTATTTCAGTGGCATTTAACTTAACAAATGCCCTATTTGTTTATATGATAAGTGATACTACAAACGAATTACATATAAAACAAATGATTAGTGGAGACTACTTAAGTGCATACACTATTAATGAAGATTCGACTTTATTTTTTTAATTAAAGAGACCTATATTGTTGGTCTAATATATAATCCCCCCTTTTTTTCTAAGATACATATCTATGTTTATGGATGCGTTGTGCATAAATTATCGGTTCTGTAGGCCCATGAAAGTTTCCTACTTACTTTTGGGTCGTTTCCAATCAAACATCAGGCTTACACATACACAGATAAGAAGCCTGTATATCGTGTATTAGACTAGGATGATCACGCAATATAAAAATAAATTGTGTCGATTATGATGATGATGATGATGATATTAATGTTAATATTTTATGGTTCAATACAGGAAAATCATTATCAACCTAAAAATCCTAAAATGTCAAACGAAATTGTTCGTTGTTTTAAATGATATGAATTTATCTCAAAAATTTGAATTTCTCGTTTTCGCGCCAAAAGCGCTCATTCTTATCTTTCGATTATATTTTCCAGTTGGAAAGACCGTAAATGTCATTAGTTTGTTACCTCTTTTATTACGCTATTTTGTGACGTTTCTTAAGGATCTTATTATGCTATATATATGTTTGTTTTGTTAGTGCTTCCAGCTGATTGTGGAATATACCTTTCCCTTATCTGAGTATGGTCTTCTCTTTCTAGTTAGTAGGGTTGGAACGCATCGAAATAGTTTAGCTTGTCTTGTCGTTGTGTCACTGATTCTTCGTTTCGTCCGCAGATTTAGGCAATTTCGTAATCTTTTCAAATAAAGCATCAACTCACTTTGTCAATAATAAAAATGCAATACAAAACAACGTATTAAAATTATTAAGATCATGAACTTTGATGGTCAATAAAAACTAGGAAGCACTGGACTAACCTTTCGTTCTACTGTAATACTCTTCAGAATTACTCACTCAGAAGTTCATGACAATGAATCGAATACACAACGTTCAATCTGATGGTGAATGAATAACCTTCAGACAACTGAGAAGTAATTCTATGATGTATATGTCTAATTTTAATCATTTCACGATCCTACTAAACTATATTCAATTGACTTTAGTGTGTAATTGCTTCAAATCCCGACATGACTGAACTCTACTTGTTATAACGTCTCACTCAATTGGTTCATGATCTCAGTAACATTTAACAATCTATGTAAATCTCCATAGTGATATTAAAAACTACTTACATTATAACTTACCTTTAATTTTAATGATTCAATTTCTAATAGAAGCATACATATAACAAGTATTCCATCTAATGCGCATAATCCAACAATAATCATGTGAAATAATTTACAATCTAATATTCTACTAAATAATAGTTTATATTTTTCATTACAACTCTGTATTGTGTTGATGGTTACAGTTGGGGTCGTAGTTGTTGTTGTTGTTGTTGGTGGTGGTGGTGGTGTTGGTGGTGGCGCTGGTGTTAATATAGTTTCAATTGGGATTTCAATGATCTCATTCACAGGTAATAATAAACCATTTGTAACATCAGATTGACATTGATTTGATTCGGTACTAATTTGTCTACGTTTATGTTTCATGGTGTTTTCTTTTTTCGTAGAAAAGTTCTGAGAGAAAAATAATAATGAAAAAAACATTATTTAAAGATAAAGATGATTATTGAACTTGGCGAAAAAGAAATGTTAATTAGCTATGCGACTAATTGTAAATATTCTGTAGATAGGTGTACATAGATAGGGTGTATGACAATTGTATATATTCAGTTCGGATTATGGATGATGTTTGTTTCCAAGACAAATTGGTCATTATTAATAGTGGCCTGATTGAATATCTGGGCTACCTATTCATGTTATCTAGATATTTCAACACGTTATCTAATTTCGTTTGTTTGCTTGTTTTAATACATTATTATGTCTATGATTTACATAAGTGATTCAGGTGCGTTACTGAAAAATGTACAACCTTTCGTTGTACAAATTACAAAAGACTCAATCAGAGATATCGGTGTTGCTGGTAATATGCAACGAAAAGAATATACATTATTCAGACGTTGATTCCTGAACTGCTAATATCCAACTGGCGACTATTCAATAATAATCGTAAGGATCGACCAAGAAATAAGAAAAGGAAACTTTTTGAAATGCTTTGTTCTGAGAATTTTCTATTGTACCAAGAGTATAATAATGAATAAAGCTAATAATGATAATAATTTCATTAGTTGAAATCATGAGTCAATTGAAGCTAGACCACTATGGAAAACCTGGAAGCATTGGACTACCGTATCGTTCTATTGTGGGACTCCTCAGCAGTGTATATTCACGATCCCGTCCTCCCCACCCCTCGCGAGCGCTTAACCATTAGATCACTGGGCCGGCATCCAACAATGGTAATGTCTAACTTCAATCCCAAACCTCCTTTTTAAAAAAATGTTCTGACGTCCTATGTTATCCATTCACGACTATCTTTAACAGATCCTTCTCATCTAATCTCATACCGGAAATGTGGAGAAAGATGAAGATAATCCTTGTACCCAAGAAAGTATCTGGTGATAAGAATGTGAAATTTAGACCTATTGCAATAACTTCATCCTACCTCAAAACAATAAAAAAATTATTAATACTTCCATTTCAGCCTGCGATAAAAGAGCATATTGATCCATATCCGTTTGCTTACGGACGCGAAAGAAGCACTTAAGATGCTGTTGCTGTTCTGCATCAAAACATAGTATTCGACTTAGAAAAGGGCAAGAAGTATGTTCGATGCGCTTTTCTGGACTATACTTCAGCTTTTGATTCTATACCAAGACAACTTTTAATTAACAACTGGCTATGTTCCTACCTCTCGGAAAGAGAACAGTACACTGTATTTGGAGGAAAGTGTTCAGAGTCTCTACTGTCTCATGAAGGTGTACCACAAGGAGCTGTTCTTTCACCTCTTTTTTTCTCTGTTTTTTGCATGATCTGCCATCTTCCACAGAAAACACTTTTTTGAAATATGCGGATGATTTCACTGTATGTATGTCTATCTCTTCCTCTTTACATCCCATAGAAATGAATGAATTTTTGTCTCGTATTGATAGGTTTTCCATGGTAGTCTACTCATGAATTCAACTAAATACCTTAAAGCATAACTAATATCAGTAAAAGCACGATCACAGAACTAAAACATTTTGAGATCATTCAAATTGATAAAAGAAAACAATAACCCGGAATTCCTCTCACATGATTATTTTCTTGAAAAAATTGATGAATTGTTGACCTTTATAAGCAGAGATGTATGTTGACTAACAGAATAATCCATGACGCGCATTTCGCCTTATTTGGGACTCATCAGATGAGACTCACTTTATTGTATTCCTAAATATCAATGGAAAAATTCAATCAACCGATGTAAAAAGCCAATTAAAACCGCACTCCATTGCACAAGCTAGTGGCTATCTGGACTCAGTATCTAAGTGGGTAAGGAACTGGTGTTTGAAGCGAATGATACTGGGTTATGAATCCCAGAGTGAACATCACTTCTGAGATGTAAATACATCCAGTTGATTATTCGCAAATAGGACCAAACGTTGATTCTAGATTCTACTACTAGTCACCATCCATTTTTGCTTATAATACTAGCAACTGAAGATAATATCAAGGCAATCCACACTGGATGCACATATATCAATAAGATATTGATCAATTGTAATCTTAAACATCACCAGGGAGATTCAAATAATCAATATATCAATGAATTACTGACCTTTTTATTTAAATTATAACCATTGAACATGCAATATATAGATTTACAAAGAAAATATATTTGTATCCATATAAACCAGTTGTACTGACAGTGTTGAAGACAACCTCATTTGTTTTATATATACACTCCAAATATAATACATATTTGTCTCCCTTTAAAATTTTAATATTCTAGCCGGAATTTTGACAGATTCTCATACTTGTATAATAGTGATAAATGTATATCAATTTAGGAAGGCATTTATTAGACACTTTATACATTTATGTAAATGTATGTTAGTAAACTAGAAAGGAAGGCCCAAGACAGAGTGGGTTGGAAAATGCTGGGTTGGCGGCCTATGCTCCATTGGGATTAACAAGCGTAAGTAAGTAAAGTAAACAGTGGGACTATAATTTATGGACGACCTTTGAGTGTCACTAGATTGACCTTCAGAGTGTATACCTAATGACTAGGACCAAATGAGGGTTATAAGCCAGTGTGAGGAAATTGAATTATAATTTACAATTGATGATTAAGGTTATGAATCAGACTTAAGGCTTTCATCACGAACTGACATCAGCTAGAATGCCATGAATCTATTTAGTCAAATGGATAAGTGAATTTCGCTCCAAAATCCAAGACCTGTTATCTTATACGTGATTGGTTCGTTCATGGATTATAGTCTCATCAAGTAAATAAGTAACTAAGTAACCATTTCATCGACTTTTTTGAAAAACAAACAAACAAACATTCAAACATAGTTCAATAATAATTGATTTGTTAGTCAGTTGATAAGTCAAACAAATACAAATTATGTTTTTTTGCCTTCTATTTACAAATTGTTATGTTGGATAGAATTAGGTTACAAAAACTATTTAGTTTTTATATTACTATTATAACCTAGTTTTCATTTAATAGTTGAATTCATGAGTCAGTTGAAGCGAGACCATCATGGAAAACCTGAAGAACTAGACGGCCGTTTTGTTCTAGTATGGAACACTTCAACAGTGCTCATCCAGGTTTCTCATGATAGTTTAGCTTTAATTGACTGATGAACTCAACAACTAAATTACCACAGTCTTTACCAAAATCTCCTTCTGATTATAATCACCATGTACTCACTAAAGACTGGCTTCAAGCGTTATTTCCTGGAGTTCTAGTAAAACACGGTGACCAGTAGAGTTCAACCGGCCTGTTGTGAGATAGTAACTCACTGAAGACGTTGGTGGACGGTGGCGCAATTTCGTGGATTGGTTGGAGTTAAACATTAGCACTGCTGAATAACATCTCAGTGGTTTAGAGGTTAGCCGCTCGCGCGCGAGATACCTTTTCAAAAAACCCACATCATAACAAAAACTGATAAAAACCATCCCTAAAGATTGAAAAGTCAGGTTGACATCCCTATCGGGTCATAATGCTAATTCAGAGCATGGAATTCGATAGAAATATTTCTTATTCACATAACACCTCCAAGCTAAATACTAAAGATTAAAGGTGATATCCTAATATTCAATATCATGCTTAGTCAAATGTACTAACACTTTACTTCTGATTGAAGTTTGTGCTAATAATGTCGTTCAGTCGGCAGCCACTTATGTAGAACTTCCTTTATTAATATATAATCTGATAAGGTTAAGAAACCTGCGAAATTTGGTCTTTTTTGAATAAAATATATTTCATCATACAGAGTAAGACAACAAAGTCGATTTTTAGACTTGACTACATGCAAACTTCAATCTCTGCCATAGTTCCTACATTTAAGTAGTTTTGAAAAGCTTACATCTTTGTTTAAGTAAATTTGGAAGGTGACTAGTATTGGAATCCAGAGCGCATATTTTAGCCTAATTGGAACTGGTTGGATCGATGCACCTGCATTTCAGGTAGCCATTTAAACTTTGTAATTCAGTGGATAATGTTTTCGATACTTGCAGCGAAAGGCACTGTGTTCAAGTCTCATTGTGGACATCGACACGGATGTATTTACACCCAGTCAATAAGTACTAAACAGGATGGAAAATACATCCTCGGTCCCACTATCAACCTTACTTAAATATTGTGACTCACTGGTAATATTAAAGGAACATACTAAGGATGCAAATACATCATACGTAATTCTATTCCATACTACCAACTGGAATCTCTAAACTATTACAGAACAAAAAGAAATCCATCTGTTTTATACATGAAAACACGAATAATTTTTAGTGATAATAGTTCAAGAAAAGTCCTAAACTATTTCACTATGAGATTTAAAGATATTATCCCAAGTAAAAGTAGAGAAAACGTATTCATCTTGGGTCACTTCACATAACTTATAAATAGCACTGAAGAAAGATGAATATTTCAGAAAATGACAGTTTTAAGATCATCATTTGTTACATCCACGTCATCTGTTACTTATACTTGGAAAACGAGGAACCTCCACAATCTTCACGATAAGAAGTAAGAACACAGAAGACTGGTACAAGTGAAGATTAATCAACCTGTTAGGGATGCAGAGGAATATACCAATAATTATCATGTTAAGTCTAACGGTGACCTTGGACTTTAAATGTACACTCCCTATTGGTCGATATTTTTTTCACTTGTTAAATGTTGTTTTCTATTTTATGGTACGATGTGGTATGCTTGATTAGTATATAAACAGTGTGTTTAAAATATAACGGTTCATATCTCAGAGGCCAAGACTTGTGTTCTGAACTCAACTGGCTGGGCTAGACAGGGAAGCAGGGCCAATCGGGAATCTAGGTCGTCCGTACGTGTTTTACGTGTCACTGAATCGATCAATAAAACGCTGTGCATCTAACCTGCAATTCAACCGTTACAACACAACCCAATACACGACAACCAATACAGTCAAAAATACACTCATTTCTATATATTGATTAACTAGAAATGTCAGAAAAAGGCATCAAATAGATATACACCACATAAACCATTCGATTTGTGTGAGGGCCAGGATACTGACCGGGTGCCCAATCCGAAGCAGTTGATTTTCTTAGGAGGTCACACCCGGAGCCTTTGAACTAAGGGTCTGATCCACAAAACAATGGAAAAACATAAGGAGATGCAGTTCTATGGTAGCCGGTGACCAACAATTGGTCCATACGCCAGTTACTTCAATCAGAATCCTGGAGCCCATATGCATCACTGGTTTGGAACCAGGGTTTCGTAACTCCCCTAGGTGGATTCTCCGTGTCTACCAACCCGTTTAAAGGGCTGGACATTCGCTTTTCATCCTCTCAATGTCGTAAATAACACGTCCTCTACGAGAAGGTAGTGAGTGGGACTTCCCTGGTAGTGGTTGTATGCACGTGGCTATGTGAGAGCATTTCGAGAGGGCGAATTGACTTTCCCCCACTCTCAGCCGTACCAGGGCATTCGGCGGCTAGTTTAAGACAATTTAATACAAGAATCTTATATTTTGAACAAACTTAACACTGAAATAAATCAATGTTGAACTGAATAAAATATCATACTGAAAACAAGAAATAAATATTACACTGGGTAATCATGACATTGTAAAGAATCAAAACAAGTTTAAAATGTAGTTTAGCCTTTTTTATTCCGTCATGTCAGTTTCGTTATTGTTTTGTTTACTGATCAAGAAAATCTATAGTAAGGTCATGTCATATCATATTTTTTCTTGACGTTAAGGATAGCTTTGTTGTTATTAGGCTATTATACATAAGGATTTAAACTGGGTTTTTTTCGATGCTTTTTAAATGTTAAACTACATAAGACTTAATAATGTATAACTTTTAGTTTAGTACTATTGTATTTCAAACTAAGCCCCTTTTCAGTATTCAACTTTAAAAGTGATGTAAAGCCAAAGAAATGTTACTGGGTCCTAGTCAAATCATTCGGCAGTCGGGTCAGTGAATATCGAACAGTTTATTGATCTCCGTTAGAGTCAAGATTAACTAACGTGCATGCCATTCAGCAATGATTTCATTCTGTTCTTTTATCTAATTTTACCAATACACTTATTTCATAACGTTGTGTTTTTGTCATACAGTAATAAAAAAAAAACTATAGCACCCGGATACAATGAAAAGGTAATGCAGTTTAGATATGTGTAATTTCGACGTAAGTTGAGAGGTCACACCGCTCCTGTCCAACCTAGCTAAGCCCCAAATTATCGATACAGATTACAAACGTCGGTGATTTCCAGTGATAAAATAAAGGTTAATTATGAAAACCTCAAGAATATTTTGTGTTAATTAGTAGACAGAAAGTAATGCTTTTTATCACTCACCTAATCCATAAAAATCGAATCGATGGGATTCAATATAAACACGTAAAGAAACAACATTTTTTCAAAAAAAAACAGACTGTTGTTTCTTGAAAATTGATATGATCTAATTTGTACTTGAAATAGGACACAGTATAATGTTGATACTTTATGTCATTACAGCTCAAAAACAACCATTCCTACTCATTTTTACTAATGTGTTTAATAAATATGTGAACGAAACGGCGGTTCAGTGCTTTCAGGTTTTCCATAGTGGTCTAGCTTCAATTGATTCATGATCTCAATTATTGAAATATGTGAACGACTGTTGTAAAAACTAGGGATTAGTTATGGCAACAAAATAATGATGGAATTATAGCAAAGAGATTCATTGATAGTTATCGTTGAATAAGCAGGCAGATTGTCAGGTTAAAGCAATCATCCTCAATTACGATATACGTTTGTTTGTAAATAGTCTCTTAAAGCTCTATTTCTACAAACATTTCTCGTGATTTCATGAAATCCTATGGAATTCTTTACAATATGAACCTGTGAGGAAACTCTGAGAAGCTCAGAAGGAACCGAAGGTATTCCATCTAATCATCTTTTGGAAGAATATTCCCGAATCTCTACATGTAGCTTCCCTATTGGACAAATGCTAAAAACCCCTGTATGCGGATTGGGTGACTATAATGATGATTTCGCATTTACTAAAAACTATAAATACTTGAGAGTTTTGTACCATAATTGACACTGTTTGAAATAGCATCTTTTTGACTTGTCTTATGTCTTTTCATCTATGACTTAGAGGATTCTGGCATTTGAGTGCTCATGTTGTATGAGGTATATCAAGAACCTAAACTCTAGATATAACACTTAAGTGTTGGATCGTTACTTCACCCTTTCATCATTCTCAATCATCGACATTAGAAGAAAAGTATCACTTCAATTCTGACTTTATCAAACCTATAAGTACATTTCAAAATTTTATTTATTTCTAACTCCTACATTATTATATTTGAAATATACATAGTTACTTTCCTAAATATCAGCTTAATATGAGTGCTTGCGGGAAAGAGGATAAGTGAAAACTTCCTATTTCAGAAGAACAATGAAACCACCACGATCAAACTATCCAGCTCATAGAACAAAACTCCATCCAAATCATTCACCTAAGCTACAAATCTTCTCCACCATCTCAACGTCTTATCTCCTTCATTATAACACACCTCTAATGGATTATATCATTTATAAATTATGACGAAATATCTATATCTAAACCTTAATATTCAGCATAGCTATACTTTCAATTGGGAAATTTGTTTTCATTAATTATTTTTTCCGGTTTTTCTCTTGTTTGTTTATTTGTTTTTACTACTGATTTATTCTAGTTTATTTCAAATATAACCGTATCTTGATAATTTCAGGTTATAAGACTATTGATTAAAAGAAACAATAAGAAACATAAACAAATACTTAGATTGGTATAAGAAAAAAGAAGATTTATCCAATAGCGTGCCTGAGAGGATAGTCAATAACATACGGAATTCCTATGATGGATTAAACTGTAAAATTGTGCAAGGAAGACAGTTGAGAGATTCATTTGAAGTAAAGACATTTCTCTTTTTCCTAGTGATCGATTGGATTATGAAGACGTTAACATCTGGGAGGAAGCATGGTGTAGTGTCGGTTATTATGTTAAGCCCATATATCTTATTCTAGCTTTCGGACATCCCATTCTATTCATCCTACTTGAGTCACATTCTGACCTTGTTATTTATTCGCTTATCAATCTTGACTATTTTTATATGAGCGCGTAGTTGTGTGTACATTTCTTATCCCATTATTCATCACATGTCTGTAACTTACTTTTGTGTAACCATAAATGCTGATTAACGCTTGATTAAATGGGAGTTGGCTTACCAGCCATCTCCACTCTGTGTCGTTTCGCTTCTCTCTATTCTATTCGCTTCATATACAAAATATATGTATTCACAAGTTCATTCTCGTTATTCGACTTATTTAATTCCTTTATTGACTAACATGATTAAAGTCGGTGATTATATACGAGGATAGGTGATAACAAACATTCATACCATCTAATTGGAGTCAGATCCACGGGCCACTAAACTGGAGAGCCCTTTCGACAACATCGTCCGATCTAAATAATGACAAAATAAAGGGCCCCACTAAAATGGGATACAGTGGATAGCTAGGTGCATTTGGACGATCTAGACTTCACAGATGATCCGGATCTTCTATCTCACACTCAACAAAAAATGCAGGAGAAGACGACTAGTGTAGCAGCAGCCTCAGCAACAGTAGGTCACAACATACACAAAGGGAAAAGCAAGATTCTCTGATACAATACAGCGTGCACCAATCGAATCACATTTGACGGAGAGGATTTGCAAGATATAGAAACCTCTACATATATGGCCAGCATCAATGATGAACACGGTGGATCTGATGCATATGTGAAGGCGTGGATCTGCAAATTTACAATAGAAGAATATCTGGAACTCAAAACAACTGTCAACTAACGCCAAGGTCAGAAAATTTCAATACAAATGTGATGACAGTTCTGTTGTGTTGGGTGGAAAAGTGAAGAACTACGAAATCCATCATTCAGAAGATACAAGTGCTTATTAACAGTTATCCACGTAAAATACTTCGGATCCGTTGACCAGACACGATCAGTAACAACCTACTATAGGAGGAGACAAACCGAATCCCAGGGGAGCAAGAAATCAACAAGAAGCACTGGAAGTGGATAGGACACATTGAGGAAATCACCCAACTGCATAACATGTCAAGTCCTCACCTGAAATTCTCAGGACCAAAGGAGAAGAGGTAGACCAAATAACACATTACACTGAGAAATGGAGACAGACATCATATGAATAAACAAGAATTGGATGGAACTAGAAAGGAAGGCCGAGGACAGAGTGAGTTGGAGAATGCTTGTCGGTCGCCTATGCTCCATTGAGAGTAACAGTCGTAAGTAATAGCGAAATCTATCATATAAATATTTGAAGCATATTTAACAAATGGAAAGATAGATAAATTCACAAAAAATATCGATTGTACTTGGAACAATCATTGATATATCACTTATAGTTACTTGACATCTTTTTCATAGTCAAATATTTTAATGAATCGATGAAAGGATTGCTTTTGTTACAGCTTAAAAGGTGTTCCGTGGAGATGCATAGACTGCTTGTTAGGTTGGTGAAATCCTTTATAAGCAAGTTATAACGAATATAAATCTTTGTATAAATGAACATCTCAAAAGTTCCTTTATTTATCAATAATACGAGGAAGGTTAATTCGAATGAGAATCAAATGATTAGTATTAGTATAGAGAAAATATTCAACATAAAGAATATATTGTTTAAGAACAATAAAATACATTCACTTAATCCAAGACAGATGTCAGCTGGATAACCACTGATCACGAGAACATAATGTACAAGTGTTTCGTTTCTTTCAGAGTTTCGTCAATTATGTACATTTAAGACCTAGCACGCAGTTAAACACTAACATTACAGATGGTCGAAGTAAATGTAAAATATAAATTTTACGTCCAGTGATCAATATGTTCAACTCTATTCAAACTTTATAACCCTGAATTTCCACGTAATTGGTAACACTGTGGTCCTGAATCTGACTCCGATTAGATCGTATGAATGATTGTTGACGAAATATGCACATCAGTTATCCTCATATAAAATTTTCGACTTAAATCACATTGCTGAATAACAGAATTAAAAAAGTCAAATACGAGAATTGAGTTTTCAACATTCATTGATCTGAACATACACTCAGACAGACGTAGGGAACGAGGCAAAGAAGAGAGCGAAATGAAACGGCGCGCAATGGAGAAGGCATGTGAGCCAACTCCTCCTTAATCAAGCGTTAATCAACATTTATAGCCAGATAAAAATAGGTTACAGAAATGTAATGATTAGGATAAGAAGTGCACACATATACCCTCACATTAAAATAATCAAGGTTGATAAGCGAGTAGTTGACAAAATAAAAATATGACTCCAGAAGAATGAATAAATCGGCTTGTTCGGAAGCTAGAATAAGCTAAGTGAGCTTAACATAACAACGGACACCACAGTGATTCTGAAGGTCACAGGTTTGATCCATTGCAGAGTTGTGCTGAAGTATCTCAAACTAAAGCAAAACAGCCATCAGTGTTAGTTAGTAATTACTAATGATTCTTTATCCGTCGTCACAAAATAAAGCAGCAAGTTTATATTCAGTAACTGGGTAAGCACGTTGTTGAATTTTATTGGTATCATGAAGCGATCAGACTTAAATCACAACTAAAAACCTGAAAGAACTAGATGGCCATTTTATCCTAGTATGGAACAGCTTAGCAGTGCATACCCACGATCCCGTGCGCGAGACCCGAACCCAGAACATTAGATCTCTGCGCACACTTAGCCTTTAGACCACTGAACCGGTATCTAATGGTAGTCTAACATTAATTGGTTTATGATTTCAATGGAAGAAAATTTCTAATTTGATTATAATCAAATGTACTCAATATTTTATCTGTTGTAAACGAAACTATCCTAGTATTATAAATATCAAATAGAAAGACTTGTCCGTGACAATACGTCTAACAAATTGGTCGAGTTTCAATTTGATAGATTGAAATCCAATTGAAAATCATTTCAACGGACAATTAGCTTATTGCCATCATTAACACATTAATTTCTTCAATTAATTGTGTGTGAAAAATTGACAGTTTGTGCAAAACTCAGTAACCAAAAGAAATGAATGTGAATAGTTTCAGTACATATTAATTATTTAAGACTTAATTAACTTAAAGATAATCTAATCACTGTTCGTGAGAGTGTTAGTGGATTGTTTGAAGAAGAAATATGATTCCTAAACATGTTACATAAGAGCTACTAAGAAATACTGTTATGAGTAGTATTTCTTAGCACAGATTAAACTACAGGGCACTAAATTGTTCCTACTAAACTAAAAATAAACTATTATTTGGTTTTCTTTTAAAACCTCTCGTCTAACAAACATTCTGGTATGTACTACTGATATTGACAGATATAAGTAGTATGTATTATTATTCGAAAGTGAAATACCTGGCAGCAGAAAGTTAACGAGATCTAAGAAAAGAGAACGAGAACAGAGAATGACTGGTGTGAAAATGAAGGAACAATCAAGTCTTAGACGACTGACTGATATTCTGCAAATGAAGTATTTGCTGTGTGGTTCTCAAATATTACTAAGATGTTCTGTAATTTTGTGTTTCAATACATTCGATTATCCCCAATTGTGTTCTCGTTCACTAAAATATTACTTAAAATGACAAAGCTTACAATTCGCAATAATGATGGAGGGACAGTCTAAGGTATTCCATTTCTAACTGATCTGTGGTGGACCAGACATTGTATAAACGTAAAACGTGTCAACAAAGTTATTAAAGATCAATAGTAATATTAATATATACCAGTTAATTGTTACAAATACAATAAAAAATTGTGGCTTTACTTAAGTTCACCAAATCGATGCGTGTTCAGCTTTAGTCTGGTACTGTAAATCCACAATTATAAATGCTTGGTAATTCCAATCTGGTTGACAAACTCTCCAGTAGTGTAATCCAATGTGAGGTATGGTATATTCCCACTCACAGTCTATAAATGTAGGTAATATTCGATTCAAATTTCAGTTAACTCAATCGCAAACGATAATAGAACGATGGATATGTGTGTAGCAATGTATTTGTTAACAAGCCACAGTATGTCACGCTACGTAGTTACACAATGGTAAAGTGTGTTCAAGGTCATTCACTAAAACAACAGGTAGAGCCATTTAATGATAAATATACATACAGTGAAAGATTGACAAAATAAATACAAATGATATTAAAAACTATTTACAAAATAAGCTTGTCAGTTATATCGCCACATAGCTCCCCCCAGAGTGTCCGGAGGTAACACTGGTTATAATAACAAAAATGGCCGTGCATTTAATGTTAACCATAATGTGCAAAACTGTTAATAAACCCACAAAAAAAAATTGAACTGCTTATTTCTGTGTACAATGAATAAATAATTAAATAGAGTTTACTCGTTTATTATTGTAACAATTTTTTTTGAAAAAAACTGTAACAAAACGAATAATTGTGGAAAAAAAGTGATTGATTATGTACACTGTGAAAAGAAAAAAAATTTTGGGTGAAATTAATAGTGTGGGTCATCGGTAGGTGTTTGATTTGATTGTTTTTTTAATCGAAGAAATGGGCATAACGCTTGGGTTTTTGTTCGGCTCTGCCTGAACGTGTTAAACAAATAGGTTTGATACTCGGTTTTTCTTCCTTGTCTGATCTAGTGGCGGTTGCTAAGAGGGGTTAGTTAAGTGCAGTAGTATCTTCTTTGTCGTGCTATGCTTCATGGAACGCAGGTTTTATTCTATCAATGGCCATAGTTTCTTTCTTTCCACACTTATTGATAATGAACTGTTTGTTCGTTCGCTTAATTACTTGGTATGGTCCTTCATACGGTTGCTTCAATGGTTTTTTAACTGCATCAACCCGAACGAAAACGAACTTGCATGTTTCTAAGTTTTTGTCACGTTGTATTCGGTTGTTATGTTCCCGAGACAATGTGACTTTGATTCGGTCCATAGTTTGTAATAATTGACTGGAGAAACGACTTGGGTCTGTTGATGTTGATGGATGTAATTCTACACGTTGCCCTGGTAATGTGAGGGTTGTACCACAAACTAACTCAGCGGCTATACACCCTATGTCTTCTTTGATGGTTGAACGGATACCTAGGAGTACAAGAGGTAATGCATCGCTCCATAAGCTTGTCAGTCATATCTCCACAGATCTTGTATATAATTTATCAGTTTTACTGAAAGAATCATATGTTCTACATCAATCATTGCTAAAATAATGCCTTATGAATCACTCTAAAGAAGATAAAAACTTCGTAATAATAAAAAACATTTTACTTTCTACACCAGTAATCATGTTTTTCACGCAACACAAATTACCAGATCGTTTGTATACAAAAAGAAACAGTAATAAATCTTTCTTTGCCCTGATAACATTCATCCCATCCCCTTTTATTTTTATTTATATTTTTATTACGTCATTCAAACTCTTTCTGAATTTTATTACATCATTCATAACTGACCAATTTCAATTCATATCTCCCTTTATTAACATTAATCTATTTTCAGTTACTTCATTACATAATCATCTAATGTGTTTTAATTCCATGATTTCTAATCACTATCTCAATTTTCTGGAACTTCCCCTCCTAAACTCTATATATTCGAAACAAATTTTACGAAATCTTTGCTATATTATGTTACATATATTCATCCTTCATTGCCCTCTGTTGTATAAGTATGTCAATATCTATAATAACTTTGAATTTCAAATATTTTAGGTTGTAAGCAGCTGATGAGAACCTAACGAAATAAAATGAATTCATTTATTATTCTACACTAACCTTTGTTCTTGCTCTTTTTAAAATAAAAAAGGGAATTATGTGTATAAATTACATAAGTTAAAAGAAGAAACTGGTTACATTTCTAGAAAGTTCACAAATCACTAATTAAATGTCCAATAAATATAATTAATCAGTTGATACATGAAACGCAAATGTACTAATAGTTAACACAATAACGTATGTCTGTATCTACAATTGTTCTTGGTAACTGGAAACTACTGAATATTTTATTTCAATAGTTGAGATCATGAGTCAACTGAAGCTAAACCACCATTAAAAACTTGGAAGCACTGGACGGCCATTTCGTTCTATTGTGGGACTCCTCAACAGTGCTTATCCACCCCCCCCCACCTCTCGGAAATCGAACCTAGGTCTCAAAATAAAATTAACTGATTTTTTTTCTTATAATAAACCGAATTCGATAACTTCTCTTTACATTAGAAATGAATCGGTACTATTTGGTTAAAAGGAATCGATATATGTGATGACGAATATCATTATAAGGAAAAAATTGATCCAAAATGATCATAAATAGATCTATTTTAAAAAAAAGAATTTTAAAGCATAAAATAATGCTCTCAATGAGATGTAATGAAATTACAATAAACCATTTCTAAAGTTTTTATATGTCATAAAATAGTGAGTGCTTCACATTGCTAAAGTTAAAGGGGCTTCAATTGCACAAAGTGTCTTAAAAAGTACAAGTAACCTAATTTTCTCATTTGCTTATAGTTGATTGTTTGAATACATTTCTATCATTCAGGTTGTAGGAATTTTGGATACTGTATAATTCTTTTAAATCATATTTTTGTATGACGTATCTAAATACAAACGGTATCACCGATTGCAGCAAAGTTCATAAGATTTGAAACATTTAAATACTACACTAGATAGGACTAACACATCTTCATCAGGCTATTTATTACATCTTGAATATGATATACATTTTTATATTCAAATTGTATTGCATCTTTTAAATTCATCCGAATAAATCTTATTCGTTTTTCATGTTAAGAGTGTTGCTAGTATGTATTGATAAATATCCATTTCTTTGTAGATTTTGTGCTTTTTTCTAGATATAGTATGCCCGATTTAATAGTGAAAACTATTCATATTGGCTAATAAAGTATCAAAAAGACTTGACCATAACAATTGTTCTTATCTATCTTACACAATAGATGGATTCATTAGGAACCTAGTATTGTTCAGATACGGAAAATCTTAAATACCATTATAAAATTGTATTATTTGTTAAAAGCAATTATTGAATAAGAAGAAACCAATTTATATGAATTATGGAATCATTACGAGGAACAGGCTAGCTGAATTATAATTTACATGAAGAGAGAAGCTTGTTCGTATTTCTGATAAATAATAATTGAAGTCGTCATTATTCATGTATATCTTAATTTACAAGCATAATTTATGAGATTCAAGCGATTCAACATTGATCTGATTGCATATCTTCTCAGTTAGCTCATTCAATTTTTGGATTTAAAAAGCGATCTTGTTAACTGAATTATTAGTTTATGCAAGTAAGGGTTGTGTAAACCAAGATAAGTTAATCCAAACCTACACAATTCACTGTGCTAAAAATATGAGTGTATATAGCCAAAACAACCTTATTAGGTATTGAAAGCGAATGGTTGCACAACAATTATTCATCTAGACATAATCTAAATGCGGCACCTACTGTGAGTTGTATGATAATCTACCACTGATTCAATAACAAAAAGCGAAATTATTTTGTAATGACTAATGAATTTAAATGGTTCAAATTATTTGTTCTTTTATATTTTTCTCTATCAGTGTGAAACACAAGCAAACGGATAGTTAAAACTTAGTGATAAAAATTCATACTTTTTCATGGAGTAGGTGATGAATTCATTTTTTTTAAAGTGTTTGCCAAAAAAGACGGTTCAGCGAAAAACTTTCTTCTCCGACAACTTGACTTACTTGAGCTGTACAATTGTATCCATGAATAAATTTTCACAAAATTTCGGTGACCTACGGAGCATATGAGCAGGTTTTTGTCACAGACTCTCTAGCTGTCTATGAAATATCATCTTCATTTAATTTAGCAAGAAAACAGGTATTTTATATCGCCATGACTAAAGCTGTCTTTAATTTTTATGAACAAATGATTAGGTTCAAAGCTATCATATGAATATAAATTTTTTAAAGTTTAACATCTGTGCCACTAGATCAAGAGCACAACAGTAGTTCTTAATCTTTGACCGGTAATATTTGGTAGTTATTCTGTGACTATATTCAAGCATTCTGATTACGCGGTAAATCATATTTGAGTTATAACAATCAATCACATGCAATTTCACTTGCTATTTTGATTGAAAATACTTTTATCACTTGAATCAAAAACAAACAAGGATAATCGCTGAATTTTGTATGCTACAGATACGTATTTATCAAACAGTTTACAGCCACTGAACATAGATTTGATGTGTGGCATATGTGCTCCAAAAAATAACAGACGCACTAGAACCAGAGTACATTCAACTGTTTTAACAGTCCCGTACGTATGTACGCAATAATATATATCCTTGATTGTTGATATCATGCTCAAATAAAAAACATGATATGTTTCGTACCTTCTGTTAATTTTTTTTACCTAATATAGTCTAACTATTCGTTGACCAGCAGTAAATGCAGTTTAATTACCAGAACAATTTTAAACTAATTTGATCATAGAGCCAAAAAAGAGCACACAAAAAAGCTGTCAATCACTTTATACCACATCTGGATGTTGCCTTAGAACGAACATTTGAATGACAATGGTGAGCAGTTTTAAACACAGATGTAAAATAATAACAAACGTGGATAAAATTAAAATTCTTCTAAAATATTATACTCTTACTAAATGTACTAACTTTGAGAATTTACGAAAATTCCTATTCCTAATGCGTTTTTACCTATTCAAGGACAAAGAAAAACCCAATGAAAATAGAAAACGTGACTGACCGAAAAATATATTAGTAAAGAATATTAGAAACACTATCATTTCGATTAGACGTTTTAAGTGGAACGCCGATTAAGGGGTATTTTCGCTATCTTATTATGCATTGTAAATTGCTCTATTATACGTGCTATTTACTCGTAATGATAATTATATTGCGCGTACGTAACAAACAATTTGTTTAACTTCATCTGCATTGACTTCTAAAAATACGTCAGTGGAAGTATTTAAAAAACATAAGAGAGAAGATTAAAGCATGAACAAAATATCAACTGACCACAAACTCACGAACACATATGTGACTTTTGAATGAGTTTGACGTCCAATAGTACGGAATGTAGTATGATATAACAAAAGTGTGAACAGAATGTTTCATGAGAACTGTTGCACAATGAACTTACTAACCATTGAGTCCATTTAAGTTAATGTTTACTAAATTTTATTATTTCTATATTCTGTTTCACTATCAATCGTTAAATTATGTCATATTTCAGCTCAATGCATTTCAAGCATTCTGATCACATATATGTTGATTTGTCAAAGCATCCATTTCTGAAAAATTGAAAGGAAAGCCATGTTGAATACACGACGATCAATAAAAGTCAACAGGCCCATTAGAGACCAAGGAAGTAGATTTAGTCCATGGTAAATATATCCTCTTTTAAACACTTCTGCAGCATCGATATTATTCTCATTAGTTTTAATTACCACACTCTGAACCTAAGCATTTCACTCAAGCATGTGCACAGTGCAGAATATTGCCGAAATAACTGTAGATCACCAACGTAGCTGATCTATATAGAAATGATTAGAGGCCTACTCGAGTTAGATGGGAATGGTGTGACGAATCAGCTAAATGCAAAGCCACACCTCGTGGCCAGCACCTTACGTGGATTACCCTATTGACGTATCATGGTACCATAGATGCTTTGAAGACTGTACAACACAGAGGACGCTATTACAGAAATATATTAGTTAAAGTAGATGCAAGCGTAGGTAAGACCACTATCGCACGGGCCAGTCCATGGCGTACGATTAACCGTATGAGCGTTGGCTGTCCTTGTTCTTGATGAGGATCGATGATTTGTTCGATATTCAATGAAACAACTGCAGGATGATTTGGTTAGGGCTCGGTGGAATTTCACTGGCCCTATATAACGCTCTTCAAAATGCATTGGTAAAAAATTACACATAGTGGAAAACTTCGAACTTGACTTTTTATCCACTTCACAAACTCAATAGCTTCAAATAGCAGATCTCTTTCATTCATCGATTCATTTAAGATTAAAGAAACGATGCTCTGATATTGTACTAAGAAGCATGTCATACACTTTTAGGATGATATTCTCATTGATCTAGATTCATCAAACCATCTTTCAAAACAAAGAAGGAGCCAATCACAGTGGATATTATCCAGTGTTCTACGCCCATGACAACGACAATGACAAACATCAGTCTTACGGGAGGTCGCAATCAATTGTAGAGAAGTGTCGAGAAAATAGCACGACCCCCCTGATGAAATAGTTAAACGCCAAATAATTAGTCCCTAGTGAACGAAAAGTTTCGACTAAACCTGAACGCCGTAATTTGTCAATCAATATGAAATAAATTTTGGTGATTTTCTTTTTTGAAAAAAGCTTCCAAAATTTAAAAAATCCCCAAACACTTGCCTCGCCCATTAGATGATGAGACACGGTCCACGAGAACATGCCCCTGATATTCTAGTGAAAGTATTTACCTCCAAGTGAAAGATTTTTTGTCCGGGAGAAATCGGTTCTCAACTTATACGATTTTGTGAGTCAGATTTCTTCGGGCCATCGAAGTTGGTAGCCTCTGATAGATTCCCAAACTAGCTTGAAGGAATGTTATACATTGATGGTGTGTATACAGAGGTATGTTAGAGAGAATCTAGAACGTTTAAGATGTAAGTAGACGGTTAGGCAATCGTATAAGATACTCTTATCTTAAGGTATGTAAGCGGTTGATAACAGCAAGCAATAACGCACGCTTAATATTAAGGCCAACTGAAAATCGAAGAAAATGGTAGGCAACATGATTTCAGGTAGATTTTGTGACTCCGTATAACGATCAAATATCCACACAGTGTTTGTTGGAAATTTATTAAACTGATGTCAGACAAGATGAAAGTCTAATAAACTTCAAATTCGAATAAGCCATTATGCAACGCAAGTCCAGATAAAACATACTTATTGTAAACCTCGTAAATAACATCTGCTTACATTACAACAAGCTAAAACAAAATAAGAAACTTAAACAATTTTTAGGCATAAACGAAGCAAATTGATAAGCATGAACAGTGACAAGCTCAACGTAAGTGTGTTGTTGTTTTGAAAGGCTAAACGAATAATACTTCAAGGTTGTTAGAGGGACGTCTCGAAACGTTGCGCACTTTAAATGGCTGATGAGAAGCCACGAAGAAAACTAATTTTACATTTTGATGCCAGGAATACTTTGTTTCTGTCAGATAAAAGTTATCGTTTCACTATTGAAGAGGCACTGAACAGTTACATTTCTGGAATTGTATGGGGTAAGCAAAATGGTAATGAGTTTTTACCCGTTATTTCTCAAACCTCAGTTTGCTGACTTTTTGAGAGTTCAAAAAATTTTTAGAAATATTTTGGGAAACAAGCGCCATAAACCTCAAGACATCTATCATTGACATACAAGAAGAATTGCACTGGCCCCAAATTTGTGCTCTTGGCGCAGTCCACTAATCACAGTTTCCCAGCTAGATAACTTTGAGTTCACCCGAACTCTTTGCTGACGCCCAACTAGGAAGTCTTTTATCCACATCAATAAATTGCCTCCAATCCCGACTTTTCTTAACTTATATAACAGCCGGTTGTGCGGAGCTTTGTCAAAAGCTTTGCTGAAATCAAGGTAGGTTACGTCTACAGGTAGCTTCTGGTCTTTAAGAGCGCACCAGCTTTCACGAGCCACTAATAAGTTAGTGAGACAAGAGTAACCTATTCTGAAACCGTGCTGCTTCTCCGAAAGTATCCGGTTTTTATCGAGATACTTAAACAGCTCCTTCCGAATAATCTTTTCTAAGATTTTAACAACCACACTAGTTAGGCTAACGGGGCGGTAATTCTCAGGTTTGTGTTTCGTACCTGTTTTGAAGACAGGACTTACTATGGCGTTTTTCCAGTCTTTGGGTAAACGATCCTGAGTTACGGATAGGTTAAAGCACATACTTAAAGGGTTCGCAACGAATTTGGATAATTCCTTCAGTAGCCTAGGATGTAATTCATCGGGCCCCATGGATTTACCTATGTCGAGCTTATTTAGTAGACCAAAGACATCGAGTTCTTTCATGGTCACACTATCCAGTGTATGTGTGTAGGGATCTGTATGTGCTGATGGTAAGAGTGCTTCTATGGTATATACATTGCTGAAGTAGTTTGAGAGCACTTGAGCCTTATCAAAGTCGTCCTCCACTAGTGACGCGGCAGTACTGTCTCCCCATAGGGCAGGAATGTTTCCTCCTCTTTATATTTTGTTAACTCTATCTAGTCACTCATTTTATGGATCTCTTGACTTTAACGTCACCCACATGTAACAAAACTGAAAGGTGTTCTACCTTTTGTACACCGATTACTCAGACTAAAGCCAGTTTCTTGTTTCTTATTTATAGACTGAATTAGTTGTAGCGTCCTTCCATTTTTTCGGCTTTGATTGCCATTCGTTTGTTGATCGTATCGTTTTCAATGACTATATTCTTTGGGTAACCTGATTTAATATCATTCACAAGAACATAGGTACATCCGCCTTTTGTCCAACGCTAGAAACTGAGTTCCGAAATAATCTTAAACGTTTTCGTTTCTATGCTGATATTGTTATCAACTCTGTTACTATGAGAATAGTCTCGATAACTTTATCCTGCTGTGATAACGTTCACTGAGTACGAGAAGAGGTGCACATATGTGTCAGGTTTTAAGTTACATATAACTAATTAAATATATCCTCCAGATTTCGAATAGTTTGGAAATAAATCTCATCAAGACCACTGAAGCATCAGTAGCTTGTTTTTTAAGAGGAGTGTCTTGTGAAACGCCATTCGATATTTATCCCTAACTTTGCTGTTTAGTGTTTATTCTCTCCCATTTATTTGCCTGTTTAAGAAATTTACTGGTACTTAATATGCTAACTTTACACGGTTGGCCATACAAAACTGTAGCTTAAAGCCAGTAATAAAGGGTTATATATAGGATCACTATCATCAATAACAAATTCTACGAAACCTATGCATTCTCTCATATGTATTGTATCAAGTATATCATTTAATTATGTCTGTAAACACAGTATGCTATGTATATATGAGACCAGAATAACTTGAGGCTTTCGTTTAAATATAAAAGGATTAAAAGTCAAACAGGCAATTTACTTCTAGTCTAAATAACCAAATCAATTTAATAACTATTAAAGAATACAACCTAAAAAGCCAGGTTTAGGTGATATAAAAAATTATCATATCAATGATATCACAACCGTGTCTACGTTGAATCGACAAATAAACTGGTTTATTAAAAAACCAAAAGACAAATATACGATGGGATGTTTGAAAATCTTAGGCATCAAAAAGGATAGCGTAATGTATGATGAGTTAGAAAATGATAAGATAAAGCTCAAACGTATGGTAAATGACTGTCTACTTGATGAGTATGGAAAAGGCGAAGAATTTATTTGACAGCATGTGGGGGTGTTTATAACAGACGATTAAGGAATCTAGAAAAATACCGGAAAAAATACTAACAACTAATTTACAGAGTTTGAAAAATTATTTATTAGAGCCACTGTAGAATGGGATTTGAGATGCAGCATTTTGCAAACAAAATTATGACCTGAACGGATGGGTTTTTAACCTCTTTGCAGTGCATACGTTATCGAACCACGCTCCATTTAGATGATTTTTAAAGGTATGTCGTGACCGAAGATTGGATAATTTTTTAATATTGAACCACCAACCGTTCTTCATCATCCGTTTGAAAGCCACGCAAAACAATACCCAAACATTTGTTTGAAAAGTGCTTGGTTTCTTTAGCCAATATAACCTGCTCCACAAGGTCGAATGAACTGATGTAAATTTTCCAACTCTTCGTGAGGCTAAAGTGGCTATAAGTAATCTAAAGTGATGGGGAGCAGAAGGACTTGACGGATTAACCTCTGAGATTTTAAAATGTGATGGTCCAATTTCGGCAGTTAGATTAACTGAAATCTTAGCTAACATTTGAGAACTGGACGAAGTCCCATCTTACTAGTCTCGATTGTTGATCGTCCCAGTCTTTAAGAAAGGACAAAAATCGCCCAGTAATAGTCACAAAAAGATAATTTAGTGTCTAACATGTTAACCTCACTAATACTTCGACGCCTATCTAGAACTCGTGAAGAGCAAACTTGAGCAAAAGAGTATGGTTTCAGACCTAGACGTGAACGTATAAACCCTTTGGCAGATTCTGAAACATAAACAAACTTTTCAACGCCTAACTATATTCATCCTCTTAGACCTCAAGGAGGCGTTCGACTCTGTTGATCCTAGAGTTCTGTGACAGTGTTTGTCGTCAAAAGGCGTAACAAAGAGGTGTACATTGATTTTGTACATTCTCTCTACTTGAACACTAATGGTCGAGTCAGAGCTTATAGAGAACTGTCACCGGAATTGTTTACTTTAAGTCGCGTTTGTCAAAGTTGTCCGCTTTCTCTATTTCTATTTAACCTTGTCATACATATGGTTTTAGGAATAACACACTTATCATCTGAATTTTTGGGGTTGATCTTTTACCAGAAGATTCATCTATTCACTTCAGTAATGACTTGCGTCACCGCATGAATTAGTGATGGGGAGTGAAGTAGCTGAAAGCATCGACCCCTCCACTTATCATCGATACTAATGGTCTGGTATCTGACAAAATCTTGGCACGACTTCGAAGGGCTCGATTGTCTTCTGCTAACTTACGTCACTTGTGACGTAGGCGAAGCATCCGTCTTTCAAACAAGGGGATAGTTTACTGCGCAGCACTTTGTTCCGTTCTATATTTTGGATGTGAAATAGGACCATTTAGAGTAGAGAATATCTTGGGTTACTGGCATTTAATCATAGATGTCTACGAACCATTACTCACGTATTTTAGGACTATGGAGTAATCAACGTCTAGGTTAAGAATAAAGCACCAAATAAAGGTGGGAAATTGATCGGTGAGGTAGTAAGTCTTCATCAATTAAGGTGTTGGGGACATTGCCTACCTCCACAGGCGATGTTTTCTCGTGTAGAATTAGACTGAAAGAAAGATAGGGACGGTCAAATCAAAACATGGTCTCAGTCCATGAAGTCGTTGGCAATCGGGCCTAGCCATGTAAATAGGTATTGACTACCTGGTTGAGGTCTGTACGGTCATCGTAACCAACGGTTAGGGACTTTGAAACGGCTCATAATCGTTTGCAATGGCTCACGTGCATCCATTCTTTGTCTTGCCTCAGATTCTAAGCTCTTGAATCCCTCATAATTTTCTTATTGTTTTTATTTCACCGATTTATATTTTCTCGAATTGTAACTTCGATGTCTAGTCTTTTCTAGTGCCACCGACACTGCTACTACGTCTGCTATTCTGGTATATAGCCCGAAAACTTCATTTCGGGTTCGGCAACTTGAGCCGATATACATACTTCCCAGGTTATACGATGATGCAAACTGACTGATCGACTGACGTACATTACGTCACCTTTTCAAATTCCTGAAATTTCCAAACACTTCGTATACTTCATTTTTCAACATACCAATTCATTCGTTGATTTAAAGTAGAAACGATTAAATAGCTTAGTTGAATAATATCATTGACAAGAACGTTTTTTCGTTGAACGGTCTTTTATTCTAATTTAATGATATAACAAGTTACTTTCGTTGTGTGATATTTAAAAGGAAAGCGTTTCAAAGAATGTACGAATTTCAAGAAAGTTCACATCTGAAATGACTATATCTCCATTCTTTCCCCCAAGTTTATATCTTAGTAGTAATACATTTTGCTTAATACTGTTCGAGCTATTTTTAACCTTCTATGACTTGAAACTTTGGATTTGGTTTACTGTTATTTACTGAATAAGTATAACTGAAGGTGTACAAAATAAGTCTATACTCTGTAAATAAGTATTATAATGACAGGCATTACACGTAATTAACACTTGTATAACCAGAACTAGAGACCTTAGATATTATTCATTTGTTTAATTCGAATGTTTGTTGTCAATTTAAATGTGATAAAGGGTTTCTTTTTAGCAAATTTTGGGTTACGATCTATTGACTTGAGTATGCTTAGTCATATATCAGTAGATTGTAGGGTATTTTTTGGGAATTTATTGTAATTTTTAAGTTATATTCGCATAAATCGATCCCAGTTGAGGTATCGTTGAAAACTAATGGGCATCAAACAGCTGTCAAGTCATAGTATACAAACCCTGGATAGTGCAAACGTACGACTCAACGGGGAATCGGCAAATGAAGAAGTTCCATACTAGTAAGGAAAAGCTCTGTAATGTCCCATGGTTTTCAATCGTATCAGACTAATATCGCGTATCACTTGTATTATAGACAAAAACATATGGTGTTGGATTCCATGTCTTGTGTCACTGAAAGAATGTTTACACTTAGGTGCCACCCAAATATCACCAATTCAAGCTCTAAATTTTAGTTATATTATGGTCGCGTAATTTCGTGGGTTGGTTGAGGTTAGACATTAACACCATTGGATGCGGCTCAGTAGGTTAAGCGTTCGCGCGTGAGACTGAAGGCCCCTGGTCTGAAACCCGCGAGCGGGATCGTGGATGCGCACTGCTGAGGAGTTCCACAATAGGACGAAACGGCCGTCCAGTGCTTCCAGGTTTTCAATGGTGGTCTAACATCAATCGGTTAATGATCTCAATCAAAAACTTATATTATTTAGTTTACTCTTTTGAATTGTGTTTCTAAAGATGTTAACATTTATACGCTTCTCGCTGATTAATTAAGGAGATACCTGTATATTTATATTTCATCAGATTGATTCATTAAATCTATTTACGATCCAAATACCTTTATTAGGTACTATTTCGTCACTCAGATTGTGATCTGTGATCGTCAATGAGTATTTCAGAAGAAAATCTAGAGTGTTTTAGGTTCTGTCATTGTCACTACTTATTGATAAGGAAATTTTATGTTTCAAGAAACATACATAATAAGTTAAAGATCTAAAGATCTTTCTCTTTATTATAGTTTCGGTTATTAATCATGATCTCTTACAGCTATGAATGTTTGACTTTATAGCTTAATAAATCATGAGTGATATTCCCTATGAATACAGAAACTAAGAATTTTTGGTGAAATATATGAAATACTAATTAGGGATTGTTGACTTTTGTTTAAGAAAGTACTTTATTGAGTAGAATATCTTCTATCAAATGAATTAAGTAAAGTAATAATAGATATAACAAGTTCTTGAAAGCTCTTGTAATGTTCGATATTTGACTTACTACTTGAATAATTGTCAATGAACTAAATTTAGAAAATTCACTTGGTATTGTTTGCTTGAATCTTCCTGTTAGCGGGACATAGACTGGATTAAAGCATGCTCAATGCACGATTGCTTTCGTGCACGCTGATTGACTAATTCTTGTCCAGTCAGCGTTAGTCAATACTTAGTGAACACTCTAGAAATCGTCTCATGTGAAAAACTATAAATATACTAACTTTTTCCCTATTGTACTTACTTACTTGCTTCTTACTTCCATCTAACCTTGTTATTTGGAATATAATCTCTTTCCTGTTCAACCGTGTTCTGATTTGAGGACTTGTCGAGCGAATTGGTGTTCGAGAATACTAAACAGTAACCGTAAGCGAAAAATATAACACTTCCCATTGATGGTTAGCACTGCAATTGATCAGTTTCTTATTGGTATATGTGCATACTGTGCTTATCGCCTCGATGTAACCTTAGTTCACAAGCATTATATACAAAGATGGATAGTGGCTAACAGTGGAATCTAGTTTGACACACGTTTCGTTCTATTTGGGGCTCGTCAGCTGGATGTGTCAGCATCTCAAAGTTGATGTTCACTCTTGGACTCGAACCTAGTACCGTTCGCTTGAAACACCATAGCGTTATCCACTTAGCTACTGAGTCTTGATAGCCACTTATTTGTGCAATGGGGTAAAGTTTAAATTCAATTGTTATTGTTTGTTTGAATCCTCCCATTGATGTTTAGCACTGTAATTGATCAGTCTCTTATTGACATATGTGCATAGTCTGCTTATCGCCTTAATATAGCCTTAAATTTAGAAAAATATCAGTGGTAGAGCAGAAATATGAAACAATTAAGCAGTCAAAAACACAGTCTAATCTTTGAAGACTTTCAGTAGTATTTTTTAATAATGATCATGAATATGGAATAAGTCTAGTGAATGTTTAAACACACTAAAAATGTATTTACTGTAAAACATACTACTTATGAATCAATAATCATTTACTTATGGGCTAAGAATAAATAAATTACTAAAACGTTACAACTTGACTATCAGTTGTTTGATAATTCTGTATTTGGATTGTTTATTGAATTACTTATGATAAACTAATTACGTGATACTAAATATTGTTATATTTCATATTCTAAGGTATTTGTATACATGGATATATAGACTTAGTTTAAGCAACCTTTAGACCACAATCACGTGTTCGTTGTTTATATAATAATTAGTGACTGACTAAATGTCATGTCTTGTGTTTAATTCAAGAGGTTTTAATAATTTATACAAACTGCATATTTAACAAAACAATATTTATATACTTAGGCCTGTTACTCCCAGTGGAGCATAGGCCGCCGACCAGCATTCTCCGACCCAATCTGTCCTGGGCCTCCTTTTCTAATTCTATCCAATTATTGTTCATTCTTCTCGTCTGACCATATGGCAACTCGAACTGATGCACGTACGTACGAAGTTCTACGTTGCTGATGACAGACTGATTAACTCATACTCCTTATGTCTGTCTTTATTTCTCGGCCTAATGTGTTCTCTGGTCTTCCTCTTCACCTCCTTTGGTCTTGAGGATTCCAAGTCAGGACTTGCTTTGTTATGCAGTTGAATGCTTTCCTCAATGTGTGTCCTATCCACTTCCAGTGCTTCTTCCTTATTTCCTTCTCCACTGGAATCTGGTTTGTTCTCTCCCACAGTCGATTGTTGCTGATAGTATCTGGCCAATGGATCCGAAGTATTTTGTATGGACAACTGTTAATAAACGTGTGTCTTCTGGATGATGGCTCTCGTAGTTCGCCAGATTTCCGCCCCATACAGCAGAACTCTCTTCACATTTGTATTGAAAATTCTGACTTTGGTGTTGGTTGACACTTGTTTTGAGTTTCAGATGTTCCTCAGTTGTAGAAATGCTGCTCTTGCTTTGCCGACCGACGCCTTCACATCTGCATCAGATCTACCGTGTTCATCAATGATGGTTCCCAAGTATGTAAAGGCTTTTACATCTTCCAAATCTTCTCCGTCAAGTGTGATTTGATTGGTGCATGTTTTTTTGTATCATAGAATCTTGCTTTTTCGTTTGTGCATGTTGTGACCTACTGTTGCTGAGGCTGCTGTTACACTAGTCGTCTTCTCCTGCATTTGTTGTTGAGTGTGCGATAGAAGATCCAAATCATTTGTGAAGTCTAGATCGTCCAACTGCATCCTAGCTATCCACTGTATCCCGTGCTACCCCTCAGATTTTGACTTCTTCATGATCCATTAAATTACCAAGAGAAAGAGAAAGTGTAAGAGTAAGCAACCTTATATATATATATATTTGACATTGTGGACAGGAGAACATTATGAAAACTTATTCGACATTATGGAGTACCTGAGAAAATCGCCAACATCACGCAGAATTCATACGACGGATCACACTGCAAAGTGCTGCATCGAGGACAGCCGACGGGTGCATTCCAAGTAAGGACCAGAGCCAGACATTGGCTATCTACTCTCGTTCTTCCTCTTTCTTCTGTTGGTTGACTGGATTATGATGATCTCGACATCAGAAAGAAAATGGAATAAAATGAACTTTGCAGATGACCTGGTCCTTCTAACCCATACACATCAGCAAATACAGACGAAGAAAACTAGTGCAGCAGCAGACTTTGCATCATTAGGCCTTAGCATACACAATGGAAAAAGCAAGATCCTCAAATACATCACAGAGAACACCAACACAACCACACGTGATACACTAACTCTGAGAGATTTGGAAACATTCACGTATCTGGGTAGTATCATCGATCAACAAGCAGGGTCCGATGTCAACGTAATGACAAGAATTGGCAAAAAAGGATAGCACTCCTACAGTTGAACAACATATGGAACTCAAACCAACTATCTGAAAGCCAACATCAAAATCAAAATTTTCAATACTAACGTCAAGACAGTTCTAATGTACGGAGCTGTAACGTGGAGAACTACCATAATCATCATCAAAGAAGTACAATTATTTATAAACAATTGTGCACGTAAGAGACTCAGTGTCCTTTGATCGGAAGAGTACAAACTAGCTTTCAACTGAAGAAGAAATCAGGATAGAACGCTGGAAGTAGTTAAGGCATACATAGAAATCATTAACCTGCATCACAAGGCAATCCATAACTCAGAATCCTGAAGGGAAACGGAAAAGAGGAAGATCAAAGAACACTGCGTCGAGAATTGAAAGCAGACATGAAAAAGATGAATAGTGACTAGACACGACTGGATAGGATTGTCCAGAACAGGATTGAATGTAGAATGTTGGCGAGCGGCGTATGGATTAAGTTGAATCACAATACATAGTGCAAATATATTCTTTTGGGCTTACACTTTATTTTCTTACCACTTTCGGAAAATTTTATGTAAATAAAAATGTGGTGTGTGCTACTCATGTTGACATAAGTATTATATGATGTTAGTCGTGAACAGGTCTGGCAGCAGGGAGATAAGAGGATCGAACAGTAAAGAATCGAAACAGAATGCAATTTGTATGAAAATGCAAGGACAATAAAGTCCGAGTCATTTTAAGACAATTAGTGGACATTTCGCAAATTATGTATTTACTTTATGATTGTTAGATTTTATTAACACAGTCCTGTAATTTCGAGTCAAATACATTCGATTGTTCCCACTGGTGTTCTTGTTCACTACAAAAAGTGTTGATGAACTGTCGATTCGTTCACCACTGTAGAAACGTGAAACTTTCCCCAAGTATGCTTCATACACATGCGTGAGTTATTAAAGAGGAAGAATGTATTTATAAATTCTGAGCAAATGAACTTTCAAGTACATTCAACGTTTCACCTAACAATCTACTTCAAGCTTTTTCAAGGAAATTTAATCAAACATCATAATTATCGAATATAAATAGGTACCTTGGTGATATTTATGATAAATTCATTTGATAATAAAACTCTTATTATCAGAAGGGGTTTTGTGGAGATTTTAGAAATTTCAGCGACTGAAATCATGAGTCAATTGAAGCTAGACCACCATGGAAAAACTGGCGCGAGACTGATAGGTCCTGGGTTCGAATCTCGCGGGGTGCGGGATCGTGGATGCGCACGACTGAGGATTCTTATACTAGGACGAAACGGCCATCCAGTGCTTCCAGGTTTTCCATGTTGGTCTAGCTTCAATTAACACATGATTTCAATCAGTGAAATTTTTAAAATCTCCACAAAACCCATTCTGATAATAATCATCTGCTCACTAGTGACTGATCTAAGGTAAATTAACGCCCATACATGAAAAAGAAGTCAAATTGAGCGTTATAACAATAGGTATATTTAACTTATTCAAATTGATTACTTTTGTTTTTATCAAATAATGAGATCATTCCCATCAATTATATTTTAGGCTTATCTATATGTGTATGCAAAATATTGTTTAATAACAATAGTCAAGTATATTGTATGCATATATCTGTATATTTCTTCATTTGACATGGAACAAAACATGGAATTAAACAAATCTTACGAGCGGGGTCGTGGATGCGTATTGTTGAGGAGTCTCACAATAGAACGAGACGACCGTCCAGTGCTTCCAGGTTTTCAATGGTAGTCTAACATCAATCGGTTCATGATCTCAATCAAAAAAAGAAGTACATGTACACATAAATATAGATAGTAGTAACGTTGAAATACTAAACCTGAAGGATAACTAAACTGACCTTCAGAAGATTTCATCCAATCTGATGTTTGAACTGACTCAAATTTAATTCTAACCCTAAATTGAACATTAACTGTAAGTAAACTCGTATCAAACTATCATTTCAAACAGAGATTAACGGTGGATAGCAGTAAAATCCAGAGAACGGGTTTCTTTCGATTTAAGACTCGTCAGTTGGATCTACCTGCATGACAGCGTTGATATTCACTCCGTGACTCGAACCCAGTACCGTTCGCTACAAACACATTGCCACTGAGTCCTGATAGCCACTTAGTTGTGCATTGGGATAAAGTTTAAAATCATTACATATTATTTGTTTGAATCATCCCATTGATGCTTAGATCTACAATCGATCAGCAAACGGTACTGGATTCGAGTCACAGAGTGAATATCAACTTTAAGATGCAGTTACATTCAGCTGACAAGTCACAAATAGATCGAAACCCGTATTCTGGTTTCCACTATTAGGCGACTATCCATGTTTCCTTATGAATTAAGGAAATATGATCACAATATGCACAAGATGCTTATATACCAATAAGAGACTGATCAATTTCAATCTTAAACATCAATAGAAAGATTCAAGTCAAACATAACCAAATATATTTTGTAACTATTTTCAACTGATTCAATACTAAGTTGATCTTGGTTAAATTTAGACAAAATGAATAGATTGAAGTATCTAAAAACGGGTATATAATTAGTCATAATATATTATGTTTATATTATAAGATTCAGACTAAATCTGTTTCAAGATGAAATCATTCAATTACTTCTTCTTCTTCTTCTTCTTCTTTGGTATGAATTCATTTCTTTGTCATTGAAATATATTCAAACTTATGTATCAAGGATGTTATGGTAGTCACAACCTCAGAGTTATTATTTTAGAATACTTGAAGTTATAGTGTAATGTATGAGAACACACATGTTAGACGAATTGAAGTCTTTGTAAAATCTAAGATCCATACAGACTTGATTGTACCTTCGGTCTAATATCAGTTATTCCCAGATCTCGTTCTACTCTTACCCTTCTGGCAACAGTGATCTCATTATTGCTTGTTAACTCGTGTACATCTCAACACAACATTGCAGAGCGTCTTACTAAATTCTGATAATCATACAGTAAAAACTTAATTTGCAAAATAACAATAAATTGTCTCAAAATTGACTGTTTCTTTAGTAAATGTCAATCCATTGTCTCAGATTTCATTGTTCTTGCATTTTCATACTAATTACGTTTTGTTTCTGTTCTTTCCTGCTTGATCTTCTACTGAATTACATTCTATTCCTGACTATCGTTATATACTACTTATTTAGCAGTATAAAGCTAAAGTTGACGGTTTGATATTCGAAGAGATTAAGTAAAAGATTCTCTGAAAGAGTTCATTGTTGAGTACTACATAAGATTTTATTGACTTCATAAGCGTTACAAGTTTGAAAAACCGACAAATATACAGGAAGACTATACATCATACTTAATGTATTTCTTTCAGTAATATATATAGTATTTTGTATATACAGTATGTTGAATAGTGAATACAAAAAAATGAATATAGTAGATAGAGATTACTTGATATACAGAGATCTTTATAATTAAAGTCACTTGAAACTAGACCACCACTGAAAACCTGGAAGTACTGGACAGCCGTTTCGTCTTATTGCTTGACTCGTCAGCAGTGCACATCCAAACTTACTCAATGAGTTTTCAATGTGAAATCAGAAAGTGAAATTTTCTATTGAAAATACTTAACATCTATTTTTTATAGACTCATTAGTATGTTGTGATTTAAAAACCGTCTTAAGTTGCTAACATACTTTTAAAATGTTTTTTTCTGGGAATTTTCATCGTTCAGCATAATTATACAATGATTATTATCAGAAGGGGGTTTTGTGGAGAGTTTTAGTAATTTAATAGTTAAATTTATGAGTCATTTAGAGCTAGACCACCATGGAAAACCTGGAAATACGAGACGGCCGTTCCGTCCTAATATGTGACAACTGAGAAGTGCGTATCAACAATCTCGCTCGTGGGATTCGAACACAGGACCTGTCGGTGTCGCGCACAAACGCTTAACCTGTAGACCACTGAGTTGTCTTTCAGTTGTGCTAATGCCAAACTTCAATCAGTTCATGAAACTGCGCCACCGTCCATCATCCTCTTCAGTGAGTTACTATCTCACAACACACCCAGTTGAACTCCACTGGTCACGGCTTCTCACTAGAAACCCAGGAAATACATCTTGTAGCCAGTCACTAGTGAGCACATGATGATTATCATCAGAAGGGTGTTTTGTGGTATTGAGGACGAAACGGCCGTCCAGTGCTTCTACACTTTCCGTGGTGGTCTAGCTTTAATTAACTTATGAATTCAACTATACAATGATTGATAAATTTGAGTAGTGGTAGATTGTAGTTAACTTCCACAAAAAAATGTCCTTACTATAGGTATATCATTTGAAAAAATTTTGATATTGAAATTGTTTGATTCCTATTCCCTTATGATTGGTAATAAATTGCTTTGGTAAGAATCATCTCACAATCTTGGTTATTAAATTACGTGAGAAAGAGACCTTTTAGTTACAGAACTTCCTCCTACTTTCAAAAAAATGTGAACAAAAATTACAACAGAGCCACTATTAGCTTTTATTTTAAGCTTTGTCGGTAAAGTCACAAGCAACTGTGTTACATCATCTTTAAGAACCTACCCGAATACATAATACAGATGCTTCACAATACTAACATGGTGTTGCCACTGAACGTTAGCAATACTTCATGGACAACAGTGATCAAACACAGAGAGTGGCTTAACACCCTCAACACGAGGAGGCTAGATTTCACAAGTATAGGGCGAATTCTTCCTACTTAAACATTTTAAACCGGACTTTTTGCAAGTGAATTAACATGATGAAGATCACAAAGATATCCCAAATTGGTACATGCTGCTCTAGTTACCATTATACACAAAATGATCTTATTAGTCACGTCACGACAAGCACTTACACAGCAACCGGAAACAAAAACTTCTCAACCACTATTAACTCCTGACCACCAAGACTGAGTGAAAGCTCAGGCACCTTCCAGTATTTTAAAAGTAAATTCCATCTGTAGAGTGAGATGTACATACCACACCTACATATACTGACCGCCAACTGACTAGGCGCGGTATGCATAACTTAAGTGTCATCTCAACATCGTCCGTATGATCATAGTTGCATAGATTTTCTTCAAGTAATAGATATATATAATCAGTGCCTACTTCCACCAGCACTGCTTCCGGACTGTCATCAATGGAAAGTAATAGAGAGATTGGGCAACACTGCCTACCACCATTACTTGAATGAAACAATGGAAACCGATGCTTGTATCCCAATCATTTGAACACAATCAGAATTAAACTTATATGACATAGACTTTTAAGATTAAACAAAACTAGAAATCATGAATTAGGTAATTTTTAAATGAAAATTTCAAATCAATGTCTAGCCATTACTAATTAGGTTGATTTGTTTGTTTGTTTTTTTCAAAAAACCCAAAGTTTTCTAGGTCACCTTAGTGTTTGTTTTTTCGGTCTTTTCTAAATAAACACAATGAAGATCCGTGTGAACGTTTTTTTTAAAAAAAAAACACCCAGTGACAAGGTTTGTCATGACATTTTAAGATAAACATCTTAGTTAAATGAATAAGGTTAGAAAAGGTGTGTGTGTTTTTTTTAATTATAAATATTAATAAACATCTAGTATCTACATACACTAGTATTGTGGTGTGAGCTACTTATATCCACATCAGTAGTATATATATTGATGTTCAGGAATAGAATGTATTTCAGTAGATCTGATAGGAAACAATGGGAACGGAAAGTAATTGGTATTAAAATGTAGGGAAAATGAAATTTGAGACCATGAACTGATATTTGAAAAAGGAACAGTCAATTTTGAGATGATGGATTGATATTTTTCAAATGAAGTGGATACTGTTTGGTGGAACTTCATCAGTTGAGATGGCTGGGACACGTGTTACACATGTACGACCACTGACTGCCATGATGTGCAGTGTTTTGTGGTGTAGGAGTAGGTTGGAAAAAAGCTAGAGGCGGCCAGACCAAAACATGGCACAAATCCATGGAGTCACTGACAAGTAGACTGTGCCATGTTGGTAGGTGTAGACTGCCTGGTTGGGGACCGCGAGATGATAGCACTCGGTGATTAGAGATCTTGAATGACATGACTCAAAATCGTTTGCAAGGACGCAAGTGCATCCACTATTTGTGTTCTCTTAAATTCTAATCTTCTGAATTCTTGATGTCCTTTACTTTCTTTCCAAGTTTATTTCACTGGATTGTACTCCTTGAATAACATCTCCAAACTCTAATCTTCCCGATTACTGCTTATACTCTTACCGCCTCTACCAATACGGGATTTGAATCGACAGCTGCATTTCTGTGCTAGTGCAGCATGACAACTTGAACTGATATACGTACATACGAAGTTCTACGTTGTTACTGACTGACTGACTGTATTGTATAGTGGTTAACATTGGAATCGTGAATATGTATTTCTTTCTATTTGCGATTCGTCTGTTAGATCTACCTGCATCTGAAAAATTTCAGTATGGATTCAAAAAGCTCGTTTGACTATAGCAAACTTACGTCACCTATGGCAAAAGCAAGATATTCGTGTATGAATTAAGGGATGAATATACTGTGTGATAGTTCGTTCTGTTCTACTTTACGGTTGCGAAACGTGGCCATTAAGAGTAGAATATACTCGTAAACTAATAGTATTTGACCACAGATGCCTTGAAAATATAGCTCGCATCTACTGGGTTCACCACGTAAGTAATAGTGAGGTTAGACGCAGGGTATTATGGATTGATGATAGTAAATCAGTTGATGAGATTGTGGATCTTCATCGACTGAGATAGTTGAGCCACGTGTTACGTGTGTTTGAACACTGGTTACTACGATGCGCAATGCTTACTAGTGTCGGAGATGGTTGGAAGAAGGCTAGGGGCGGCCAAACCTAAATGTGACATCAGTCCATAAAGTCACTAAATTCTGGTCTGAGCTATGTTGGTAGATGAAGACTACTTAGTTGGGGTCCTCGTGACTATCGTAACCATTGGTTGGAGACTCTTGGTGACATGGCTAAGAATTGATCAGAATGGCGTCGGTGTATACACTCTTTGTCTTCCCGTAAACTATGAGATTAAAACGACTTTATATGTCCCTTCCTACCAACAAATTCTTTCTTCCTGTACTATATCCTTATATGCAATCTTTCTTCTCTATATTACCATCACTGAAAAAACTATTTACCTCACTGCTATGACTTTATGTCCGGCTTTTTATCACGTGATTTATCCACCAATCAAACTACGACTTATACAATCTTAGCACTGTGCCAGACCAATGACGTTCGACCGATATGAGCAGCCTAGCGTCATATTTGGTCTTATGTCTGCCTAACCCGTCCACTTGTGTCCAGAACACTAATACCAGCTTCTAATATGCGAATCGAATCGAATCTTTTATTTCACACATACTGGGTTTCTATATCAATCAAACAGACCGCAACGCACCATAAAACAGGAAATAACATTTGTACACAATAAAGCCAAAAAGTGGCTGTGAACGTGGGAGGCAGTAGTCAATAAACCGACCATAGCTTAAGAACAGTAAATCGTACAATAATAAATTATAGGTCAAAATTAAGCTTATAATAAGAGGAATATAAATATATATAATCTAATTATTGAATAGTTATACCATAAGAATATGCAGATGGTATTAGTCCATCAATCGGTCTCAGAAGTTACTCGTGATTTAATCTTCACTCGGATATAACACTCACAGATATCAGTAACATAGGAATCCGCTGAAAGCTCAGTTATCGCATATTACAATCCCCGATGGTTTGAACTAACAGTCATTCCTCAACAGATTAAAAAAGTGAGTATGACATTTTATCATATTTATCTGATGACCATAATCTGCATATATAAGCAGGGTGTTATATTATACCAAGAATTACCCTATTCACCTTGTTTAGTGTTATTATCTTTTTTACATCAGTCAACGGCTAACATCAATAAGACAGTTTCATGAGCATTTGTCATTCAGCCACAACATATTATTGCATTAATCTATAGATCATTATTTCACTGATTGATCTTGATCATTGAAAATTCTCTCACTATTCATGAGAAACCACCTTAGTGACACTGATGGGGTGATCTAAACAAATTTCTCGCAAAAACCAAGCAAGGATCAGGAAACACTGAGATGCTTTTCATCCAATCAGCGTTCACTTGAAGTTTTAGCCAGAAATATCAAGGAAGCGAATCGTCACATGTAGAGGTTCTGATTGGCTGGCTGCTATACTGCTACTGTGTTTAGTAGCATTCCAGAATCTTCGAGCAACCTAACGACATTTAAAATATTATAAAAACCCTATATTTTCTGTATTAAAATGAACCTTTAGAGTAAACTGCTTCTCGCATACTTTGAGTCTTCTCTCTCGTGTTCAGGTCGCTGTCTAGTTCTAGTTTGGGGGTTACAGAATACCTTAGGAAACGAATATAGCGCTTAATTTCCAAGACTTATCAGACACCATAAAATTATAGTTTATCTTTATATCTATTCTTTGATAGGTCAATTAAAAGAAAAATCTGAAAAAAATGAAAGTAATGATGTACAAAACAATTCTGAAACTATCTTACCAATGGATTGTAATCAAGATCATTCAAGTGATATGATTAAAATAAATGAAAGTCAAAGTGAAAGTATAAAACCTGTAAAGTATCAAGTTCTTAACGAAATGAATCCAAATCAA
Organism: Schistosoma haematobium; assembly: GCF_000699445.3. Lineage (NCBI taxonomy): Eukaryota > Metazoa > Platyhelminthes > Trematoda > Strigeidida > Schistosomatidae > Schistosoma > Schistosoma haematobium. The sequence continues at coordinate 45,488,669 of NC_067198.1, read as the reverse complement.
AGTAAGTTACTTTGTGTGTGTGTTCTCTCTCTCTCTCTCTCTCTCTCTCTGGAACACAGAAATATTTTCGTTTCTAAGAGATTGGAATTTACTATTACGTTAGCTATGAGATCTTAAGGTTCAATGTCGTATCTTTACTTTTATTCAATTATTCTTAGTGTTGCTAAATATTTTGCTATAAAGAACTATGCATATTATTGGCATTTACCTCTTGTACATACTTTATATATACATATATATAAACAAAGACTTCAATTGTAGGTCACATTGGCATACACTATCTTGTCTTTCATTAGACTATTGTATCTAGTATGTTCGTTATGTCACCATATACACTAACATAGATATAGAGTTACATAGATTTATAAGTTGCTAACAGTATTTTAGAAATGGTTTACACTGAACGAATACAAATTAGAAGGGTTTTTGTGGAGATTATAGTAATTTCAGTGGTTGAGATTATGAATCAATTGAAGCTAGACCACCATGGAAAACCTGGAAGCATTGGACAACTGTTTCATCCTATTGTGGAACTTTAGCTTCAATTGATTCATGATCTCATCCATTGAAATTACTATAACATCCACAAAAACCTTTCTGATATGAATCAATATATACTCACTAGTGACTGGCTTCAAGAGTTATTTCCTGGAGTTCTAGTGAGAAGCAGTGAGCAGTGGAGTTCAACCGGGTCTGTTGTGAGATGGTAACTCACTTAAGGCAATGTTGGATGTGTCTCTCAATGTCGTGGATTAGTTGAAGTTAGACATTAACACCATCAGATGTCAGCTGAGCGGTGTAGTGGTTAAGCGTTCGCACGCGAAACCAGTATGTCCTGGGTTTGAATCTCTCGAGGCGAGGTCGTGACCACAAATTATATGGTATATTTTAGTAGAGTGTCCGTCAAATGAACAAATGCTATTCAAATGTTCTCATATAATTTTGAGATAGTGAAGATGATTTGTAACTCAGATGGATGATCTTGGTGAAGTTTTGTTCCCTGAAATAAATGGTTTGGTCACGGAGCTTTCATTGTTCTTATGAACAACATCATCAGTATAAACTTCATATAGAAGTGAAGTGATCAAATTTCTCCTGTTTTAACTGACAGCTTGTCCTGTTAACTTCACTTTTGACTGGTTATTATTGGCCGTTGACCTCTTATTATCTGCCTCATAATTTTGGTTCTATCTCCCATTGAATCAATTCTTGGTCTTATATGTACTCGTGATTTTTCTGATTGATGGATGGATAGCTAATCAAGGTCAAGGTCAACAGGACAAGCTGTAATTCTAATGAGGAAAAATTCGAACACTTCACTTCTACCTGAAGTTTGTGCTGATGATGTTGTTCAGAAGGAAAATAATGAAAACTCTATGACCAAACCATCCAGTTTACAGTACGAAACTCCGCCGTAAAAGTAGCTATTCAAAGTTGTTTCATAGATTTTCCTAGAACATTATCACCAATCAAATTCAAGAAGAATGTTTCAACTGAGTAACCTTGTTTACAATTCGAAATAATAAGAAAGAGATAATTGTACACCTTCACTTTGACTAATGTGTTGTTGCATAGCACTTCTAATAAATAACTGGATTAATCAGATAGACAATACAGATCATATGCCACTACGAAGTCAAAATCGTATATCATTTACACTAGGTCAGATAGCATTGTCAATTAAAAAATAATCTAAATTAAATCCTTTAAATATCACTAATACTTCACCTACTTACTTACGCCTGTTACCCCTTGTGAAGGAGCGTAGGTCACCCACCACCATTCTCCATCCAACTCTGTCCTGGACAATGCTTTCCAGTTCTTTCCAGTTGCTATTCATCCTTTTAATGTCTGCTTTCAATGCCCAACGCATTGTGTTCTTTGGCCTTCCTCTTTTTCGTTCCCTTTTAGAATTTTGCCTTTCTGTCTTCTAGGGTTACTGACGATTCCATGATCAAGGGAAGGAGTAGGATCGGGTATGAAGTCAGCAGCTCCATCCCGTAAAAAACAACCTTGTTAAAAAACGCTAACCAGAATAAACAAATTAAACCATTTAAACTCTGCCCTCTAATTTGCGAAGCCTCATGATGGAAGCCGAAATTCTTCGGAAATCACTAGACCGATGCCCCTTCTAACAACCAGAGCTACAATTAGTATAAGTATATGAAATGTTCGGACAGTGTGGGAGACCGTGAAGACCAGTCAATTAATTTTAGTATTTAATTAAATTGAAGACACTCTGCAATTGAGTTTTTTAACACAATATAAAATCAGTTATTAAAACCATCCACTTACTCAATTACGACCATAGGCCGTCCACCAGCATTCTCAATCCAATCCTGTCTTAAACAATCCTTTCCAGTTCTTTCTAGTTGCTATTCATTTTTTCAATATCTGCTTCCATTTCCCGACGTAATGTGTTTTTTCGGCCTTCCCCTTTTTCGTTTCCCTTCAGGACCACAAGGGAGTGCTTGACTATTGATGCAGTTTAATGATTTCCTCAATATATGTCCTATCCACTTCCGACCTCTTTTCCTAATTTACTGTTCTGCTGGAAGCTAGTTTGTTCTCTTCCATAGTAGGCTGTTGTTGATGATATTCGGTCAACGGATATTGAGTATTTTGCATAGACAACTATTTATAAGTACTTGTACATTTTTAATGATGGTTTTCGTGGTTCTCCAAGTTTCAGCCCTGTACATTGAAATTGTCTTGACATTCATATTGAAGATTCTGACTAGAAACCATTCACTTAGTGAATTAATTACCCAACATTTGTATAGATTGATTAATACCCAATAAAGAGAACTGACTAAAATTCATAAAATATAAGTTTAGTTCTCAATAAATCAGCCCAAAAACCAACTCACTGACTGTTTTATTTATTAAAATTTAATCATGAATGTATACATTAAGTGGAGGAGTCTCAGACTAACAAACATCCAGTAAAATTAAACGTTGTTAACTGATTTTTTTGTCCCCCAATTTATGGTGTTATTTTACAATCGAAACTATCATAAATCACATGTAGTCAATCATTGAGAGCAATTTTCAATGACAAATTTATTTACTTCTAAATTCTGGTCTATTCCTGTTGATTAAGTGATTTGATATTGTGTGAAGTATTTGTTGATATTCGTCAGTCAGTCGGTAACAACGTAGAACTTTGTATGTACGTATATCAGTTCAAGTCGTCATACTCATTAGCACAGAAATGCAGTTGTCGATTCAAATCCCGTATTGGTAGAGGTAGAGTAAGAGTATAAGCAGTAATCGGGAAGATCAGGGTTTGGAGATGTTATTTAAAGAGTATAATACAGTGAAATAAATTTGGAAAGAGGAAAAAGAGACAAGGAGGAATCAGGAGATTAAAATTTGGGAGAGCGCAACGAGTGTATGCATCTGTGCCATTACAAACGATTTTGAGCCATATCATTCAGGGTCTCTAACCATCAGTTGCTATCATCTCGCGGTCCTCAACCAGGTAGTCTACACCTACCAACATGGCTCACCACACTTGTCAGTGACTTCATGGACTTGTGCCATGTTTTGGTCTGGCCGCCCCTACCTTTCTTCCAACCTACTCCTATACCATGAAACATCGCACGTCGAGGCAATCGGTGGTTGGGCATACGTAACACGTATCCCAGCAATCTCAACTGATGAAGTTTCACTACGTCATCAATTGATTTTCCATCCTTACCTAGTACCCGTTTCCTAACAACTGTGTTACTTACTCGATGGTCCCATGATATACGAGCAATGTTTCGAAGACACCTATGATCGAATACTAGTAACCTACGAATACCCTCTACTCTTACCGGCCATGTTTCACTGCCATAAAGTAGGACGGAACGAGCTGCTGCGCAGTAAACACGTCTTTTGGTTGGTAGACGGATATCTCGCCTACGCCATAAATGACGCAAGTTGGCAAAAGCTAGTCGAGCCTTCTGTATCCGTTCTGAGATTTCGTCACACACCAGACCACAAGGGCTGATGAGACTTCTAAGATAAGTGAAGCGATCGACACACTCAATTACTTCACTCCCTATCATTAGTTCGGGTGTCAATGCAACCCAATCCTGAAGCAACATTTTGCATTTCGAGGGAGAGAATCGCATCCCGAACATGCTTGCATTGTTGCTTAGAGTGGTCAGAAGACTCTGCATTTTGTCAGCGTCTTCACCAAATAGAACTATGTCATCGGCATATTCTAGGCCAACAAGTGAACCTCCCAGTAGAAGTTCAACCCCTGGAAATTTAGATGAGGAGAGTGTTATCTCTAAAAGTACGTCAATGACAAAGTTGAACAAGAATGGGGAGAGTGGGCAGCCCTGACGAACACCAATTGAGGTAATCAATTCTGATGACAGTTCGCCATAAGCTCTCACTCTACCAGTTGTGTTCGAGTAGAGAGCCTTTATAAGGTTAATGTACTTCTTTGGTACTCCTTTCAGTGACAAACACTGCCATAGAACCTCACGATCAACAGAGTCGGATGCCGCCTTAAGGTCGAGAAATACTACCATTGTGGGGCGTCTGAACGTGTGTCTGTGTTCTAGAACCTGACGTAGTGTGAATATCTGATCTATACAACCACGTCCAGGTTGAAAACCAGCCTGATTTTCTCTAATCTGCTCTTCACGAGCTTTGGTTAGGCGTCGAAGTATTATTGAGGCTAATATTTTAGACACTATATTAGTCAAACTGATTCCTCTGTGACTGTCACAAGAGGACTTTTGTCCTTTCTTATAGACTGGCACAATCAGTGATTGAGACCAGTCAGATGGGATTACGTCCGCTCTTCATTATGTTCAGAGCCAGGTGGAATGAGTTTCCGAGCATCAATCAGTGCGATAGATGCTGCTGAGATCCAATGTTGCTCCCTAACCTTACGGGTTACCGTACTAGTAGATATCACTGCTGTTTCCACAGCTTTTCGGATGTCATTCCACAATGCCTCGGGGTGGGCATCACCTATATGGCTGCCTAACTGTTTTCCTAGTTGTTCCTGAAATATACTCTTAGCTTGACTATCATTAAACAGGACCCTAAGAAGTTTCGTTCCAGCGTCTTTCCTACGTCCAGTAAGACGCAGACAGATACGCGCTCGTACTAGAGCATGATATGAATCTAAGTATGTGCTCCAGAATGAGCGACAGTCTTCTATCGAGCCCCTCTATCAGTGGCTGATAGCGATGTGATCTATTTGGGTCCAACGTTGGGACGAATCAGGGGGTCGCCATGTTAAAAGACGTTTTTGCTTATGCTTGAAGTTAGTATTTGCAAGAAAGAGGCGGTTATCTGAGCATAGATGCAACAGACGGTCGCCATTATCTGTTCTTTGAGCCACGACACCATAAGATCCACCTAGGTGTCTTACCCTTTCGCTTAGTTTACCCACTTGAGCATTAAAGTCACCAGCTACTATTACTACATCAGAGCGCCTAGCTTTTCGGAGAAGGTCGGAAAGCTTTCTGTAAAACTCATCTTTTACATCCTCTGAGCTGCAGTCAGTGGGAGAATAGACAGAGATGACGAATAGGCAACGACGAGTGTCCCTATCTTTCCGGATCCTTACTGTTCCGTTTAGTCGGACAGCGCACAAACGACTGTCTACTGGGATCCACTCTATGAGAGCTAGTTCTGCCCTAGGACTCAATGCTATACCTACGCTGGCGAGGCCACGGGAAGCATAATCAGGGCTTCCAGATACACGAAATGTGAATCAAATCGGTTCTTTATTTTGGCATGGTGAGGTCAAATGAATGACGCTACTCGGATCCTGTATGCGCGTTTCGGAGACGCAGCACACATCGATTGCACGGGATTCTAAAGTCCTAGCTAAGGAAGCCTGTTGTCCTATTTGGCACAGTGTTCGGACGTTAAAAGCTCCTACTTGTAGTTAAGAGACCGGGAGACCAGGAATAGCGTTCCGCGTACTCCAATCATTTGCCCTAGCAGTGCGAGATGATAAAGAGACGTGAGGAGGGTTAGTCATGGAGATAAGAGAGGTATTAGGAGGTGTAGGAAGGATTTGAATGTGACCAACTTGGTCTCGTGTGTTGTTACGGGTATGAGGGCGGTTATCACTTCCCGGCTGCCCACACCGTGGAAAGGTATTTCTTGAGGAACCTGAAAAGGAAATTGGATTATTGTTGGTCTTAAAGACCTGGGAGCGTGACCGCAGAGCCCAAGGGACAAATGCTTGAGGCCGGTCGCGCACAGCTTTTTCGTGAAAGGTTTTTAATGTGTTAGCTCCGTTATTCTAAGGGCCTTACCGCCGAAGAGGGAAATCCGTGAGGTAAGGTGAGGTGTGACATTTTTAGGGTCGACCTTTTCTAACCCCACCCCTCCTTGTGAGAAGGCAGCATCGCTGCAGATGCTGGTTGTCCGAGGGAAACACCTTACTGCTGTCACACGCCTCTACAGTCAGCAGTACGTCCTCGCCCTCAGACCTTGAGTTGCTGCTTTTAGTCTTACCGTTCTCCAATCGACCTGCCTGGCATGGTAGAACCTACAGGAACATATGTTCCAGCCAATATAGCTCGGTTGGGTCATCACGATAGGCAAGCCCGACCACCGCGTCAAGGTAGCAGCTTCGGTCGGGACCAGGAACATATGTACATAGGTTCAAGTTGTCATACCTCATTAGCACAACAAGACCAACATCAAATTCATAGGAATAGTTATTTCAATGGTGGTAATGTACACATATACTTATTAGGAACATTTATATATAAAAAATAAAAGGCTAACCAGACTGGAAATGGAGGGTAAGACGAGACAAGGATAATAAAGAAACAATATGAAGGCCCTGGGTTCGAATTCTGCGAATGAAATCGTAGATGTGCACTTCTGATGAGTCCTACAATAGGAAGTGTTGGCCTTCCAATGCTTTCAGGTTTTAAATGATGGTCTAACATTAATCGATTCATGATCTCAATCAAAAACTTAATAATGTTCACAACCCCATACTTATAATATGAAAACAATCTGAAACTTCACTCTGAATAAAAATAAGCTAACATCACCGGGGTAGATTTAAGATGAGAACAAACTTTTTTTGAATACACAAAGGGGGTTTGATTTATCATATGACTAAGGTTTCAAGTGAGGTTTCTAATGAAGAGTAGTGACTAGTGGAGTTCAACCAGGTCTGTTGTGAGATAATAACTCACTGAAGACAATGTTGGATGTGTAGCTCAATTTCGTGGATTAATTGAAGTTAGACATTAACACCATTGGATGCCGGCTCAGTGGTCTAGTGGTTAAGTGCTCGCGCGCGAAGCCAGTAGGTCTTGTGTTCGAATCTCGCAGGGGCGGGATCATGGACGCGCACTGCTGAGGAGTCCTACAATAGGACGAAACAGCCGTTCAGTGCTTCAAGGTCTTCCATGATGGTCTAGCTTCAATTGACTCATGATATTAACCATTGAAGTTTCAATAAACCTTAGTATACGCCTTTGTTGTTAGATGTATTTCGCTAATATATATATCATCACATAGTTCTCATAATCTTTATCTTCTTATATTACACTAACGAAATTTATCAAATGGACTAATTACTTTAAGCAAAATATTACCCATTACTTAGTAATTGATCATTTATAGATACCTTAGTACTGTATGATTACAACAGAGGTGTCTAAGTTATATATTAGTAATGTCTTAGACTTCAAGACGGTGTAACATACTTACGAGTGCTATCTAACAAGAAAATTATGTAAAACTAGTTTTCTTCCAATGAACTAGCATTAAAAACTATCATGATAATTAAAACTGACCAACAACAACAACAACAACAGAAGATTGAATAGAACGAAGAAGAAGAAGAAGAAAACGGTGTAAACAGTACAGTAGAAGAATTTAAGGCTAGAATGATGTACATTCTACTTTATGTATCTTAATCTTGTATAAATATTTTAATTAATCACTCTTTTACTCATTACACTATTTGTATCAAACAAGATCAACACACACACACACACAGACCTACACATACACACGCACATAAATAAGTAATGCAATATGATTTATCAATTACACTCTGTATACAATAATGAAGAAGGTCATGCTCATTTATATACATGCTTAGTTAATTAATGATACATAGTATAAAGAAAAATATGTTGTTTACTTTGATTAGGACGGAATTCTGTGTAGGTGAAGTATTGTTACTTTTAAAACAAACATACCGAATATACTAATCATGTCTACATATACTTATATGTATTAAAGTAATAAGTACTTATCTCGTGGTGTATTGTGTACTCATCACTAAAAACTGTACTATAAGGTGAAATCATTAAGTTTCATGAGTAATCATATATATATATATCAGTATAGGGTTGTGGAGATCAATAAGTTTTTGATTGAGATCATGAACCGATTGATGTTAGATCAACATTGAAAACCTGGAATCACTGGACCTCTGTTTCGTCCTAATATGAGACTCTTCAGCAGTGCACATCCACGTTATATGTATATGGGTGAGACATAGAGGTTGAAAATTTACATAATAACTGACTTACTACTTATGTATAATTAAGTATAAGCTAACAAATAAATGAAATAATTACCTTTCTTACCTAATTTATTCGTCCAATTTCTTCAAACTGTTTCAAATTATTAAAATAATTTTAATAGTTGAATTCATGAGTCAATTGAAGCTATATTACCATTGAAGACTCGAAATAATTGGACGAACGTTTCGTCCTAGTATGGGACTCTACAGTAGTGCAAATCCACGATCATGTGTGCGGGATCCGAACCCACAATGTATCGGTATCGCGCGCGAACGCTTGATTTCAAGACCACTGAGTCGGCGTCCAACGGTGTTAGTGTCCAATTTCAATCGATTCACGAAATTCCTCCACCGTCCACCATTATCTTCAATGAGTTACCATCTTACAACAGACCCGGTCGAACTCGGTAGGCGGGATCGTGAATGCTCACTTCTAAGGCGTCACACATTAGAATGCAACGACCGTCCAGTGTTTCTAGGTTTTCAATGGCAGTTTATCTTCAACTGAATCATGAATTTCACTATTAAAATTACTATAATATTTACAAATTCCTCTCTGATTATCAAAATAATGTTTCAAGAGAAGTGTTCAAATGACAAGTCAATGTTATTTTAAGTTCTTTAGGGTCATTTTAGTATGTGCAGCTCCATACTTGTTTTTAAATAAAATGTCAATGTGTTCATTGTAATCTGTTATGATGAAATTACATATTTCAATAATTACATTTATTAATGATTGACGCATTACAAAGAGAGATAGATTTTGATCAGTTCACTTGTTCATTTTGATTTTCTGGTACACATCACTTGGAATTGTAATCGTAAATGACAGACTTTAATTAACATTCTGAATAAGGTTAATACTATAGCTTTTGTCAATCTATACCATAATTGTTGTATATATAGTTGATTCAATGCTTAATCAAAAAATGTGAGCACTACGTTTCTAAATAGATTTACATTCTACAATAAGTAACTAGATATTCATTTACTTTTTAACAATTACATTTTCCACTTATAAAATTGAATCATTGCCAGTAAAGACAAATTTTTCAGTAAACAGTTGATTCATAAGCAAAGATAGATAGTGGCTAGCAATAGAATCCGCGGCACGCGTTTCATCTTATTTGGGACTCGTCAGCTGAATGTACCTGTATCTCAGATTCGATACTCACTTTAGGACTCGATCCCAGTATCGTTCGCTTCAAACACTATCGCATTATCCACTTAGCTAGTATTTCAAAATATCAATTACTACCTCGCACATTCACAGCCACTTCTGGCTAAATCTTCTACAAAGGTTGTTTCCTATTTCATGGTACTATGTGGTCTGTTTTGGTTGGTATATAAACTCAATATGTTTGAAATAAATAATTCATATCATGGAAGCTCTGATTGGTGTTCTGGACTCTAACAAGCAGGGCTAGATGGGAAGCAAGACCAATCAAGACTTTATACAGCTCATACTTGTTTTATGCATCAGTGGTCCGGTCAATAATTCACTGTTCCCTAATTGGCGGTATCATTACGCTGAACATTGATAGGGGCAGGAACCCATAGTTTATAACACAAAATCAATATTTTTTCACTAACAAATATTATCAATATAGGGAATGTGAAGATTATTTCGTTTTTTTATTGAGATCATCAACCGATTGATGTCAGACCACCATTAAAAACCTGAAAGTACTGGACAGCTGTTTCGTCCTAATATGAGACTCCTCATCAGTGCACATTCACGATCCATTTCCATTTCATTAATCAATAACTTTTTTTTCTTTTTTATTTCAAAAAAAAAAATAGATCATGAAGTTAACTCTTGTAAAACAACAATAACCACCCCCACAATAACAACAACAATCACAACTCCAATGGATACTCGTCAACCATATGAAGGTGAAAATTTTGAAAATTTAACATCAAATGAATTAGCTAATTTTAAATCAACTTTAGCATGTTGGAATCGTTTACCAATACCATTATGTATTAAACAACCACAACCGAATGCTATAAGTATATATAAATTATTAGAGAAACAAATTGTTAAAATAACATCCGATAGAGGTAGAATAAGAAGATATTTAGGTAATTTTACTCAAACACCAGAAGGTTTACCATATCGTAATTTATTTAATGAATATTTAGAAATGTTAAAATTAACACCAATTGAATCCATTAATTCACCATATTGTTTATGTGTAAATAGTGGAAATATTAATAATCACCATGGCAACAACAATAATAATAATAATAATAATGATCATATAAATGAGAATGTGGATAATCATTATTATCATTATTTAATGCCAGCTTTTTATCGTTTATTAACATGGCTTATTGAAACAAATCGTCAATTTGCTATATTTATACGTACCTATGGTAAAGATGGTGAACATATTTTATCAGCAATTGAAGCATATATTCATGGTAAACATTCACAAGAGAAAGCACCATTCAATGCTAAACAATATATATCAATTGATTATACTAAATGGTATTTAAAACGTTCTGATCATGAACCATTATTTCAATTTATTAAAGAAATTCCACATAAAGATCTATTAGATCCTGATAAACAATTTATCAATATATCAAATAATCCTAATGAAATTTATCAAATATGGTCAAAACAAATTGGTGTACTTCATGTAATAGATGATTTCAATTATTGGAAATCACATAATTATCATTATAAATCATCGAAACCTTTATGGTTTAATCCATATGATCCATATATTCAACATATATTATTTGATGATAATATACGATTTGAAGAAGATGGTTCTAATGTCATTGATTTATATCAACTTAATACTACTACTACTAGTAGTAGTAGTAGTAGTAGTAGTAATAGTAATGGTAATAATAATGATGATGATGACATAACCTCCTCAGAATCTAATCATTATCATCATCTTGATAATAAAGAAGCTATGAAATGGGAAAATATTTATTATGTACAAGCGGATTTATTAAATATAATTAAAAATAGAAATTATTTTATTGAAAAAGTTAATGAATGTGAATTCAATTTAGATCAAATACAAAAACAATTCAATGTCATATGATCATTTTGGATTATTTTTTTTATTATTAAACTTGATCTGTACATAGAATAGTACAGTTGTAATTTGTTTATTGAATACATTTTATATAGAGATATATAAATGATGTTTTTTTTTAATAAAATTCATTTTGTATTCATGTTTTCATATACTACTTAAATGATACTTATATATATATATATATATATATATATATATATATATATATATATATATATCATTAGTGAGGTGAGACTATCATTTATGAACAAACCAATCAGGTATAAGATAAAAGGTTTTGAATTTTAGCGCGAAATTATTCACTTATTCATTTGACGAAATAAAGTTTTGACATCATTATAACTGATATTAGTTAATTCTTAATCTTAATGATTAAATATAAATCAGAATTCGAATTGTGCACATGAATTTATAACCTTGATTTGGTGGAACCTTTCTCAAGGTTAGTTTAGTGTCATTTAAAGGTTGTTCATAAATTATAGTTTCATTGATTATTGATTGTACCAAAGATGTTACATGTACAATTATACTCAATTTGAAATGTTTTGTTTCGTTTTCTTTTTTCTTTGGTTGTTTTTAAACGTAACATCTATGTAGAGAAACTTTCTTTTATGATATAATAAAAAGTTTAATTATGATGATGATGATTTGTTTTTTTTGTTTTGTTATTCTATTTCTTTGGTAACATTCATATCAATCATATGTGTAATATTGAAATGATTTATATGATTGATTATCGTATAACCAACAAGGATTTGTTTGCTCCCCCCCTTCCAGTCAAATAAGTTGATGAAGCCTAGTAGGCCCTTCTGGAGAGGAACAGGCCACGTCAAAGCACGGCACAACTACCAGGGCTAGAATAGTTGTGTTCTGCAATCCTTAGGAGTTTGCCCAATGACGAGCAACTCCATATGATACATGCACCACTTTCGAGAAAAGTTTTTTGTCTTTTTCCATTCCAAATGTAGTTGTGCTATGTTTATCTGTGGAGTTCGTAATCAATTGATGGGTATAGGTAAGAGTGGGTGATTAGCCCGATCTCCACAACCCGGGTTACCGCTCACGTTAGCTCATGAGTCATTCGTCTCATTATCCAGGAGGCACGACGCGGACGTGTGAGTCGAATTTTGCCTCTCAACAAAGATTTGTTAGAGAAAATAAATGTATATTTTGAAATGAATAACTAGATAATATTATTGTCACTTTTGACCCGAGTACCCTGTTTATTGTATAACGTAACGATACCGCTAACTAGGGAGTAGTGAATTATCGATCGGACCAATGAGGCATAAAACCCGTACGAGTAGTCTAAAGTCCTTATTAGTACTGCTATCCGCCTAGCCCAGCGAGTTAAGTCCAGAACACCAATCTCAGACTCTGCAGTATGTTACATTATATTTCAAACATACTGAGTTTATATACCAACCACATAGACCACATCATACCATAAAATAGGAACTAACATTTTTACAAGATTTAACCAAAAGTGGCTGTGAATGTGGGAGGTAGTAATTAATAGACAGAGCATAATTCAAGAATGGTAAATCATGTAATAATAGTTCATAGGCTAAAATAATGCTCAAAATATGAGAAACACGAACATGAATAGTTTAGTTAACAATTATACGATAAAAATATACGTTTAGTATCGGTCTATAAATGGATCCCAAAAGTTACCATCCATTATTCTTGTCGGGACCTAACAAATATCAAAAGGGAGTTTGGTGGAGATCTTAGTAATTTAATAATTGAGATCGTGAGTCAATTCAAAACTAGACCAACATGGAAAACCTGGAAGCACTGGATGGTTGTTTTGTATTACTGTTGGACTCCTCAAAAGTGCACGTCTATGATTCCGCCTCGCGGGGTTCGAACCCAGGACCTATCAGTCTTGCGTGCGGACACTCACCATCAATATGTTGAAGAAACGAAGAGAGCATGATAACAGTTAAATAGAGAAATAAAGGTTTTTACATCTCTATTTAATTTTGTAGAATAATGAACTATTCATAAGTAATATTCCATGTAAACTCATAATGTTGCCTTTGCTTAAGTGATCTTATCCTGAGTAAATCAATATCTGCATTTCATAGCTGCATTAGTAAGTGACCCCATAAATCAACTTGTTTACAAGTAGTCCTTGTTTTAATAGTGATATTTACTCATATCTCATTTAATAACTCCATGCGGAGCACCTCTGGGGTACTGCCGGTCTCAAGCCCGGATAAAAAAGGAGGGTTGGGTATGGGGTTAGCGACCTCATCCCGTAGAAAACTAAATCGCTAAAGCAACGCTGACCAGAAATAATAATTCAAACCATTTAAACTCTGCCCTGGTATTTAGAATGTCTTCATTTAGAAGAGTTATAACGCCTCATGTTGAAAGCCAAGTTCCTTCGGAAGTCACGAGGTTGGTGCCTCTCCTGACAACCAGACCAATCAATAATTCAAGTACACAGAATGTTCGTACAATGTGGTAGACCTGAAGAGTCATCCAAAATGCTGCAAAAATGAAAAGATACGACGTGGAGTTGCTTGGAATCAGTGAAACACATTGAAAGCAGGTTGGACAACACATTTCATTTATTAGGTTGACATTTATTTTTTGAACGGAGCAAGGTTTGCAAAATAAAATGAATTCAACACTCCACTTTATGGTTTCTCAGCAGCTGCATACAACCTAAAATTCTAACTAATAATATAAATTATCAAATAAATCCATGGTATCTTTTGATATGTATTCATTATTTATGGGTATACCATAAAAAGAAACTATTAATATGATTTGCCAACAATCTGAATTACTTTTTTGGAGCAAAATGAGTTGAGAAAATTATTAACAATGAGGTTCATTTTTAACTCAACTATCAACTATACAAACCAACCGATCGAGTGGCCATGAGATTACCATTGGAGTCTAGTTAGACGATATGTTAATGGCTAACCTAAAACAAACAAAACTGAAACATGAAATCTAAAACACAACATACTACTCTAGATATGTTGATAACGCGTTCTTCATTTGTTATGATATGGACCACACTTCTCGATTACTTTGTCACCTCAACAATTCTCATGTAGAATCATGCTCTTCTAGCGTGGCGTCGAGTTCCAATCGACTAAGAACACCGCTACCAAGAAACACGGCCAAAGAAATCAGAAGGCGAAGGTTGAACGTAACCAAATATATTTCGTTGGCGATCTCGCGGTATCGAACGAATACCAAGATCGTGCCAAGAAATGGTACAAGCGAGAGCAGGAAAGCGGAGTACGTGAAAGCAAAGCCAAAAACCACGGAACAATGATGGAAAGTAATGGAAGCACAAAATGGCTGAAATTAGCACAGTTAAACAAAAGCAAGTTAAAACAAGCACTGGTAAAGTTGGGTATAATAATTATTGTTTTCAATAAACCAATCGTTTTCTCGTGATAAAATGAGTCACTACTGGAGCCACTCGCTAGAAAGGGTTTACACTTTCGACAAAAAGCGGCTTGAATCGTAAAACTGATCGGCTGAAGAGCGATTGTAAGGCGGAAGAATTGGTGGAGCAGGAAAGCGATCGTTGATCGTCGAGTTGCCAACGAAGTTCTTTTTCGGAGAACGGTACCAGGGGCGGTGTGCTGTATTTGTTGCTTGAGTTGGCATACTACACCAGAGTGGTTTGTATCCAGAAACTGAAGATTGCGTTCGTAGTGATGCGGACCAGAAACGCTGCAGACGTAGGACGGAACCACGTTAGGCCGAGGAACCAGGAGCGACCATAACGAAAAAGTTCGAGATCAAGCGTGTGCCAAGCATTCGAAACCAAAATATCGACTGGGTGCGTTGACAAGAGCATGGGTGGCCAGTCCAGCTTTCGCCAAAGTTGACTGAAGTCGACGGTACCAAACGGAGGTGGTCGGAGGCGTGGGCTCAGGATACAGAAAAAAATCAAAAAAGAGAAGAGTGTAGCATGCATGTAGTATAGGAATAGTCCTACACCGTATCGGTTGTTAACTGTGCGGCTAGTCGCGGAAGCGTACAGACAACCGTACTCGGCGACTGGAACGTGAGACGGTAGTCTCGTTCGTATCGCGTGAGCCTGCAATCTCATCCGAAGTCAAGGGCGGCGTGGTCTGCTGATCTGGACGTGAGACTGTCGTTTCGTCCGTAGATGATGCAGATGACGCGCGCTGTTGACTGGGACGTGAGAATGAGGTCTCAGGTGTATCTAGCATGGGATCTGAAGAAGATTTAAGGATCCCGCTAGTAGGTTGTATAGGTCTAGCCTTGAATCTCAAGTTATCAGATAGGGCACTGTCATCGACGTGTGCCGGTTTGAGACGATCAATGCTGGCGATTTCAACGCGGCCATGTCGATCAACCTCCAAGGTCTTTTCGTGGGAAGCGATCACGTGAAAAAGGACTTCGTAAGGCTGTTGCAAAGGTTTGCGTACCGAATCTACTCGTATGAAAACATGTGAACAGGCAGATCACTCTCGAGGGAGGGCAACCTGTCGATGTTGTATTCGAGTTGACACCGGAGGCAGAGTTCGCATAAATGCAGACAGTCGTTGGACGTAGTCTGATTTGCCGAAATCAGGTCTGCTCCGTGGTGTGAAGAATTCTCCGGACAGACGCAATGTCGTGCCGTATACAAGTTCAGCGACGGAAAATTGGATATCTGCCTTCAAGCTCATTCGAATACCTAAGAGGACGAGCGGTAAGGTTTCGTACCAATTGTCGTTTTCGCGTGCTTGAAGAGCACTTTTAAGTTGGCGTGGAAACCTTTCAACTAAACTGTTAGAAGCTGGATGGTAGGCGGTAGAGCGTATGCGTTCCGTACCAAGCAGTCGAGTAAGTGAGGAGAATAATGCGGACTCAAATCGTTGTCCTAGGTCAGTCGTGACCGTCGAGGGACAACCACATAGAGCTATCTATCGTTCTATGTAGCGGTGAGCAACTGTCTCCGCCGTGATAGACGTGATGGGTATAGCTTCGGGCCATCTGGTGAAACGGTCGATGCACGTGAGTATGTGATCATACCCATGCGATGGTGGCAGTGGTCCCACAATGTCTAAGAAAACGTGATCGAAGCGAGCATCAGGCGTAGCGAAAGTACCAAGGGGGACGGCTACGTGCCTGTGCACTTTTGATCGTTGACACTGTAACCATTGCTTCGCCCACATACGAACATCTTTATTCATGGACGGCCAGACGTATCGTGCTGCGATACCTGGATGAGATAATCCATGCAGGGCATCGAGTACGAACTCCGCCTGTAGCTCTTATAGGGTTACTGCCGGTCCCAAGCCCGGGTAAAGGAGGAGGGTTGGGCATGGGGTTAGCGTCCCCATCCCGTAGAAAACTAACTCGCTAAAAAAACGCTTACCAGAAAAAATAATCCAAACCATTTTAACTCTGCCCTGGGAGTTAGAAGGTCTTCATTTAGAAGAATTATGACGCTTCATGGTGAAAGCCGAGCTCCTTCGGAAGCCACGAGGCCGATGCCCCTTCTAACAACCAGAGCAAAAATTTTTATAGGTACATGGAACGTTCGAACAATGTGGGAAACCGGGAAGACCAGTCAAATATCAATGGAAATGAGGAGATACAACTTAGCAGTACTGGGAATCAGCGAAACCCACTGGACCCAAGCTGGACAGAAAAGGCTAAATACGGGAGAGATGCTGCTATACTCCGGTCACGAAGAGGACAATGCTCCACACACTCAGGGAGTCGCTCTTATGCTGTCCAAAGTAGCACGAAATGCACTTGTAGGATGGGAATCTCACGGATCCAGAATCATCAAAGCATCATTCAAAACAAAGAAGGAGGGGATCTTAATGAATATTATCCAATGTTATGCACCCACCAATGATAGCAACGACGACATTAAAGATCAATTCTACGAGCGGCTGCAGTCAATCATTGAGAAATGCCCAAGAAAGGACCTAACTATTCTGATGGGAGATCTAAATGCCAAAGTCGGAATAGACAACACTGGATATGAAGATATTATGGGACGACATGGACTAGGAGAAAGAAACGAAAATGGAGAAAGATTTGCAAATTTGTGTGCATTCAACAAATTGGTCATAGGAGGCACAATATTTCCACACAAGCGTATACACAAGGCTACATGGATCTCACCGGACCACACTACAGAGAACCAAATAGATCATATTTGCATCAACAAAAATTCCGAAGGACAATGGAAGATGTGAGAACCAGGAAAGGTGCTGACGTAGCTTCAGATCACCACCTAGTTGTAGCCAATTTGAAACTGAAGCTAAAAAGAACTGGACAAGTGGACAAACAGCAATACAAAGGTTCAATACAGCCTTCCTTCGAGATACTGTCAAACTCAATGAATTCAAGATAGCTCTCAACAACAGGTTCCAAGCCTTACGAGATCTACTGAAAGAAGAAGAAACTACTATGGAGGACAACTGGAAAGGCATCAAGGAAGCATTAACTTCAACGTGTCAAGAGGTTCTGGGCCTAAAGAAACACCATCATAAGGAATGGATCTCTATAGAAACACTGGACAAGATCAAAGAAAGGAAGAACAAGAAGGCAGCAATTAACAACAGCCGAACACGAGCAGAGAAAGTCCAAGCACAAGCTGAATACATAGAAGCAAACAAACAAGTGAAGAGGAGCATTAGAGCCGACAAGAAGAAATACGTGGAAGAGCTAGCAACGACGGCAGAAAAAGCTGCTAGAGAAGGAAATATGAAACAGCTTTACGATACAACGAAGAAACTATCAGGGAAATACAGTAAACCAGAGAGGCCGGTCAAAGACAAAGAAGGCAAGCCAATCACCGAAATTCAACAACAGCGTAACAGATGGGTAGAATACTTCGAGGAACTCCTGAATAGGCCGGCTCCAATGAATCCGCCGGACATCGAAGCAGCACACATAGATCTTCCTATAGATGTCAATCCACCAACTACGGAAGAAATTAGAATGGCCGTCAGACAAATCAAGAACGGGAAAGCAGCAGGACCCGACAACATACCAGCTGAAGCACTGAAATCAGACATCGAAGCAACCACAAGCATGCTTTATCTTCTATTCCAAAAGATTTGGGAGGAGGAACAAGTGCCGATGGACTGGAAAGAAGGACACCTCGTCAAGATTCCAAAGAAAGGAGATCTGAGCAAATGTGAAAACTACAGAGGCATTACACTACTGTCAATACCAGGGAAAGTCTTCAACAGATTGTTGCTGAACCGGATGAAGGATGCAGTAGACGCCCAACTTCGAGATCAACAAGCTGGATTCCGTAAGGATCGGTCGTGCACAGACCAAATTGCAACACTACGGATCATCGTCGAACAATCAGTTGAGTGGAACTCGTCACTATACATCAACTTCATTGATTATGAAAAGGCATTCGACAGTGTAGATAGGAGGACGTTATGGAAACTTCTTCGACACTACGGAGTTCCTGAGAAGATTGTCAATATTATCCGGAACTCATACGACGGACTACAGTGAAAAGTAGTGCATGGAGGACAGCTGACAGATGCATTCCAAGTAAGGACTGGAGTCAGACAAGGCTGTTTACTCTCTCCCTTCCTCTTTCTTCTGGTGGTCGACTGGATTATGAAGACCTCAACATCTGAAGGAAAACACGGAATACAATGGACAACTCAGAATCAATTAGACGATTTGGACTTCGCAGATGACCTAGCCCTCCTATCACGTACACACGAACAGATGCAGACAAAGACAGCCAGTGTAGCAGCAATCTCTGCATCAGTAGGCCTCAGCATACACAAAGGGAAAACCAAGGTCCTCAAATTCAAAGCGGAGAACAGCAATCCAATCACACTTGATGGCGAAACTCTGGAAGATGTAGAGTCCTTCACATACCTGGGAAGCATCATCGATGAACAAGGAGGATCCGATGCAGACGTAAAGGCGAGGATCGGCAAAGCAAGGGTCGCATTCCTACAATTGAAGAACATATGGAACTCAAAACAACTTTCAACCAATATCAAAGTGAGAATCTTCAATACGAACGTCAAGGCAGTTCTACTGTATGGAGCTGAAACTTGGAGAACTACAACAACCACAATCAAGAAAGTACAAGCATTTATAAATAGCTGTCGACGCAAGATACTCAACATCCATTGGCCGGATACCATCAGCAATAGCCTTCTGTGGGAGAGAACAAACCAACTTCCAACTGAAGAAGAAATTAGGAAAAGACGATGGAAATGGATAGGACATACATTACGCAAATCGTCAAACTGCATCACGAGGCAAGCCCTAACTTGGAATCCTGAAGGGAAGCGAAAAAGAGGAAGGCCAAAGAACACATTGCGTCGGATAATAGAAGCAGATATGAAAAGGATGAATTACAACTGGACGGAGCTAGAAAGGATTGCCCAGGACAGGGTTGGATGGAGAATGCTGGTGGGCGGCCTATGCTCCTTCACGAGGAGTAACAGGCGTAAGTAAGTAAGTAAGTAAGTAAGTAAGTAAGTAAGTAAGTAAGCATCGAATACGAGACGGCGATAAGCAGAGGGTAAGATAGGTCGAGGAAGACCGGTAGAAGTTTAGCATAGGATGGTGCCAGAAGTCGTGGCTAAAGATGCTTCCTGATACAGAAGGGATGTAGAGTGTGGTGCTTTTGTACAGCTGAGATCGTTTGCTTGGGCGGCGAACATAGCGGGAAGATCGAGCACCGGCAGAGTAACTGCATTCGTCTGGATTCGTGATAGAGCATCGGCAACACAGTTCGACTTCCCTTTGATGTGACGAAGGTCTGTCGTGAACTGGGAGATATAGTCCAAATGTCTGCACTCTCATAATGAGTAGCGGTCAGACTTGGTATGCAAAGCATACGTTAAGGGCTTATGGTCGGTGAATAAGATGAATTGACGTCCTTCCACTGCGTGCCGGAAATGTTTGATGGCGCAGTAGGCTGCTAGCAGCTCGCGACCAAAAGCGCTATATCTCGTCTCCTTGGGAGTAAGGCGTCGTGAGAAAAACTCGAGGGGTTGCCAACTACCGGATACATTTTGTTGCATGACTGCTCCTATAGCAACATCGGATGCATCAACCGCTATACTAAGCGTGGCTGATGGATCGGGATGGGCGAGAAGAGTGGCTTGCGCAAGAGCCGTTTTGATTTCAGTGAATGCAGTACGTGCAGAATCGTTCATTTCTGATCTGCGTGGGTTGCCGCGAAGTAAGTCCGTTAGTGGTCGTAACCGTTCTGCTGCGTGTGGGATGAAACGACGGTAGAAGTTAACCAAACCGAGAAAAGCCTTCAGTTCCTTGAGTGAGGATGGCACGTTGTACTCCTTTATTGCTTGCACTTTGTCCACGCAAGGTAGAATACCCTCTTGCTTGATAACATGACCCAGAAATATTATTTCTCGTTTACCCAACTCGCACTTGTCCAGGTTAACTACTATTCCATTATCCGAAAGGCGTTGGAATAATAGCGTAAGATGTTGATAATGTTCATCTACGTTTGATGATGCTATTAGCAGGTCATCAATATAGACGTGAACAAAATCTAGGTCTCGTACAATGCTATCGATAAACCTTTGAAGAGTTCGAGCAGCATTCCGTAATCCAAAAGGCATTCGTAGGAACTCAAACAAACCGAAAGGAGTCGTGATAGCAGTTTTTTCGATATCTTCAAGAGCGACTGGGATCTCATGATATGCTCGTACCAGATCGATCTTAGAAAAGATAGTCGTGCCCTTGAGCGATGCCGTGATGTCGTGTATGTGGGGGATAGGGTAGCTATCAATGCGCGTATCTACGTTTAGAGCTCGGTAGTCATTGCATGGTCTCCAGCTAACCCCATCTTTTCTGCGCACCATGTGAAGAGGAGAGGCCCATGGACTGTGAGAAGGAAGAATAATACCAGTAGCTAGTAAATTGTCAAACTCACGTTCAACGAAAGCTAATTTTTCCGGTGCCAGTCGGCGAAGTCGTGCCGTGAATGACGGGTGACTATGTGTTGTACCACACGATTGGTCACCGATGGAAGCTCCTCGAGTGGTTTAGTGAGTACGGGGAATTTCTCGAATAAAGCGTGGAATTTATCGTCACGCGAGTAAAATGTGCCAAGGATTCGGTACGCGTTCATGTGGGCTTTGCAGCCCATGAATTTACTGTTCGAAGAAGCATCGACTAGCTGCAGCTTACGTGAATCAACAAGCAATTCATAGTGCTGTAGGAAATCGATACCTAGTATGGCTGTGGGAACATCAGCAATGATGAGCGTCCACATATACCGTCGTCGGTTGCCCAGGTTAACCGCGAGTTGTCGTGTACCGTAGGTAGGAATGACTGGGCCATTTGCAGCGCGTAGTCGAGGCACTGTGGCATGTGACTTGCTGCTACCTCGTGGTACGACAGAAACTTGGGCCTCAGTGTCTACTAGGAACCTGGCGTTTGTGCGGTAATCGTGCACATAGGATAAGCGACCAACCTGTGG
Source organism: Schistosoma haematobium (assembly GCF_000699445.3). NCBI lineage: Eukaryota > Metazoa > Platyhelminthes > Trematoda > Strigeidida > Schistosomatidae > Schistosoma > Schistosoma haematobium. The sequence continues at coordinate 45,466,621 of NC_067198.1, read as the reverse complement.
AGAAAAGTCAGCGAGTACGGCCGCTTTTAATCGTCGGCGTTGGCGTTTCCCGTCTTGTATGAGCATGGAGCTCGACAACGGCGGGCGCCAGACCCGAAGGTCCTATGGAGTTACCACCAACTTTCACTCGCTTCGGAAGCCGCCTTTCGGCGTGGCTTGGAAGATACCCTTTTTGGGCGAGTGGTGACGGGTTTGAGAGAACTTGAGCGAGCTCGTGGGACTTAGGGTTGAGGTACGTTACAACGGTCTCGAAAACTAAGACGTGTGTGAATACACATGTCCCTGTCGCCATGAGCTGAGGAGTGATTGGCGTCCATGTCTACTTTAGGACGTGCCGTTGAAGCAACTATATAGCTGTCTTTAGTACTATTCCTCGCTAAAATTTTGTCGGCTATGAAGGCTACCTGGTTAAGCGGTGCGTCCTCGAGCAGGGCTTTCACAGAAGGTTGGATGTGAGCTAGTAATGACTCGAGCCACAATTCCTTAACTATTTCCGAGTCAGATGCTGTTGGTCCTGCAAGAGATTGCAGGCGCGTGAGGTGGTGGCTTGGTTTAGCATCACCCAGGGGGTGATGTGCTAACAATGTCCCCAATCGTTCCTCCCTCAATGGGAGGAAGTGTCGGAGAATCGCCTCTTTGAGTCTATCGTAAACATTAGGCACGTTGGAATTGAGGACAAGCTCACGTACAGCTACTAAATGGTCCCCGGGTAGTGATTCGAGAGCGAAGGCGTACTTTTGCCTTTGGCTCGTATTGCGACGCGTCTCAAACTGAGACTAATGCAGCAAACCAAACCTCTCGGTCGTGGGGAATGAATGATACAGGTCCAAAGTGAATGGCCTGTACGTCTGAGCCTATGACATTAATAATAGTCTTGTCGCTATCCGTCATTTCGAGTATATTATATAATAAAAAATAATACGGAAATATACGACAGACGTGGATAGATAAATAATAGACTCGCCAAATTGACTTCTTTGGGGGATTGGATCAGAGGTTGCGGCGTGTTCCGGAATTCGGATCACTAGTTGTAGCGTGGTGTCGAGTCGCGGTTGACTATGAACACCGCCACAGAGAAACACGCGCTAAATAAATCCATAAAATCCCCCGGAAGCGAAATATCAGAAGGCATTTAATGGACCAAGTCGAGATATATTTGCTGGCGATCTCGTGGTATCGAAAGAATACCGAGATCGTGCTAGGATACAAGCTTGGTTACAGAGCGTAACTGGATTCGCGCGAGTTCACAATCAAAGTGTGAGAATAATGGATGCCTTTTAGCACAGTTGAAAATAAGCACGTTAAAACAAGCACGGGTACAGTTGGTTATAATAATGATTGTTTTGATTAAACCAGTCGTGTTCTCGTGATAATAGTGAATCACTACAAGGGCACCAATCTTTACGAGCTACTTATAAGTTATTGAGACACGAATAACCTGTTCTAAAGCGATGCTGCTTTTCCGAAAGAATCCGGTTTTCATCGACGTACTGTGATAATTAGGAGTATTTAAATTATTGCACAAACTGAAAATTCCAGAACTAATGCAATTTACCCAGGAACTACTGGGTGAACACGAACAAACGTATTGTATCTTAAATTTTAAATCAGGCAGTCATCAAATATGATTAAAATATTAGTTCATATAAACACTACAGGTACTTAAAAAACTCCTTCCGAATAATTGTTTCTAAAGTTTTGACAAAAACTCTTGCTAGGCTTACAGGATGATATTTTTCTGGATTATGTTCCGTACTTGTCTTAAGGACAGGACTTACTATACGTTCTTCCAGCCTTTTGTTAATCGACGCTAGGTTACAGACAGATTAAAACTTGCTTCAAGAGTTATTCCTTCGCGCTTCTTTACGCTCCTGGATCCTGTTGGATCATATTAATTTGGGACTTCCAAAGCCAAGTTCCTTACTGCTTCTAGTATTTTGACTGTTCTTATCAGTAAACTTAATCTACTCTCGAGCCTTTTATACTTAGACGACCAACCTGTGAAACAGTTTTTTCGCAAGTAATGCGAATGGAATATTCATTGTTGTCCGATTCCCAATCATTTAAGAAGTTTTGGATATATCATTTTGGTGTTAAATTCTTAATCACCTTTCGGTTTTCTCGATGCCTATCTTAATCTATGTCCATTTTTTGGTTAAACAGATCTGGTGAATTATCATTGTGGCATTTCTAAACGTGTTTTATGTTGAGAATAGAAATTAGTCTGATACGTCGAACAAGTAGTACCAATGAACGTCTGCTGGACCCATATAGTGTCTTTTGAGCCATATTCATAATGACAGCGTCCAGTGTGCTGTTTCACGAGATCCCTGGTGGTATTCATGGGACTGAGTTACTGAATATAGTTAGAAGGCTTCCATGAAGTTATTAGCATACTTCAGATAGATGAACTCTAACCTTTTCTAGGTAGGTGAAGTAATATTTTGGGGTTTAATTCGATCCACCGTCATTATATGCATTGTTTTATCATAAATCCATATATAGCTTGTTTTCCAAGCTTTATTCCGGCGTATAAAAGGTCGCGCCATGTATGATCATCATTTTGTTTGGTCATGGTTTTAATTCTCAATTGCGACTTGTCGTTTGTCGAAGTCGGTACTTCTAACGGCTGGGTAGTCATAGATCCTGGCGAAGATCAAGCGATGAGTAATTTCTGGGATCTGTTTATGGACAAGCATTATACGTATATTCTTATTATATAACTGTTTAGCAACTAGACAATGTATACCTATACTCCACTTATTTTACGCTTTACTTGGATCTTCAGACTAATATGGTACGATTAACTACTCTTAAAATACATACAGTTAGTTGATTACAGTCTCTCACGACTACAGCCAGGTTTCGGTTTGATCTTGTACAAATGTTATTTCCTGTTTTATGGTGTGATATGGTCTCTTTGGCTTGTATATAAACCAGATATGCTTGAAATAAATGATTCACAAGGTGGAAGCTGGTATTGGTGTTCTGGACGTAACTGACAGGGCTAGGAATGAAGGACCAATAAGGACGTTAGGTTGTTCATATACGTTGAGCGTCATTGGTTTGACAAAATGCTAAGATTTTATAAGTCATATACCGATTGGCGAATAAACCACATAATAATTAGCCAGGCTTAAAGTCACAACAAAATAGTGACGGGGATTTTGCGCAAAAAAGACACAACAAGTTCATTGCTACTGTGATCTGTCGAATAGATGTCGTGGTCCGTTTCAACCCATGAAAAACAAACCTGTTGACGAACAACATTGTGGACTGAAGAATAAAAAACTCATTTACATATATTAGTGGGAGACAAATGCGGTCAGATTAAGCAATTATATAATCAATTAAATAAGTTGTTTATATCATACATTGTTACAAAAAAGGAAAAACACGACCACTCCTAAACAAAGCCAGAGATCAGAGGTTTTACTATTTCCTTGCTTACTTACGCCTGTTACCCCTCGTCTACCAGCCTACTCCATCGAGCTCAGTGCTGAGTAACCCTTTCCATCTCTTTCCAGTTTCTATTCAACCTTTTTACCTTTGCTTCCAATTCCCGATGCAGTATCTTCTTTGGTTTTCTTGTTTACTGTTTACCTTCATGATTCCAGGTAATTGCTTGCTTCATGATGCACTTTGACGATTTCCTCAATGTGTGTCCCATCCACTTCCAACGTCTTTTCCTAATTTACTCTTTAGCCGGAAGTTGGTTTATTCTCTCCCATAGTAGGTTGTTGCTGTTCGTATCCTGTCAATGAACATTGAGTATCTTCGTAGACAAATGTTTATAAATACTTTTACAATCTTCAGCTTCGTACAACAGAGCTGTCTCGACGTTCGTATTAAAGATTGTGACTTTGAAATTTGTTGACAGTTGTTTTGAGTTCCATATGTTCTTCAGTTGTAGGAATGCTGCTCTCACTTTACCGGTCCTTGCACTTCCACCCTTGTGACTATACAGGCTTTTATTAAAGTAGTTTTATGGTAGAAAAGTGAAACACGTATAACCAGCAATCGACAGAATTTCACTTTATAACAACTTGAATATATTTGACTTCTAAAATCAACACTGTATTTATTTATTGGAACTTGCCTTTTTGCAGTTACATGAAAAGTGAAACCAGGAGCTACATTGATCATCATCAAATTATGCCTTATGAAACATCTTAAATAGTGTACTACTGATATGTGGAAACATTTCTACTCACTGACAATTTGTTTTTAAAGACTTTTCATATATATATCGGACTATCTAACAGTCTATTTCAAAAGACAACCAATCATTGTCTACGTTCGTCTACTTGGATTAATGTAATTAGCACAATTTTGTGATAAATGTCATTGAGTATCCAATTTTTATGAGTTGCTTTACCAGAACAGACAATTTTTCATTTGTTTTGTCATTTGAGTATAGCATCCCAGTCCTACTGAAGGGGTTTTGAAAAGACACCGTTTGTAAGTGATAGGTTGAAATCTGTTATAGTTCAAATACCGTCTTATCCGTGCTTCTTTGCTAAGTATAATCTCATCATTTCTTCTTCTTATAATAAGATCTAAAGAATTGAGTTGGTCATCTCTTTCATATTGATTTGTAAACGTTATGTTGGTGTGAGTGTAGTGACATTGGGCTATAAACACACACCCCTCAAATCTGAACACGAGACAGTTGGGGAAATTGATATTCAACATTTAACGCGTGGAAAAAGCCGATGATGGAGAAGGTGGAAAGAATGAATTCGCTTAATTCGAGATCGAATTCATCGGATGGCATGGCTCGGCCTTGCAGGCGTGGTCATAGTTATGTAGAATAATTTTATCCATATAGAATATATTGTTATATCTCCAGCCTAAATGTATTCTTTACCACATATTGATGGTTGTTACAATTCGATGAATCAGGATAGACAATGCTGTGACTTTCACGTAAGATCTTATAGATTAGGCAGTTAAATCATGACAAATCTACAATTTTAGCATTATGTTCATTATTAGAGCAGTACTAATATCATAGTAGAGTGTAGTGACTCAGTTTTATCACGAGGACACGACTGGTTTAATCAAAACAATCATTATTATAACCAACTGTACCCGTGCTTGTTTTAACGTGCTTATTTTCAACTGTGCTAAAAGGCATCCATTATTCTCACACTTTGATTGTGAACTCGCGCGAATCCAGTTACGCTCTGTAACCAAGCTTGTATCCTAGCACGATCTCGGTATTCTTTCGATACCACGAGATCGCCAGCAAATATATCTCGACTTGGTCCATTAAATGCCTTCTGATATTTCGCTTCCGGGGGATTTTATGGATTTATTTAGCGCGTGTTTCTCTGTGGCGGTGTTCATAGTCAACCGCGACTCGACACCACGCTACAACTAGTGATCCGAATTCCGGAACACGCCGCAACCTCTGATCCAATCCCCCAAAGAAGTCAATTTGGCGAGTCTATTATTTATCTATCCACGTCTGTCGTATATTTTCATATTACCTTTCAATATATGATATACTCGACATGATGGATATAGGTAAGAATAGCATTAATATAATAGACTCCCATGTACGTGTACCGACTCCTTGGCACTTTTTATTCGCGTGATGGTAAATTCCACGCTTTATTTGAGAAAATTTCACCTATTAACTATTCTCTTCGCTGATCCGGCAACTGGGTACGGAACGCATACGCTCTACCGCCTACCATCCAGCTTCTAACAGTTTAGTTGAAAGGTTTCCACGCCAACTTAAAAGTGCTCTTCAAGCACGCGAAAACGACAATTGGTACGAAACCTTACCGCTCGTCCTCTTAGGTATTCGAATGAGCTTGAAGGCAGATATCCAATTTTCCGTCGCTGAACTTGTATACGGCACGACATTGCGTCTGTCCGGAGAATTCTTCACACCACGGAGCAGACCTGATTTCGGCAAATCAGACTACGTCCAACGACTGTCTGCATTTATGCGAACTCTGCCTCCGGTGTCAACTCGAATACAACATCGACAGGTTGCCCTCCCTCGAGAGTGATCTGCCTGTTCACATGTTTTCATACGAGTAGATTCGGTACGCAAACCTTTGCAACAGCCTTACGAAGTCCTTTTTCACGTGATCGCTTCCCACGAAAAGACCTTGGAGGTTGATCGACATGGCCGCGTTGAAATCGCCAGCATTGATCGTCTCAAACCGGCACACGTCGATGACAGTGCCCTATCTGATAACTTGAGATTCAAGGCTAGACCTATACAACCTACTAGCGGGATCCTTAAATCTTCTTCAGATCCCATGCTAGATACACCTGAGACCTCATTCTCACGTCCCAGTCAACAGCGCGCGTCATCTGCATCATCTACGGACGAAACGACAGTCTCACGTCCAGATCAGCAGACCACGCCGCCCTTGACTTCGGATGAGATTGCAGGCTCACGCGATACGAACGAGACTACCGTCTCACGTTCCAGTCGCCGAGTACGGTTGTCTGTACGCTTCCGCGACTAGCCGCACAGTTAACAACCGATACGGTGTAGGACTATTCCTATACTACATGCATGCTACACTCTTCTCTTTTTTGATTTTTTTCTGTATCCTGAGCCCACGCCTCCGACCACCTCCGTTTGGTACCGTCGACTTCAGTCAACTTTGGCGAAAGCTGGACTGGCCACCCACGCTCTTGTCAACGCACCCAGTCGATATTTTGGTTTCGAATGCTTGGCACACGCTTGATCTCGAACTTTTTCGTTATGGTCGCTCCTGGTTCCTCGGCCTAACGTGGTTCCGTCCTACGTCTGCAGCGTTTCTGGTCCGCATCACTACGAACGCAATCTTCAGTTTCTGGATACAAACCACTCTGGTGTAGTATGCCAACTCAAGCAACAAATACAGCACACCGCCCCTGGTACCGTTCTCCGAAAAAGAACTTCGTTGGCAACTCGACGATCAACGATCGCTTTCCTGCTCCACCAATTCTTCCGCCTTACAATCGCTCTTCAGCCGATCAGTTTTACGATTCAAGCCGCTTTTTGTCGAAAGTGTAAACCCTTTCTAGCGAGTGGCTCCAGTAGTGACTCATTTTATCACGAGAAAACGATTGGTTTATTGAAAACAATAATTATTATACCCAACTTTACCAGTGCTTGTTTTAACTTGCTTTTGTTTAACTGTGCTAAAATACATCTATTATTTTCACACTTTGATTGTGAACTCGCGCGAATCCGGTTGCGCTCTGTAACCGAGCTTGTATCCTGGCACGATCTCGGTATTCTTCCGATACCACGAGATCGCCAGCAAATATATCTCGACTTGGTCCATTAAATGCCTTCTGATATTTCGCTCCTGGAGGATTTTATGGATTTATTTGGAGCTGCAACAAAACGTATGGGAGTACTCGGAGTTGTTCAAGTGGGGACCTGTTGTTATTAGGGTGCCTCAGGGTTCGATATTGGGACCACGGTTGTTCCTCGGTTGCTTATCAGTTGTAGTGACCTATTTTATCAATAAAACGCGATTGGTTTAATGGGAACAATTATTATTACAACCGATCGTGCCAGCGATTGTCTTACTGTACTTGCTTCTTTGACTGTACTAAAGACATTCTTCCTTCCGTTGATTGTGACTTTGCACGCGCTTACGTTTGCTGAGCTATCCCGCTCGTACTCTTTAGGCACGATCTCGATATTCTTTCGGTACCACGAGATCGCCAACAAATATATCTCGCAACAATCTTCAATCGCCTTCTGATATCTGGTACGCAACCTTCTTTTAGTGGTGATCATAGTCAACCGTGACTCGACGTCACACTGCACAGTCTTGCTAGATATTGAAGATATCAATATATATAGAGCGATTACGAGGAAAGGTGATACCTTATAGCTTCAAAATTACCTGAATAAAATTGGTAGTTGCCGATAAGTACTTCCGAATGTATTGTGATATATATTGGTCATCAATGTACTAATACATAACCGGTGAATAACATCGAGCCACCTTTTCATCAGGATGCACAATGTCTAAAGAGCCATTGTTGGCCAGAACTTAAAAACTACTTCACACTGCTGTACAATATCTGACAAATATCTTAGGACCCTATGTTCAATACGTAGAATCTTTAGTCATGTCGAAACTGAGACCTTTTTGACTTTGTATACAATGTCCGTTCGACCTAGACTGGAGTGCTGTAGACAAGCAGCTAGCCACTGCCTAAAATGAGACAGTCAATTGTTGGAACAGTATCAAAGAGCCACAGCCAAATTGATTACCGGAACAGCTTAGCTCTTTATGATGCTCGACTGCATAAACTCAACTCATTGTCATCGTCATTCAGAAGAACTAAAGGCGACTTGATCACAGTTTTTAAATCGCTCAAAGGTAAATTTGCATCTTATATGTACTCACTTTTCTTGTATTCCAAAACAGAGAATTTACGAAGACACTCTAAAATGTCCACAAGCTTAGAACACATTACTTGTCAACTGACCAATGAGATTCTCGTTGAGTCAACGAATCGAATTCATAACCCCAACGCGTTATTGAGGCTCCATCTGTCAAAGATTTCAAAGAAAGTTGCTTCAAGCTGAGAGACCATCATTGCCAGGACTGACACAGGCCACCCGGCATTTCCAAATTGAAAGAATAAACTGATATAACAAAAAGTGAGCTGATGACAGTGGAAGTGTGAAAAATTCAATTACAGTTAGAAATAATTTTTCACATGTCAGAAGAAGACGATACTACTATTACTACTACTAGAGCCTCTTCTCTTCTTGATCTACATAAATGATCTTCCTCAACAGGTGACGTCAGACTTATTACTTTTTGCCGACGACGTGAAACTTTGGAGAGAGATACGCAACCAAGACGATACACAGGCACTTCAGGAGGATCTGACCCGACTTCAAAGTTAGGCAGACGATAACGGACTTACCTTTAACACTTCAAAGTGTAAAGTGGTCCATCGGCGACATGTCGCAAACTACAGTTACAACTTAGGAAACTCCTCTCTAGTAGTATCCCAAGTCGAAAAAGATTTAGGAGTCCTGGTGCCCCATGATTTAAAGTCTTACGCTAACTGTGACAAAAATGCCTTCCGAACAAACTTTGCACTGGTAACGTTGAAGCGCATTTTTTGCCAGTTTAGCGGAAGAACTTTCCATACAATCTTCAATAGTTTTATCCGTCCTCATTTAGAGTACGGAAACATAGTACTCCCCCCTCACTCCAAAAGGACAAGGTCACTTTGGAGCGTATCCAACGGCGAGCCACGAAATCAGTTCGAGGACTCAAATCTAAGCCTTACGAAGAACGCCTCCATTCACTAGACCTTTACCCATTAGAGTATAGACGTCTTAGAGGTGACCTTCTGATGGCTTATAATATTCTTAACACTTCTGAACATCCTCTTAAACACCTACTTAAGCTTAGTTCGAATAATAACCTAAGGGGTAACACCCAGAAACTGGGAACACAACATAGCAAGACGGAATGTAGACACAGCTTCTACTCCTTAAGATTTGTCAAAAGCTGGAATTCGCTGCCGGCCGAGCTAGTCCAAGCGACTTCTCAGGAGTCCTTCAAGTGGCAACTTGACCTATTCTTGAGGACCAAGGATAGTATCACACCATGATTTACCAATTTCTTTTCCTCTTTTATTGTTAACATACCTAGGTTCCTGCCTGGAGGATTTGGTGACCCCCTGTTACTAGACACGGAAGCCTGTTAAGCAAAAGCTTCTTCTATTCCGTCCACAACCATTTGAACCATTTATAAGTTACATTCAACACGGTGGAAGAAAGGAACCTGGTTCTAAGTAATTCACGTAAACTGATTGGATCCGGAATATATGTCCGTGAGGACCTCAGCCTAGCTGATCGTATTAAGAGAAGAGCTGCAGAAGCGGAAATAAACGAGCATCGCCGAAACGGTGAAAGAAACCTCGTTCTTAAGGGTTTTCAGATTGTAAAAGTTCGAAGCAAAACGATCCCCAAGCCACTCTGGGTGGCAAGGGAAAGCTCTCCACAGACTTGAAAGTGTGCTACACAAATGCTCGCACCCTACTAAATGAAATGGCGGAGCTGAAGTCAGTGGTGGATAAAGAAAAACCGGACGTTATCGCTGTCTCGGAAACTTGGTTAACGTCAGAAGTATTAGATAGTGAAATCCAATTGACCGGTTTCATAACCAGTACGGCTGATAGATTAAACCGAAGGGGAGGCGGGGTTATTGTGTACACGAAAAGTACCCTAACCATAAGATTAGCTGAGACAGTAGCACATGTTTCAGGGACATGTGAACTGGTGAGATGTAAGTTGAAATGCCAAAAGCAAGATATTGAAGTAGTTGTAGTTTATCGCAGTCCAGAATGTGTAGCAGATGATTTTCTCCTCAGTAAACTTAAGTCCTGGTGTAACAACGGTAAAAGCCTTGTAGTAGGCGACTTTAATGTACCATATATAAACTGGGTTAACTTAGAAGTAGAGTCATCTATATCGTCGTTCGACTCCAAACTGTTAGAGACCTCGATTGGACTAGCATTATTCCAACACATTAGAGATCCCACAAGATACGACTTAAGAAACTCTTCCTCTCTTTTAGATTTAGTCTTCACACACGGTGATGACGTTGGTCAAACGGCTTTTCTCCCACCACTTGGGAGAAGTGACCATGCAGTCATCTTATTCAAATTCATGACTGAAATTGCTTCTCAAACAATTGCACCGGCCCGTCCTAACATATGGAAGGCAGATATGCAGGCAATTAACTCCGCAGCATCGGCTGAGAACTGGGAAATTGACTCAAAATCATCAGTACAAGAGGCATGGACTCTATTCAGGCAGTTATACAATCGGGTAACTCAACCATATATACCCTGGACTGTCCCAAAGAAAAAGAAGCACGGACATCCCTGGTGAGGGCGGGATATTTGACGCTTACTAAGACAAAAAAAGAAATGCTGGGATGTTGCCATCCGCCTTGGCACAGCAGGTACGATGGAACACTACAGATCGATAAGAAACGAGTGTATAACTAAAATTCGGGAAGCGCAAAGAAAATGCAGCTGGCAGAATCTGCACTCAAGCAGCCCAAGAGGATATTCTCGTACATAAACTACAGAACAAGGATTCATCACTGGATTCCCAACCTAATTAAAGTAGGAAGTGAAGCTGAAATGATAGAGGAAGATCAGGAAAAAGATGAGGTTATGGCTGACTATTTTTGGGCAGTTTTCACTCAGGAACCTCCTCTAGAGGAAGAACCAGACCCAATTACAGAGTCAACGAACCAGCTGCTCACCACGGACTTCGACCAAAACGATGTGCTTAAGTCTCTTAGAACCCTAAACATGGAGAAGTCAACAGAACCAGACGAACTACACCCTAAAATCTTGAGACATATTGCCCAATATATCGCAGCCCCACTGACTGTGATATTCAAAATGTCACTTGACCAAGGTGTGTTACCTATGGACTGGAAAGACGCAATCGTCACTCCCATACATAAAACTGGTCTACGACAAGTTCCATCAAATTACAGACCCGTAAGCCTCACCAGTGTTGTAATTAAAATACTGGAAAGGATAGTCAAACGGACCATAACAGCATTTATGGAAACCAATAACTTGCTGAACATGGCACAACATGGTTTTAGAAAGGGTATATCCTGTACAACGAACCTCCTTATAGCTAGGGAGCTCTGGATTAATGCGCTAGACAATGGAAACTCAGTGGATGTTGTCTACATAGACTTCAGTAAGGCTTTTGACAAGGTGCCAACTAATAGACTGCTACTGAAGTTGGCAAACCTTGGTATTGCCAGACCTCGTTTAAAATGGATTAAGGATTTCCTAGTAGGTCGTAGGCAAAAAGTAAGAATAAATTCCAAGTGCTCCATCTGGAGACCAGTACTTAGTGGAGTACCCCAAGGTTCCGTCCTAGGTCCTTTACTTTTTATAATGTACGTTAATGATCTTACAAGTATAGTACAGTCTCCAATGTTATTATACGATGACGATGTAAAAATTTGGCGAGTTATAACTGGAGACAAAGACGCATTTACTCTTCAGGCGGACTTAAATAATATGATAAACTGGTCTAAAGAGTGGCTAATGCCTATCAACTCGGAAAAGTGTGTCTACATGCACTTGGGGGATTCAAAGGTTAATACGTACAACATAGGGGATGTGTCATTACCCGTAGTCCGGTCTCATAAGGACCTAGGGGTGACAGTGAGCAATGATCTTAAGACGACGGCCCATTGCCTGGAGGTCGCAGTTAAGTAGTTTCGAACCCTCTGGGCTTTAAAAAGGACATTCACTAGGTTTGATACTACCATGTTCACCACATTATACACATCCTTAGTGAGAACTAAGTTAGAGAACTGTGTTCAGGCTGCAAGCCCCTGTTTAAAAGGTGACTCAGACATACTAGAAAAGGTACAGAGGGCAGCTACGCGTGCGATTCCGGAACTCCGGGGTTTATCATATAAAGAGCGGCTTGAAAAACTGAACCTCTTTACTCTGTCCTATCGCAGACTAAGGGGAGATCTAATATTGATGTACAGAATACTGAGAAATGATTTCGGACCTAACTTATTCTCTCTCTTCCTTCCCACTAGATCGGGACACCTCAGAGGACATAGCAGGCGAGTAGAAAAGCCAAGAACGAACAAAATACCCGTGGCATACACGTTTTCACACTGAGTCATCAATACTTGGAACCTGCTGCCTGAAGCAGTGGTATCCGCACCTTCAATTGACTCTTTCAAGAGAAGACTGGACACTCACAGAAGCATACTAGAAAAGGAATAACACAGGCCGTAGGCCTTCTGTCCTTACTACACAAATCTGATCTGAATCTGAATCTGTAATTGTTGAAATAAAGCCGCCTAGTTTGAAATTGCGCGACATCAATGTGGTTGAAGGCGTCACAACCATTGCACGTGTGTTGGTTTATAGAGGTAGATTTCGGCACGAACATTCGGGCTCAGTGTAGCGACTAAGTGTCCTGTCGGGTAGTAGTTAGTTGTTGATCGAAACTCATCCTGGACCGATTGAACGGTCGAATTCGTGAGATTACTCGTCTTGATTTCATCTCTTAAAATTGTCCTCAAAGGATTCTCGAATCGAGGTCTCTTTCTCTTACCTGTCCGTGTTTCTCGTAAAGAAAACCGCTATAAAAAGAACAATGCGTATGCAAAAATGTCTTTACATATATCAACTGTATTTTCGGTAAGAGTATTATAAACTGTTAGTTTCTGGACATTCCTGAAAACTAATAGCCTAATGTTAGTACTTGTTGGTATCAGCTCCTAATCATACATCCTTCACGAATATATTAATAATCCCCCTTGTGGTTTTGTAGCTCGTGAGTTAAACGGTTCACCTGTGAAGCAGTTTTTACGTACTGAATTACGAAAAAAATTCGTTGTTCAGCATTTGTCATAATAATAGTTCAAAAAACACCATTCCGGTGTCTAGTTTATAGGCCTTCGGTTTTCGCACTACCTTTTCGTGTCTTTGTCTACGTGTTTAGTTAATTGGGTTGAATAAGCAATTGTGAGAAACCCAAACGTTTCATCATGATCAATGATGAAATACAACGTAATGATTGTAACATGCACCAAACTATTAACTGAAAGAGACGTAGTGCTGCTTTTTGTAAAATATTGTTCAACCATATGAATATGTCCAAAAATATGATATGATGATTGTATGTGGATATAATTATGTGTGGCGCATTTTTATTTGATGTCCACTTGCACCAATCATTATGTGTTCAAATAAATAACTAAGTAGAGAGTTATCATGTCTATTCAAATAAGTATTGCTATAACGCAGATGATAATGATGCCTCATAATAGTCATAAATATCACATTCTCACCTCCGTATATTCATATATATATATACTCATATGTAAAGACGTTCTAACAGTGATTGATGAGTAACAATCAAAAATATTCACATCTGTAATAGCGAAAATATACGTGTTTAGGTGTGGTGGGATGATCAAGCAACTAGATGTAAATAATTGTATGATCAATGTGTGCGATCTATTTCATTTATTTAAGCACATGGACATTGGTACAAGGAGGCATCAAATATATATGCGCCATATTTCGTCATTCGATTTGTATGAGGGTTGGGATACTGATCGGGTGCTCAAACCGAAGCAGGTGGTTTTCTTCGATGGCCACCCCCGAGCCTTTGACCTAAAGGTTTAACCTGGAAGGTAGTGGAGCAACGTTAGGCGATGCAGTCTGATGGTATCTGGTGACCAACAATAGGTTCATACACCATTTGTTTTCTCATTATCCTGTAGTCTATGTGCACTACTGGTTTGGAGTCAGGGTTTCCCTACGTGTGACCATGTGAGAGCTGGCTCTCCCCACTCTTGGCCGTACCAGGACACTTGGGCTCATTGTGTGTGAACAAGAAATAAGCTGTCAGTGTTAGCGCACTGAATTGACTGACCGACTTTCCACTTATCACTTTGTCGTACTTTTTTCTTATTAAATCGCGAAGTGAACGTAGCGAATCATAAACGGATGAGTTTACTTGCTAGAGGTTCACTAAGAGCATGGATTGAGTGGTAGTTGTTAGTGAACTTCTCTAGCAGATCTTCACTCCCTGTAGAGATTGACAAGTTGTCCTGCGCACGAAGAACCAAGTCCATTATGTATTTCCTTGTCCACCGGCTGATATGTCGAAATAAGTCTACAATGCGTATAGAGACAAAGAAACACCTCCACGAATTAGATCTTTAGAATGTGCATACAAAATATGACTATAGTGCGGCATGTAGTCATTGAAATGCTCACGAGCACATTATGCATGTGAAGTATCAACAAAATACATCATACCCTTGTCGTAGCAGTGGATGTATTCTCCTGCTATAAGTTCGTGTCTCATTTTCCTAACACGTTTATAATTTACAGCTACAATTTTAGCTGCAAAAGCTGTGAACTCATTTAAAATAGTTCGGAATGACATTGGAACCTGAAATTAATGATACATTTAACCATATTTCTTACCTAAAGAATCGGAAAACGTTGAAGATCCTTTACAGCCTCATATGGACGCAAACGTAGGTCAGTGTCTGTTTTACTCCAAATTTTCCAGAACGTCAATAGCAGAGAATCACCTCTTCTGTGACATTCTTTTAGGTGTTTATGAGCACTTTCGACACGGTTGTTTTTGTCGTTGCCCAGGCTTAATACATGTTGCCAGTAACAGCGAGCCCACATTGACTTCCGGGCAATCGAGTAGTCTTTTATATAATCATACGCCCGTGAGAAATGGGTCCTTAGACGTTCGTACTTCTGAATATAGTGCGTTATGAAGAGCAAAGCTCACATGTCAGACCGTCTAGTCTTCACAAGGTGTTCCAAGCATTTGTGCACATCAGGAATTCGGAACTACAGAAAATAATTTGTACAGCTAACACATACCTTCCTGAAAAATGCTCTTAGGACATGGAATGAACAAAGTATTATGTTAGAATGACTGTGCGTAGACTGCACAGTTGAAATTTCGGTCGCTGCCGAATCCATAATGAGAGTGCGTGTATCATAAGTACCGCACATTATCTCTTTAAAGCATTCCAATAGTTTTCGACATCTTCGCGTCGTTCTTGACTGCAGAGAGCATACATAATAGTGTGCCCTTGCCCAAGACTATCAGTCACCACTAGCTGGAACAGTGGAAAACTTTCAGATAAATTTATTACTAGTCGTTACTTACCCAACTTTGTTGGTCTGATAAGTCGAATCAATGCATATTACCTCCGGGAACGCGTGGTAAACAGCTATTTGCTCTCTGTGGCTGAAGCAAATCATAGACATGTTCCCATTTTCATTGAATACTTTAACTTCAGTATTTACTTGAACGCGCTGTAAAATGTCATTGATATTTTTAGTGTCTAAACTCAACTAATTACTATGTGAGTTCAACAACCTGGGTATAACTGTGAACACATTTTAACGATATCGTCCTTGGTAAGCTGTTTATGGAACTTCAAAAACCATATGCCGTAAGCTACAAGTTGGTGTATTACTCAGTAGAAACGTTCTTAAATACAAGCGTTCATTTGACGTTAACTGTCGTCTCGATGGATCGACAGAAATATATCCTTCTGTGCAAGGATGGTTGTGCACGGTTTTAATAGAGGTGACTTTCAGCTCACCATTTACTGCCCAGACCCGAAACCAAGATTGACAATGGCAATATTTCGACCTGAAGAATAAATTCATTTGAAGTAAGGCATACGTAGATGACCGATGTCGTCTCCTTTGTCTAGGTTGTGTTGCCGAGTTAGAAGTTGTATGCTCTTCGGAAGAATGGTGATGACATACGGTTTCGAACTCACCACCACAACCTAGACAAAGGAGACGACATCAGTCATCTACGTATGCCTTACTTCAAATGAATTTATTCTTCAGGTCGAAATATTGCCATTGTCAATCTTGGTTTCGGGTCTGGGCAGTAAATGGTGAGCTGAAAGTCACCTCTATTAAAACCGTGCACAACCATCCTTGCACAGAAGGATATATTTCTGTCGATCCATCGAGACGACAGTTAACGTCAAATGAACGCTTGTATTTAAGAACGTTTCTACTGAGTAATACACCAACTTGTAGCTTACGGCATATGGTTTTTGGAAGTTCCATAAACAGCTTACCAAGGACGATATCGTTAAAATGTGTTCACAGTTATACCCAGGTTGTTGAACTCACATAGTAATTAGTTGAGTTTAGACACTAAAAATATCAATGACATTTTACAGCGCGTTCAAGTAAATACTGAAGTTAAAGTATTCAATGAAAATGGGAACATGTCTATGATTTGCTTCAGCCACAGAGAGCAAATAGCTGTTTACCACGCGTTCCCGGAGGTAATATGCATTGATTCGACTTATCAGACCAACAAAGTTGGGTAAGTAACGACTAGTAATAAATTTATCTGAAAGTTTTCCACTGTTCCAGCTAGTGGTGACTGATAGTCTTGGGCAAGGGCACACTATTATGTATGCTCTCTGCAGTCAAGAACGACGCGAAGATGTCGAAAAACTATTGGAATGCTTTAAAGAGATAATGTGCGGTACTTATGATACACGCACTCTCATTATGGATTCGGCAGCGACCGAAATTTCAACTGTGCAGTCTACGCACAGTCATTCTAACATAATACTTTGTTCATTCCATGTCCTAAGAGCATTTTTCAGGAAGGTATGTGTTAGCTGTACAAATTATTTTCTGTAGTTCCGAATTCCTGATGTGCACAAATGCTTGGAACACCTTGTGAAGACTAGACGGTCTGACATGTGAGCTTTGCTCTTCATAACGCACTATATTCAGAAGTACGAACGTCTAAGGACCCATTTCTCACGGGCGTATGATTATATAAAAGACTACTCGATTGCCCGGAAGTCAATGTGGGCTCGCTGTTACTGGCAACATGTATTAAGCCTGGGCAACGACAAAACAACCGTGTCGAAAGTGCTCATAAACACCTAAAAGAATGTCACAGAAGAGGTGATTCTCTGCTATTGACGTTCTGGAAAATTTGGAGTAAAACAGACACTGACCTACGTTTGCGTCCATATGAGGCTGTAAAGGATCTTCAACGTTTTCCGATTCTTTAGGTAAGAAATATGGTTAAATGTATCATTAATTTCAGGTTCCAATGTCATTCCGAACTATTTTAAATGAGTTCACAGCTTTTGCAGCTAAAATTGTAGCTGTAAATTATAAACGTGTTAGGAAAATGAGACACGAACTTATAGCAGGAGAATACATCCACTGCTACGACAAGGGTATGATGTATTTTGTTGATACTTCACATGCATAATGTGCTCGTGAGCATTTCAATGACTACATGCCGCACTATAGTCATATTTTGTATGCACATTCTAAAGATCTAATTCGTGGAGGTGTTTCTTTGTCTCTATACGCATTGTAGACTTATTTCGACATATCAGCCGGTGGACAAGGAAATACATAATGGACTTGGTTCTTCGTGCGCAGGACAACTTGTCAATCTCTACAGGGAGTGAAGATCTGCTAGAGAAGTTCACTAACAACTACCACTCAATCCATGCTCTTAGTGAACCTCTAGCAAGTAAACTCATCCGTTTATGATTCGCTACGTTCACTTCGCGATTTAATAAGAAAAAAGTACGACAAAGTGATAAGTGGAAAGTCGGTCAGTCAATTCAGTGCGCTAACACTGACAGCTTATTTCTTGTTCACACACAATGAGCCCAAGTGTCCTGGTACGGCCAAGAGTGGGGAGAGCCAGCTCTCACATGGTCACACGTAGGGAAACCCTGACTCCAAACCAGTAGTGCACATAGACTACAGGATAATGAGAAAACAAATGGTGTATGAACCTATTGTTGGTCACCAGATACCATCAGACTGCATCGCCTAACGTTGCTCCACTACCTTCCAGGTTAAACCTTTAGGTCAAAGGCTCGGGGGTGGCCATCGAAGAAAACCACCTGCTTCGGTTTGAGCACCCGATCAGTATCCCAACCCTCATACAAATCGAATGACGAAATATGGCGCATATATATTTGATGCCTCCTTGTACCAATGTCCATGTGCTTAAATAAATGAAATAGATCGCACACATTGATCATACAATTATTTACATCTAGTTGCTTGATCATCCCACCACACCTAAACACGTATATTTTCGCTATTACAGATGTGAATATTTTTGATTGTTACTCATCAATCACTGTTAGAACGTCTTTGCATATGAATATACTTACGGTCAGTCAGCTATGACTTAGGACCAGGCACGTATATGCATTGGTCCATACCACATTAGCACAAGATGAATATCGAAGCCATAGTAGTTAGTTGTTTGGTGGTAATATTTCTTATAAGGATATGGAACAGGAAGGATGATGTAGTTAGCACAAAGTTGTGAAGCGGTTTTAATTTCACGCTGTAAGGCATGACAAAGAGTGTATACACGTACGCCATTGTGAATAATTATGACCCATGACATTCAGTCTCCAACCATTGATTACGATAGTCACGAGGACCCCAACTAAATAGCCTGCATCTACCATCATGGCTGAGACTAGAACTTAGTGGCTCCGAGCTCTGATTTCACGTTTTGGTTTGATCGTCTGTAACTTCCTCCCAACCAGCATCGCGCGTCGTGGCAATCGGTGTCCAAGCATACGTAACACCGTGGCCCAACCATTTTAGTCGTTGAAAATTCACAACTTCGTCAACTGATTTAGCACCACTCCCTAATACCCTGGGTCTAACCTCACTGTTACTTAACTGGTGGTCCCAGTAGATGCCAGCAATATTTCTAAGACATCTGTGGTCAAATACTAATAGCTTATGAATATCTTCAACTCTTAATGGCCACGTTTGGGAGCCGTAAAGTAAAACAACGGTATGCTGCACAGTATACTCGTCCCTTAATTGATAGACGGAGCTGATTATCTCACAATTATTACCATTATATGCCATCATTAGCGTTTTTTCCTCTTAGTAATACTCAACTAAATACACAGTATAACTCTGTACATCAACATGCAATTAACATGTTATATTTCTTGACATATTTTTGTGTTCGAATACTATTTCTCGTAAAGCAGTAGTACAATCTCATATTTTTCGTAACGCCACTTAATGTGCACATTATTTTTAAATCTGACTTTGGTTTTTCCGTTACCGATCTGTATCAACTCCTAGGACACATTGATTAACTCACAAATACACTGCTCCCCATACATTCCTCGTCTTCATCATCTCATCAGCTGCTACATTGACAAATCAGTAATATGATTGCTTTTTACTTTTACAGGTCACATTCCTGTGGTTAGTATAGGATTTTTTCTGATATACATCGATTTGGACTATATATACCGTGTTTGGTATTAATTACTTGTTTCAATTGTGCGTCACATGATCAAGACCCGAACACGCTAGACCTGAAAATAAAGGTAACGTCAAGACTTTTTAGATTTATATATTTTGTGGGTTATTAACTGTCTTTACATTCCGTTCATTAAATTTTTCACTATTTTCATATTAATACTTTTAGTCCGCCACAGAGCAAACGGTCTCACAATGTGTTCACTGGCTCACTTCTGCTGCATATAAGGTGTTGCAAACCAATGGCTTTGTAGAGCATGTTTTTCACGAGATCTCTGGTAATACTCAGGGAATTGAGCTATTGAACACAGCTAGGAAGCTTCAGCAGACCAATGATAAGTTGTAAGGAACGTGGAGCACCTGAAAAATTCCAAAGAAGTCATATGCCATAGTTAACCCTGCTTCAGATCTGAATAAGACTACCATGACATCCTCAAAATGCAGTAGATTATAAGCACACTGATGCAGAAAAGGAATAGGGTGTGCAGAAGGGACAAAGTACAAGGAGCTCCAAAAATTTTGTCGCCAGATACAGCCTTAGAATGCTACATCAACGCCATGGTTTTGCCACAGCCTGATCTGCACAATGTAGATTTGTTTGAAAATCAAAATAAAGTCAATGATTAGCTTTGGCAACTAGAAAAGCGGAGGCCCTTACATCCTTTGCTGAACCGGTCTGCGGGGAAGAGTTTAAGTTCAAGAAATGCAGCCTCAGTCATCCTTGAAAAACTAGAAAAATCTCCTGAAAAGGACTAAAAGGCTAGTTTGAAAAACAATGTAAACCATATTGATTCACTAATAAGCAAACTATGCTTCCACTGAGGAGCAAAAATCTACTATTGGAAAAGTCACAAAGACTGATTGGATCCGGAATCTATATCGGCGTTGATCTTATGATTTCATTGCTATGTCTGAAAAATGGCTAGCATCAGTAGTGTGTGACATTAAAATTCAGTCGTTTGGTTCCTTATTATGTAAGACCGACAGATTAAACCGTAGGGGGGTTCGCGTCATCTTATTCTTTCTAGTTGACTCTCCCGATTTGTTGAAAACATTCTGTCTTTCCCGAGGTCTGGTGCAGTAGGACGTGACTAAATTGTTGCACTCGTTGATTCTTAAAGTTGAGCTGCAGTTATTCCTGATAAATCTACTTTCATAGTAGTTTTCCAACTGGAAACTTTATGCCATTTACTTGACTCGCTGTTTCTCTCAGTTGTCTTCGGAAGTAGCTCCTACTTATGAATTCCTCTGTGTGAGCACCTTTCGGGTTGCTTCTTTTTGAGCATGTTTCAAGATAAGATAACATGATATGGCAGTTTATTTCGAGACCAGGTCTAAAGAAACACTTAAGATGGTTTTGACTAATTCCAGACTACCGTTTTTCAAAAGGAAACTCCGAGAAAAGACGCTTTACTAACTGCGGAACATTTACTTAAAAAAACATACTAATGGCTTGGTCCGTTTCTACCATCTAATGCTGAAATCACATCAAACAGTACAAGTTTTATGTGTCGCTACTACTCAGCGGTGGAACTTGTTGGAGTTAAAAGAGAGTAATTTTCTAATGGTCCAATAGTTGATCCTATTCAAATCATATTGAAATCATCCTCATATTACCGGCTTACTTGGTAGATCGTCCATCAACAATAAAAATGGTCCAAAAGCTGTTGATATGGCTTCACATTTTCAGCCATTATTGTCAGTGATAGAAACATACAGGATGAAGGGGATTTTTTATATCCTTTGTAGTAAACCTGCATCTTTAGTGTGATACTTTATTATTATTTATTTTACTTGAACAAAAACATTGGTACAAAGAGGCATTTCACTAGGATTATTTCTCAATTTAATGAATTTTTGTTTATTTTCAAAGATGTCAGTAGAAGATTGTGAAAATGAATTACTTGCACTGGAATCCATTTATGAAGATAAGTATCAACTTGTACAAACTACACCTAGACGAAAAATAAAAGTAAACCTAAATGGTCAGTCGGATGATTCACTGTCAACTAAAGTTCGATGTCAGCTTCTTTTTGAACTTACAAGCAACTATCCAAATAAACCACCTAAATATCAAATACTTAAACCTGAAAATCTTTCAGACGAAGATATTTCCGATATAAATATTATAATCAATGAAGTAATTGAACGATCCCTAGGATTTGTAATGTTATTTGATATATTAACAGAAGTTCAAGAAAAATTAGATAGTATCTGTTCAAAAATCTTAATTCGTCAGCGTAATGAAGCTAAAGAAAAACGAAAAGCTATACAACTAGAAGAAGAAGCGAAATTCCGTGGTGATAGAGTTACAGTGGAGTCGTTTCTAGAATGGAATACAAAATTCCTTGCAGAAATGGAATCATTAAAAGAGAAGTCAATATCTGAAGATCAAAGTGCTGTTAAACGACTAACTGGACGTGAGCTATTTTTGAAAGATAATCATTATGACGATTCCGATTTGACCTTCTTGGAAACTAATGGTGGCGAAGTTGTAGAGATTGATGAACATTTATTTGTTGACATTGGCGATATAGACCTGGATGATGATAATGATGACGATAATAACCAAGTAGTTGTGACGGGAACAGCCTGAACATATTATATACTTTGTACAAATTAATTCACTCCAAAAGTATCATTGCTTTTATTTTAACAGTTCTCTTCCGGTATGTAAAGACAAAGATATGCAAAATTGGAAATAGACTTCTATGACTATGTAAATTCTAAAAACTGTAACTTCCTGATTTCACAAACTTGACGCTACATTTACTAAGTGTCATACGAATTTGGCGACTATAAATTGTTAACTTGCAAAGCTTTAATTTCGTGTTCTAAAACCTATGATAATTATTTAAATAAAAGTATACAACTTGGAAACCAAAGGTAAATTCGTCCTCGTAGTTCATATTTTTGGAAATAAATATGCCTACTGCATAAATCTTTGTTACTGAGGCGAGATTCAATTTCTAGTTTTCTTACACCATCAATACTTTCTGTGTGCTTATTCCTAAGGATTTTTTGGATTTCGGAAAGAAAATGCCCCCTGAACTTCTAAAGGTCCTTCAACTAATGTCAGTTTATGTTGAAGAACTAATGCTCTTATGATGTTCGTGTAGATAATTCCTAATTAAAATGTAGTTGTAAGCTTATTATGTCAATAAAGACGCTCCAACAATGCGAATATTGCTGTGATACGGGCTTACATATACCAGACCTTACCAGCTATTACCCCCTACATTTAGAGATTTCCACTGTTTAAAGTAAGTCATTCCTTCACCATATTCCCTGAAACATTTAAAGTTACTTTAGTTTGCTTTATATTAAGTACTGTCTGAACTGTTAGTGAAATTATACAGTAAGCGTTCCAATCTTAATAATACGAATTTTTACGATAGAACAATGAGAAGACGGAGTTTATCTGAAAAATGTGATGTATTTGCGCTATACATTTCGAACAATCGGGTCACACATATACTTGTCAAGGCATTTTTATATAAAAATTAATAAAGGTCAATTAAATGAAAGTTCAAGTAAAATAACAAAGGGGAGAGAAAGAATAAGAAATTGTCGCGTTATCCTAGGCCATAAAATGACTTAAGGATTACCAAGGTTAATTCAAGGTTACGACAAATTGTCTTTGTACACATAAAGGGGCTTTAAATTTACGAATAGCCAAGGTTTCAATAAACTTAAGAATTCGTCCCTGACAATTTCTATACAACGTTCTAAAAGCTGTATTAATGTTAATTTCGTGCCCCGTCTCAATTATGTTTCGCCATCGATGAACCTGGTTTTCTACCTCCCACATTGATTTTGAAGCCATCTAGGCACATGTTCATTGACCCTTGATTGCACTGTTCGATTACTCCTCCCTATGTATGTGTGTTCACACAAACATGTAAATTGGTAAATACAATGGGATGTGACGTAATCATTAGTGCATTGTTTGGGTCTATTAGAAACCATGGGCTTAGACTTTTCAATCACAACCAACTGAGCAGCATAATAGGTATTCTCGATGGCTGCTTTCAATCTCTGTCTGAAAACTATGCTGTTGGATTCGCTTCCATATGGTAAATTGATATAAACTTTTCTTCGGAACTAAATAAACAAGAGGTCTTGGCATTAACTGACTTTTGCATCTATTAATAGACTTTATTGGATAACCATTTGCTATTAATGTGTCAGTCAGTATCTTTTCATCTTTTTCCAACGTGTCAAAAGTACAAATTATCTGAGTCCTCTTAAAGAGACACTTAACCAGACCTCGCTTGTATTGCAATGGACAAAAACTATGGAAATGTAAGCATTGTCCCGTCCAGGTTGGTTTCCTATACACTGACCGTCTAATATTGTCATCATCCCTTCGACTTAAAAGTATGTCTAAAAAGGCCAATTGGCCATTACTTTCTGATTCATATGTCATCACAATATCATCTTGAACACCATTGAGTTTATCCAATAATCGGTAAACATCAAAATCCTTATCACGCATAATTAGAATATCGTCCATGTATCATTTATATAGAGTTGCCTCACTAATAAGCTCGCTCGTCATATTTTCCACATACGACATGAAAACATCAGCTAAGAGAGGCTCCAAAGGACTACCCATAGCTACACCATCAAGTTGTTGAAAATATTCACCATCAAACGTGAATTGAACATTAGCAGTAATTCTTTCAAAAATGGTAACGGAATGAACGCCATAAACAATGAGTTTAATATACTAAAACCTTCGGGTTCAGTTCTCCCAAATTTATATGGATTACCTAGAATTCATAAACTTAATATTCCATTACGACCAATTTTGTCTATGCGCGGTTCCCCCACACATGAGTTAGCTAAATGGTTAGTAAAATTGTTAAACCCAATTTATTAATTTTCATATAAAAATGCCTTGACAAGTATATGTGTGACCAGATTGTTCGAAATGTATAGCGCAAATACAGCACATTTCAGATAAACTCCCTCTTCTCATTGTTCTATCGAAATTTATAAAAGGGGCTAATTACTAATTATCAAACGTGTCGTTATTTAAGTTGTGTTGTTAGTTTAAACAAAACGTTTTCGCTACGGTGCAATGCAGTTATTTTGATATTAACATTTATAATCTAACAACTATCCGTCAGCAAAACACTGATCAATTTCAAAGTTTTCACTTTTTTATTTTACGTCTTTTAACATACTTAGGAATTTTATGTTTTCGCTTTTCAGCTTGTTCTTGTTTGATTGCTTTTTTTCTATTCCTACGACTTTCTGGAGATTCATTTCGAGGTCGTGCATTATTCTTTGCTTTAATTACATCTTCGCTAATAGATTCAGAAGAAATTTCTGAAGTGATTGAAGCTTTGTCTGTAATTGATTCATTGTCCGATTCACATTCATTGTTTTCTTTGGTCACTTGAGGTTGTGTTAAAATGCCTGTTAAATCTGGTTTTAGTCCAGTTATAGCTGCGTAGTAAATATCAGAATGTGACAATTGTCCACGTTGTATTTTAAGAAAATCTCTCACAAATGGATAAGATACTGATAAATTTCGAGGGATATGTACATATCGAAAAGCTTCATCCTCTTTTTCAATTGTTTCATTTAATCCACGAATTGAAGCTTCTCGAAGTAAAGACATTAAACACTCTTTAGATGATGCATCATCGGGTGCAGGCAATGAGGGATTCACTACCCATTCGAAAAGTTCTCGTAATGTTAAAGTTGAGACACCTTGTTTGCGAAAAAATATATTTATATTGTGACAATCAGTTCTTAAATATTCAAGAGCTTGAGGCGATTCATGTTCCACAGCCTATAAAAAGTAAATGAAGTTTACTAGTGAAAGATATAAACAACTTTTACTCTAAAGATGTTTGCATATTCCTACTGAAAACGGATGCTATTTGCCTTGAAAGGTGAAAAACTGTACATCAGTGGGCTTCAAGTAGCATAAGATGAACTTAGTTGTACTGGGGAATATATATATTCGTTCGTTGTCTCTGTCTAGATTTTTTCATGAAGATTATGACAATCCAACTGATTTGGTAAGATACTTAAACAACTCAGTCACTCATACTTAGTGTAGAATTCGGCACATATATGGATCGGTTAAAGGTGCTACAACAAATTAGCACAGCAGTATGTTGGAGCAGTACAAGTAACATTATTAGCGGTAGTAGAAATGACTAGACAGAAGTGGCTGGAGAAGGGATAATTAATTTGTGTAATTAAACAAAATCTAAAAAGATTAAGAAAATTAGGTCCTAAAGGAAGAAAGAATGAATACGCAAACAATTTTGGCCCATGTCACTGATCACGGTTGTCGTTCGGAACTAAACCAAGTAATGTGTATTTACTAAAATCGCCTTAGATTAACAGACACTAACTTCATGGACTGGTATAATCGTGGTTTAATTACTGCTAACTCTTCCAACCCACTCCTACTTTAGCATTGAGGTATGTGGTGGTCGAGCATATATAATACATATCCTAACCACCTCAGTAGATGAAGGTTTGTTGCCTCACTAATTGGCTGACCACCTTTGATTGGTACCTTGAGCTTAGCTACAGCATTCCTTACTTGGTGATCCCAACATACACGAACCATGTTTTAAAGGCATCTATGACCAAATACTAATGACTTGCAAGTATCTGCTATTTTTAAAGACGGACTTTCGCACCCACAGAGCAAACCATAGTGAATCGCTGAGCAGTATACTTGTCCTCCAGTTGGTAGACAGGCAATCGCCAACCCGATAAGTGACGTAAGTTGGAAAAGTCAACCGAGCTGTATGAATCCGTGCAGAAACCTGGTCAGACACCAAGTATTTAGGCCCAGGTATGGTCGAGAGTGGGGTGGGCCCGTCCTCTCTCTCGGAATGCTCTCACACGGCCACGCGTATACAGCCTCTGCTAGGGAAATCCTCATCACTGCCTTCTCGTGGCAGGCGTGTTTGCGAAAGTGAGAGGACGAAAAGCGAATGTCCGGCGCTATAACCGGATTCCAAATCAATGGTGCATATGAGCTCCAGTATCCCGCAGGAACAAATGGCATGTGAACCAATCGTTGGTCACCGGCTTCCATGAAAATGCACCTCTTCACGACGCTCCACTGCCTTGTGGGTCAGACCTCCAGGTCAAAGGCTCGAAGTGTGGCCCCTACGAAAACCACCTGCTCCGGTCTGGGCACCCCGGCACTATCACAGCCCACACACAAATATGAAGAAATGTCGAGATTTATGGAAAATACTTGTCTTGCTTCGATCAACAATCAAACGATTCACATCATTATTATTATTACCATTATTATATTTTTACGTCATTTATTCCCACTCTGTGTATCCTTATTTTTCGACTTATACAGCAGATCGCCTATGGTGGACATTCGGTTCTGTCTACACGCTCTCGAGTCACTGCCTGGTTGAAAGTTGTATGCTACCTCTAAACACGAATACTGAAGCAGTTTTTCTAAAACCACATGCACCAGTCTGGCTGTAAAAGTTCGGATCTACAACGCGTCGGTGAGAGCAGTTCTGCTCTATCCTTGTGAAACCTGGCCTCTCCGAGTTGAGGATGTTAGAAGACTCTCTGTGTTCGATCATCGCTGTCTCCGAAGGATTGCTGACATCCAGTGGCAACACCATGTTAGTAATGCAGAGGTTCGGCATCGTGTGTTCGGGCACAGAGACGATAATGCAATTGGTATCACCATCTTGAAACACCGACTTCGGTGGCTTGAACATGTTCTACGAATGCCGTCCCAGAGAATTCCACGTCGTGCATTATTTGCCGACGCTGGGACTATTTTTCTTCTTTTAGAATCTGAGTCCTGAAACCTGCCTGTACCTTTATCTCGTTTTTCTATACTTAATCTTTACTACTATTGCTACTGTTACTTCTCCTGTTACTCTGGGATTTGTCCTGGAATAATTCGTCCTTGAGGCAGTGTGGTATTGCAAATTGACCGTATGTACATTTCAGGTTCTAAGTCGCATATGATTGACTGAGATTCTTAAGCTGCTAGTTAATATACCAAAACGAAACTGACACTGCAAGAATGTGGATAGGAGTAATTAGTTTTCTAGCTTCTTCATGGAGTATTTTAGTTTTAATCTGTAGCTAATTGAAGCAATTTAACGTCATTGCTCATTGGTGTAATGAAATAGCAAAGTCAGTCAGCTACAACGTAGGACCAGGCACATATGTGCATCGGTCCAGGTTGCCATACCGCATCAGCACAACAAGATGAACACCGGATTCATAGCAGTGGTTGGGTCAAAGGTGGTAATATATAAGAGAAAGATTGCATATAGAGATAAAGTACAGGAAGAAAGAATTAGTTCGTAGAAAGAAAGATATGAAGCGATTTTAATCTCTTAGTTTAAGGGAAGACAGAGAGTGTATACACGGACGCCATTGTGATCGATTCTGAGCCATGTCACCAAGTCTCCAACCCTCGGTTACGAAAGTCACGCGAACCCCAACCAAGTAGTCTGCATCTACCAACATGGCTCAGACTAGAGGTTAGTGTCTTCAAGCACTGATGCCACGTTTTGGTTTGGCCGCCCCTAATTCTCTTCCAACTATCTCTAACACCCATTAGCATTGCACGACGTGGTAATCGGTGTTCAGGCATAAGTAACACGCGGCCCAACCATCTCAGTCGATGAAGATTAACAACCTCATCAACTGATTTACCATCGTTTCCTAATACCCTGCGTCTAACCTCACTATTACTTACCCGGTGATCCCAGCAGATGCCAGCAATATTTCTAAGGCATCTGTGGTATGAAATAGCAAAATCACCATATGATTATGTGAAGATATTTAGACATTTTTTTTCATTCTTTGATATTCGGACATATTTGTATCGGCAAGTTTTTTACTTAATGCTGAGAATAAAGTGCTTACTTAACTCAAGACACCGGTCTTGGTAGATTAGAAAGTGACGAAATCGGGTCATAGAGCTATGACGAGATTGCTAAAATACTAAATTAGGGAAGACATTTGTAGTCTGCTTCATTTCCCCATACAGTTAAAAAGCTTAGTTGTTGAGGCTACAAATACACAACACTACTCTGGCGAAATCACAGAGTGAAGTCTTTAGAAATTGATTTGATGGGTTAGTAACTTCTTAAGTGTTGCTTCCAAAATAATTTGTGCCCATGTTTTGTTTACTAGTACATAACTCAAAAGATGGACAGATTGGTCAGTTTACTTGCTTTGAAATTACTATTTTTAATAATACTGATGACTACATGGCGAAGGCCATCAACAATCAGTCAGTGAAATGGAACGCAAAACCTGGCATATGTGTTACATAGGTTCAATTCGACAAACCTCATTAGCACAACGAGATGAAATTGTTAGGGCAAATCCCATAGTAGTAGAAATAGTAACAATACTAGTGGTAATAGAAAAGATTGGGTATCAGAGATACAATTCGAGAAAATATAGATTAGTGGGGTTAAATTAGAGATAAATTCATAAACTTAAGTGAAGACAAGGAGTGCACCTTCTCTACTAAAAAGTATTCTGAACCATGTCACCCTTATAAATAAATAATATATTTGTAATATCCCAGTGAGTAGAAAAACTAGATTTTCTGACGTTTCGTGACTTAGTGCAAGTCACTTCTTCAGAAAATAAATAACCAAATTCAGAAAATCTACTTTTTTTACCCATTGGGATATTCCAAATATAGTATTTATTTATAACAATCTACCCAATGCTCAATTTATCCGAAATTACCAAATCAAACCTTGGTAATGATACCTACATGTCACCCTTAGTCTCTTATCACTGGTCACAGTAATCACGGACCACAACCAGGTAGTCTGTAGAAATGAAAGATTTGTTTAGTGTTTGGCAATATCGCTTTCGAATAACCTCTAGAATACTAAATAGTTTCAAAAGTAATAGAATTTAAAACCTACGAACAATGTAATACAAAATCTCACTAGTTAGTTTAGTAGTGAATACCTACCTGGGAAACATCAATCATCCAAACTCTTCCATCAAGATATAGTAAGTTGTATTCGCTCAGGTCGGCGTGGACTAAGCGGCACTTTTGAAACAAAGTTCGTATATCATGAATAACTTGAAAGTACAAGGCAGCCCAATCGGGGGAATCTTTGCAATCGCTTTCGTGAAAACAAACATCCTTTAACTTTGGAGCGGGAATACCATCCTTCCCAACAAACGTCATCAATAGAACAACACCTTTCAAACGTAGAGGTTTGGGGGCACTTATTAAACCCGATTGATTTATTCGGAGTAAATTACGATATTCTTTTTCACTCCATTTACATACAAGCTTCCAAGATGTTGACTTTGAGTAACCATGACGCATTCTAAAATCACCCTTTACGTATTTATCGCGAGATTTAAATGGCATTATTGATGTCATATAAACTTTGATAGCTAAATCCACATTCTCCTTATTTTTTACATGATATATGTTTGCTTCTTTTCCTGAAAATATAAAAAAAATAAGAAATAATAACTAAACACTTGGTGAGATAACAGTGGAAAGGACGGGAAAGGATTAACGATATTATTAATTCACCGGCCGATTTATGTACCCAGCTTAGAGCTATATATAAACTAAGAATGCCTCACTAGAAAGTTTGAGAAAATGTGGAAAAATATATGTAGCCTTTGTCCTTTTGTCTATCAAGACGCTATCTATATCAGCTATATGATAAAACAGTGCAGTCTTCTGAGTTGCACGCTAATAAAAAAAATTAGGTCAAATCATAGGTATCGACGAAAGCAGTGGCAGTTCATAAACTGAACGCCCATCAAAACCAAAGGGTTTCACAAATCTGAACTAACAATTAGGGTAACAATTGTCAGTTGTGTAATCAAACAGGCTGGGACCTTATATGTGAGCTTGATTGAAGGTGTGACAAACCATGGGTCACAACACAGAAGGAATGAGACCATATCTCTAAGACGCCTAATATAAATATTCTCTTCTGATGTCTTTGTCTTATTCCGCATTTAGGTTGCCGAAAAGTTCTCGGGTAGTAAATATGCTCAGTATAATATCCAGGAAGCTATTTCATTGTGTATCGCGAATATGCTATTTTCATTCGAACTACTTTGTTTAAAACACCACTGTTATTGGATTTTAATAACACAATTGTGGGTGAAGCAAATAGTATCAATGCAACAAGGCAACACAAATTACCAACTTTCATAACCATACACCCCCAAGTAACTTATTCAACATTCGCTTAATACTAATTGGTAACTGAAAAAACTTTGACGAACTAATATGATATTTTCCTACGCAACATATGAAATATCACTATACTGTAGTAAAACCTCACCTCAACGGAACACTATTTATCTCGACTATTTGCACACCACAGATGCGACGAACAAATAATCTACCTGAATAAGTATCAGTGAATAACCAGTAGATATTTATTTTATTTATTTGTTTCAACACAAATATTGGTACAAGAGGGCACCAAATATATATGCGCCACACCATATTTGTGTGTGTGGGCTGTGATACTGCCCGGGCGCCCAGACCGAAGCAGGTGGTTTTCGTAGGGGGCCACACCCGGAGCCTTTGACCTAAAGGTCTGATCCACAAGGCAGTGGAGCATCGTAAGGAGATGCATTCCCATGGAAGTCGGTGACCAACGATTGGTTCATACGCCATTTGTTCCTACAGGATACTGGAGCCCATGTGCACCATTGGTTTGGAATCCGGTTATAGCGCCGGACATTCGCCTTTCGTCCTCACTTTCGCAAACAACACGCCTGCCACGAGAAGGCAGTGAGTAGAACTTCCCTAGCAGAGGCTGTATACGCGTGGCCGTGTGAGAGCATTCCGAGAGAGAGGACGGGCCCACCTCACTCTCGGCTATACCAGGGCGTTTGGAGGCAGTAGATATCACACAACACATATAGAAACAAATTTCATAATTTGAGTCTGACAAAAAATGGCTTACTTTTCTAAATAGTGTTTCAAACTCTATACTTACATGTTACAAAACGATTTATCAGTAAAATCGAAAGTGTGGAAACTAGGAATTGCCAGGAATAAAATAAGCAAGCAGTTTGTGTTCTGACGTGTCCACAAAGAGCTTTGGGTAAAATAATTTACCGCTACATATCCAGCCGAAATAAAAATGATTCCTGGTAAATCCTAACAAGGGTGTGGTGATGCAATTAAATAACTATGACGATTCGTATCACTACACAATACGTGGAGTTGTATTACCCAAAGTAATGGACTACAAAGACCTAGAAGTCATTTTAAGCAGAGGCCTCAAAACTACGAGTAACTGTAAGGCTGCTGCTGCCGTCGAGGGCTTTATGGTATTATGGGCTATTGGTAAGTTTTTTCAGAAATCGGAAGAATTAATGGGCGAGACTATAATTTATGGACGAGCCAATAAAATTTACGAAAACAGGTCTTCAATTTTGGAGCAAAATTGATCCGTTCATTTGTCTACTTAGAGTTTCGGCATTATAGTTGATGTCAGTTCGTCATGAAAACCCTATATCCAGTTCCTAACCCTTACTATCAACTGTCAATATTATTCTTAACTCTCCACACTGGTTTAGCTTCAGTTTCAGTTTGGGAAGGACAGGAGGCCTGATGGCCTGTGTTAGTCCTGGCAATGGTGATATCTCAGTTCATTCAACTTTCTTTTGAAGGAATCGACGGACGGAGCCTCAACCACGTGCTGAGGTAAGGAATTCCACTCGTTGATGATTCGGTGGGAAAGTCGATAGTCAGCTGACAAGTAATTTGTTCTGGGCTTGTGAACTTTGTTGGAGTGTCTTCATAAATTCCCTGTTTTGAAAGACAAGAAAAATGAGGGCATATCAGGTGCAAATTTGGCACTAAGCAATTTGAAAACTGTAATCAAGTCGCCTCTAGTTCTGCGATATGACAACGGGAAAAGGTTCAGCTTGGCCAGTCGAGCTTCATACGGAAGCTTCGCTATTCCGGGAATCAGCTTAGTCGCCGTTCTCTGAACCCTTTCCAGAAGCTCACTGTCTTTTTCTAAACATGGGCTGGCCGCTTGTATGCAGCACTCAAGTTTAGGACGTACAAACACTGTATACAAAATCAAAAACTTCTTGGCGTCAACATGACTAAAAGCCCTACGTATTGACCATAAGGTTCTAAAACCTTTGGCGGCTATTGCACGGCAGTATGCAGTAGTCTTTAAGTCTTGGCTAACGATGACTTCTAAATCATTATATGTCTGGACGACAGGTAGCTCAGTGTTATTCATCGTGTACGTATCTGTACCTTGATGACCGATATGCATCACAACACACTTGGAAGTATTTATCGGCAACTGCCAGGTTCGAGACCATTCAGATAATTTCTTCAGGTCATTTTGGAGTTCTATGTTATCACCCTCACATCGTATTGTTCTCCATATCTTGACATCGTCAGCATACAACAAGACCGATGATGATAGGAGACGAAGAAGGTCATTTACATACAAGAGGAATAGCACTGGCCCCAAAACTGTACCCTGGGGCACTCCACTAAGCACAGTTTCCCAGCTAGATAACTTTGAGTTCACTCGTACTCTTTGTTGACGCCCAACTAGGAAGTCTTTTATCCACATAAATAGATTGCCTCCAATCCCGACATTTCTTAACTTATATAACAGCCGGTTGTGCGGAACTTTGTCAAACTTACTTACTTACTTACTTACGCCTGTTACTCCTCGTGAAGGAGCATAGGCCGCCCACCAGCATTCTCCATCCAACCCTGTCCTGGGCAATCCTTTCTAGCTCCGTCCAGTTGTAATTCATCCTTTTCATATCTGCTTCTATTATCCGACGCAATGTGTTCTTTGGCCTTCCTCTTTTCGCTTCCCTTCAGGATTCCAAGTTAGGGCTTGCCTCGTGATGCAGTTTGACGATTTGCGTAATGTATGTCCTATCCATTTCCATCGTCTTTTCCTAATTTCTTCTTCAGTTGGAAGTTGGTTTGTTCTCTCCCACAGAAGGCTATTGCTGATGGTATCCGGCCAATGGATGTTGAGTATCTTGCGTCGACAGCTATTTATAAATGCTTGTACTTTCTTGATTGTGGTTGTTGTAGTTCTCCAAGTTTCAGCTCCATACAGTAGAACTGCCTTGACGTTCGTATTGAAGATTCTCACTTTGATATTGGTTGAAAGTTGTTTTGAGTTCCATATGTTCTTCAATTGTAGGAATGCGACCCTTGCTTTGCCGATCCTCGCCTTTACGTCTGCATCGGATCCTCCTTGTTCATCGATGATGCTTCCCAGGTATGTGAAGGACTCTACATCTTCCAGAGTTTCGCCATCAAGTGTGATTGGATTGCTGTTCTCCGCTTTGAATTTGAGGACCTTGGTTTTCCCTTTGTGTATGCTGAGGCCTACTGATGCAGAGATTGCTGCTACACTGGCTGTCTTTGTCTGCATCTGTTCGTGTGTACGTGATAGGAGGGCTAGGTCATCTGCGAAGTCCAAATCGTCTAATTGATTCTGAGTTGTCCATTGTATTCCGTGTTTTCCTTCAGATGTTGAGGTCTTCATAATCCAGTCGACCACCAGAAGAAAGAGGAAGGGAGAGAGTAAACAGCCTTGTCTGACTCCAGTCCTTACTTGGAATGCATCTGTCAGCTGTCCTCCATGCACTACTTTTCACTGTAGTCCGTCGTATGAGTTCCGGATAATATTGACAATCTTCTCAGGAACTCCGTAGTGTCGAAGAAGTTTCCATAACGTCCTCCTATCTACACTGTCGAATGCCTTTTCATAATCAATGAAGTTGATGTATAGTGACGAGTTCCACTCAACTGATTGTTCGACGATGATCCGTAGTGTTGCAATTTGGTCTGTGCACGACCGATCCTTACGGAATCCAGCTTGTTGATCTCGAAGTTGGGCGTCTACTGCATCCTTCATCCGGTTCAGCAACAATCTGTTGAAGACTTTCCCTGGTATTGACAGTAGTGTAATGCCTCTGTAGTTTTCACATTTGCTCAGATCTCCTTTCTTTGGAATCTTGACGAGGTGTCCTTCTTTCCAGTCCATCGGCACTTGTTCCTCCTCCCAAATCTTTTGGAATAGAAGATAAAGCATGCTTGTGGTTGCTTCGATGTCTGATTTCAGTGCTTCAGCTGGTATGTTGTCGGGTCCTGCTGCTTTCCCGTTCTTGATTTGTCTGACGGCCATTCTAATTTCTTCCGTAGTTGGTGGATTGACATCTATAGGAAGATCTATGTGTGCTGCTTCGATGTCCGGCGGATTCATTGGAGCCGGCCTATTCAGGAGTTCCTCGAAGTATTCTACCCATCTGTTACGCTGTTGTTGAATTTCGGTGATTGGCTTGCCTTCTTTGTCTTTGACCGGCCTCTCTGGTTTACTGTATTTCCCTGATAGTTTCTTCGTTGTATCGTAAAGCTGTTTCATATTTCCTTCTCTAGCAGCTTTTTCTGCCGTCGTTGCTAGCTCTTCCACGTATTTCTTCTTGTCGGCTCTAATGCTCCTCTTCACTTGTTTGTTTGCTTCTATGTATTCAGCTTGTGCTTGGACTTTCTCTGCTCGTGTTCGGCTGTTGTTAATTGCTGCCTTCTTGTTCTTCCTTTCTTTGATCTTGTCCAGTGTTTCTATAGAGATCCATTCCTTATGATGGTGTTTCTTTAGGCCCAGAACCTCTTGACACGTTGAAGTTAATGCTTCCTTGATGCCTTTCCAGTTGTCCTCCATAGTAGTTTCTTCTTCTTTCAGTAGATCTCGTAAGGCTTGGAACCTGTTGTTGAGAGCTATCTTGAATTCATTGAGTTTGACAGTATCTCGAAGGAAGGCTGTATTGAACCTTTGTATTGCTGTTTGTCCACTTGTCCAGTTCTTTTTTAGCTTCAGTTTCAAATTGGCTACAACTAGGTGGTGATCTGAAGCTACGTCAGCACCTTTCCTGGTTCTCACATCTTCCATTGTCCTTCGGAATTTTTGTTGATGCAAATATGATCTATTTGGTTCTCTGTAGTGTGGTCCGGTGAGATCCATGTAGCCTTGTGTATACGCTTGTGTGGAAATATTGTGCCTCCTATGACCAATTTGTTGAATGCACACAAATTTGCAAATCTTTCTCCATTTTCGTTTCTTTCTCCTAGTCCATGTCGTCCCATAATATCTTCATATCCAGTGTTGTCTATTCCGACTTTGGCATTTAGATCTCCCATCAGAATAGTTAGGTCCTTTCTTGGGCATTTCTCAATGATTGACTGCAGCCGCTCGTAGAATTGATCTTTAATGTCGTCGTTGCTATCATTGGTGGGTGCATAACATTGGATAATATTCATTAAGATCCCCTCCTTCTTTGTTTTGAATGATGCTTTGATGATTCTGGATCCGTGAGATTCCCATCCTACAAGTGCATTTCGTGCTACTTTGGACAGCATAAGAGCGACTCCCTGAGTGTGTGGAGCATTGTCCTCTTCGTGACCGGAGTATAGCAGCATCTCTCCCGTATTTAGCCTTTTCTGTCCAGCTTGGGTCCAGTGGGTTTCGCTGATTCCCAGTACTGCTAAGTTGTATCTCCTCATTTCCATTGATATTTGACTGGTCTTCCCGGTTTCCCACATTGTTCGAACGTTCCATGTACCTATAAAAATTTTTGCTCTGGTTGTTAGAAGGGGCATCGGCCTCGTGGCTTCCGAAGGAGCTCGGCTTTCACCATGAAGCGTCATAATTCTTCTAAATGAAGACCTTCTAACTCCCAGGGCAGAGTTAAAATGGTTTGGATTATTTTTTCTGGTAAGCGTTTTTTAGCGAGTTAGTTTTCTACGGGATGGGGACGCTAACCCCATGCCCAACCCTCCTCCTTTACCCGGGCTTGGGACCGGCAGCAACCCTATAAGAGCTACAGGCGGAGTTAACTTTGTCAAAAGCTTTATTAAAATCATTGGGGACTTCAACGCACCGCATATCAACTGGAAAGAGCTTACAGCTCGAGGTAGTGGTTTCGATAGCGACCTTTTATCTACCGTTATTCAGTGTGCACTTGTACAATGTATCACAAAACCGACACATATTGATTTCAATCATGATCCATCACTGCTGGACCTCTCCCGCACCCACCACTGTGAGGATGTCTTTGATATTCAGCACCTTCCCCCACTAGTGAACAGTGATCACGTTGTAATTCACCTTAAGTTTAGGACACATGGTATACAATTCGTATCTGCTCCACCCCGTCCCAATATCTGGCGAGCCAATATTCCGGCAATCAGAGACTGTGCTATCTCGACTGATTGGTCGGTCGACGCGGATGGAATGATCGAAGATGAATGGAATAAGTTTAAGGCTACATTCGAGTCCGTAACGTCGCCATTTATCCCATGGTCAGCACGTAAGCTATCACATTGCCCTCCATGGATTAATAAGGAAACCCGGAAACTGTTAAAGCGTAGGAAACATTTCTGGGACTTATTCTTTTGACAGGTCATGCACCATTTAAGCGTGAGTACCAAAAATTCCGTAATATCTGTAAGAAAACCATAGCCAAATCCCGTACCACTTACGAACGACATTTAGTATGTGATAGCCGTACTTGTCCGAAACGATTGTTTTCGTATGTTAAACGGCGGACGAAACGTCGTGATGGTATTCCCCCGTTACTGTTACACGAAAACTCAGAATTACTAGCTGAATCAGATCGAGCAAAAGCTGAGACTTTTTCAAACTATTTTAGCGAAGTCTTCTCTACGTTTATTGTAACAAATACGTGTCCCACTCACACTGAGATACCAACCATGGAATCTGTACAGGTGACTGAGGAAACTGTCCTTCCGTTCATAACTAACCTCAAACCTGGTAACACACCGGACCCTGACGGGTTACATTCACGGTTGCTGTCATCTCTTGCGGACATTATTTCAAAACCGCTTGCGACACTCTTCAACATGTCCTTTCCACTCGCTCAACTCCTTAGAGATTGGAAGGAAGCTATAGTCAGTCCTATAAATTTAGGATGGTCAGAGACAGATAGTATCTAACTACCGGCCTGTTAGTCTAACTAGCATAGTCGTTAAGTTGAAAAGATAATTCGGGTTAGGTTGCTAAGCCACATAGATTTACACAATCTGTTAGCTCCTGAGCAACACGGATTTCGTAACAAGCGTTCATGCTTGACTAACTTGCTTATTGCGAGGGAGGATTGGACAGCAGCTATAGATAACGGTCTGTCTGTTGATGTGATATTCATAGATTTTAGCAAGGCATTCGACAAGGTTTCACATGTAGGTCTTATGCAGAAGCTCACGAGCTTCGGAATAATAGGTACTGTGCATGAGTGGATAGGAAATTTCCTATGTGACCGCAGACAGAGAGTGAGGGTCAACGGAACGCTATCCGATTGGAAGCCGGTCAAAAGTGGTGTACCCCAAGGCACCATCTTAGGCCCTCTGCTCCTCCTTCTCTACGTTAATGAGTTACCGCTGTTACTTAGGTCGTCGACATTATTGTTTGCGGATGATGTAAAAATCTGGAGAACAATAAAAGTGCGGCTGATCATCTGGATCTTCAAGCTGACTTAGACGATTTAGTTAGATGGGCTCGAGAGTGGGGCTTAGAAATCAATGCTAGGAAGAGTGTGCTAATGCACATCGGTCACGGTAATAGTTACCGTTACACTATTGAGGGTAAACCTCTTCAAAGCGTTCAAGAGCATAAAGACTTAGGAGTAGTATTAAGTCATGATTTAAAAACAAATACGCATTGCAAAGCAGCCGCTGTCAAAGGTTTTCGTGCGTTATGGTCACTTCGCCGAGCGTTCAAATCTTTTGACGAGGAAACGTTCCGAATTTTATATCCCACCTATGTAAGACCATATTTAGAGTACTGTATCCAAGCAGCTAGCCCGTGTCTGGTAAAGGATACTAACTCCCTTGAGCGTGTCCAGCATGTAGGAACGAAATTAGTGAAGGGTCTTTCTAGACTCCCTTACGATGAGTGTTTAAAACGCCTAAATCTTTTCCCCTTGTCGTATCGTAGGACACGAGGTGACCTTACACTGGCATTTCGTATCTTCAATTATGATTTGGGTGTTAATATGTCTTGTCTTTTTGCTCCCTACAGCACTAATAATCTCCGAGGTCATAGCAAGAAGGTTCATAAACCACGATCTAATAAACTTAAAGTGGTGTCCCGTTTTTCTCATCGAGTAGTCAATCATTGGAACGCCTTACCCGAACAAGTGGTATCAGACCCATCAGTGAATACTTTCAAGGAGAAACTGGACCTTCACTGGAAAGCAGTGTGTCAGGATTAATACAGGTTCATCAACCTACTATCCTTATTACTGAAGACTAAATCGAGTCGACCAAGTATGCTTCGATGCAATAAATACACAAAAGCGAAATCGAAACGCTCAATACAATATCACTTTAACTGCAATTAAAGTGTAAACAGTAGTTGCGATGCGTAATTTACGATCAAAACTGTTAATTAACTCAACGAGAAACAATACCACTGTCTTTTTAAATAGAGCGCGATGTCTAGTTACCGTAATTATTTACCAGAACACAGAATATAAGCACATTCTGTCGATATATTCAAAACGAGATCGTAGCGCCAAAGTGATACAAACTGTAAGGATTAATATAAGTCGATAGACCTATTATCCTAACTGCTCTAGACAAGTGACTTACCTGTACTAATACACCCATTGACTTCACTAAATATTTCCTGGTTCATCATTTTGAATAGTATGGAGCACGATCTTCTGTCTAGAGCATGATCAGTCGTTGCCTTGTCGCTCTTATCTTTTAACTTCCTTTCATTTTTCATTGAAAAATCGACTTTGCTTTGAAATTTTTGCATATATAACTTTGTGGAGTTGTTACATTCTCCATCACTTTCTGAAAGATCTAAGTTATCATATGCTTCTTCCAACGAAGACCATAAGCTCATATTTCTTGAAGAAATACTCAAAGTCATGCGTAGTAACGCACTGTCTTAAACCGTGTGACATTCAGTCTCCAGTATTTCATATTTCATTAATATACACATTAGTAAAATTACAAATAAATATAAATATAAACATATGAAAATTGATTATTTTATATTATGTGCAATACCATGGAAAATCGAGATGAAGTAAAATGTTAACTGGTGTCTTACTTGCAATAGTCGTTTAAATGTTCTGGAAATCTTACTCTTCTTCCAGAACGCGTTGTTCTAAGTTTATTTTCAGATACTGTCGAAGTATCATCGTGCATTTTGGCTGTCGGATGAGGTGTTATAAGTGTCGGAGCCGTGTCGTTCGATTGTACCGAAGGAAAATCGACGTGGATAGGATTTCCTTCTAAATACTCTGCTTTGAGGCGATCGATGTTGATGCTATCGTTTGTTCCGTTCTTATCGACTATATAGTACTTGGATTCACGTTGAAGAACTTTGAAAGGTCCCTCATATGCTGATTCGAATGGTCGTCGATGCGAGTCTCGACGAACGAATACATGTGTACTATATCGTAAGTCAGGTTGAACGAAAACATCAGTTTATTGAGGTCGAGTGGAGGCAGGTTTAACTGAACGCATTGGGTTTGTAAGCCTGTTTGTGTAGGAGGTTAGATCCATGTTCACTGAAAAAGATGAAGAATCCACGAATTCTCCTGGAATTCGAAGTGTCGTTCCATAAACGAGTTGAGCCGCAGTGTATCCAGTGTCACCTTTCACTGAATTGCGGATACCTAGTAAGACGAATGAAAGAGCATCGGCCCACTGTGAAACGTTTGCAGCTGATGGCGGAGCTTTTGGTTGTCGGTGAAAGCGCTCTACTAACCCATTTGCTTGTGGGTGGTAGGCGGTCGTTCGGAAGTGAGTGATTCCTAAAAGTGTGGTCAGACGACGGAAAAGTTCAGATTCAAACCGACGTCCGCGGTCTGTAGTGATAGTTGAAGGGCAACCAAAGTTTGCCACCCATCGTTCGACGAAGGCGCGAGCCACTGTTTCAGCAGTGATGTCCTTGATAGGTACTGCTTCTGGCCATCAAGTGAAACGGTCTACGCAGGTTAAGAGGTAAAGGTATCCATTTGAATCTGGTAAAGGTCCTACCAAATCCAGATGAACATGGTCGAAACGAGCATCGGGAGTTTTAAATGAACCTAAGGGACATTTATTGTGTCTGATGACCTTAGATTCTTGGCAGCTTACACAAGAGTGTGCCCACTCCCTCACGTCTTTATTCATTCCAGGCCAGCAAAACCTTTCTGCTATAAGCTTGATGGTTGCACGAACACCTGGATGCGAAAGTTTGTGCAATGTGTTGAAGACATTGCGTCGATAATGTTTCGGCACGATTGGGCGATCCCTACCTGTAGATGTGTCACAGAGTAAGGTTTCCTTACCTGTTCCCATCTGTTTGATGCGTAGTTTAAGTGTTGTGGACGATAACTCGTGCTGAAGATCAGTGTCGTCTTTTTGAAGCTCGGCGAGTTTAAGAAGGTCGATTCCTTGGAAACTGTTCAAGGAAGTTATGCGAGATAAGGCGTCTGCAACTAAATTGTTTGCTCCAGAGATGTGTTGAATATCTGAAGTAAACTGCGAAATGTAGTCCAGTTGTCGAGACTTACGGGGAGAGTACTTGTCTGAAGGAGAGCTTAACGAGAAAGTGAGCGGTTTATGGTCCGTGAAAAGAGTGAATTCACGCCCTTCGATGTAGTGTTGGAAATGCCGTACAGCACAATACATAGCTAGGAGTTCCCTACCGAATGTGCTGTACCTCGATTCAGTGTCTAGCAACCTTCTAGAGAAAAATGCCAAGGGTTGCCAGGAGTGGTTAATACATTGATGTATGACCCTCCGATTGCTGAGTCGTATGCGTCTACTGCGATACTAGTTGGCGCTTCGGTGTCCTGATTTGCAATCATCGTTGCTTTAGTGTTAAGTTCCTTAATTGTGGAGAATGCTTTTCGCGCAGTGTTATCTAGATCAATGAATTTCACATTTCTACGAAGTTGATCGATAAGAGGTTTCATAAGTAACATGCGTTTCGGTATGAATCGTCTATAGAAACTTACGAGGCCATTAAACGTGCGTAATTGCTTGGTGGATATCGGTTCTGGGTAATCCTGAGTGGCCGCCACTTTGGTTCTAAGGGGTCGGATGCCTTGCGCATCTATAGTGTGTTCTTGGAAGTCTAAAGAGTCAGTTCCGATTTGGCATTTCTGAATGTTTACATTAATACCATGTTTTTGTAGTCGTTCGAAAACAAGATAGAAATGCTTGAGATGAGATTCTCTGTCCTGACTTGCTATCAGACAGTTGTCAACATACGCATGTACGAAGTTGAGACCTCGAAAAACGTCGTCTATGAACCTTTGGAAAGTTTGTGCAGCGTTTCTTAGATCGAAAGGCATTCGCAAAAATTCACAGAGTTCGAAGGGAGTTATGCTAGCTGTTTTCAGAATGTCGTCAGTGGCCATGGGAATTTGGTTATACGCTTTTACCAATTCGATTTTCGAAAAGATAGTTGTATCTTTCAAGGTAGCTGTCAAATCGTGAACGTGAGGAAACGGGTAACGATCAGGAATGGTTTTCGCATTCAATCGCCGATAGTCACCAGTTGGACGCCAATCGTTGCTGTCCTTTTAGGGACCATGAGCAACGGAGATGCCCATGGTCGTATTATACCTAAGTCGTTTTTCACCAACCTTAGTTTTTCGGGGGCTAGTCGTCGTGCTTTAGAGAATGCAGGTGGTCCTGTAGTCGTGATGTGGTGCATGACGTTGCTGATAACACACGGCAATTTCGGTTGCGTTTGGTGTATCCCAGGATACTTATAGAGTAGTGGTTGATAAAATGGGTCTATCGTATGCTCAATTGTGACTGGAGATAATCTGCAACCAGAAAAAGCAGTTACGCAAACAGATAAATTAGTGTTTCCGTCTACTAGCCTCCGTTTGCGCGTATCGATGATTATATTATGGTGTCGTAGAAGGCCCATACCAATGATTGGCATAGAAACATCTGCAACCACGAAGATCCAGTGAATGGGTTTGCGTATACTCACGTTAAGGTAAACGTATCTTTTGTCATACGTAGCGATAGTGTGGTGTGTGCTACTTATATTGATATAAGTAGTATATATCGCGAGTTAAAACGTAATATCTGGCAGCAGACGATGAGGTGAAGATCAAGAAAGGAAAAGCGAGAGCACAATGGAATTTGTAGGAAAACGCATGTACAATGGAATGGGAGACAATGGATTAGTGTTTGCAACGGAAACAGTCCAGTTTGATATGATGCATTGATATTTTGCGAATTGACGATTGACTTTATGGTATTCAGATTTTATTGAGATAGTCTGTAATTTTTGTGCTAAATGCATTTGATTGTCCCCACTCGTGTTCTGTTCACTACAATAGGTCTTCCGTTAGCCCCTGTAAGTTTAAAACCGATTCGTGAAGCCGTTCGTTAGAATTTGCTGGGGGAACGCTAACTTCTTCGCCAGTGTCGACGAGGTGGCGAACTCTCGTTGTCACATCCGTGACGTACAACAGACGACTATGTTCCCCGGCTGCGGTTGCCGTTAACGCGTGCCGGCTTGGAAAATTCACGAGTTGTTTTTCTTGTTGGTAGACTTTGAGTTTAAGAAATTGCAGGGTTTTTTGCAATTTCTGAAAGATTTTGTAGTGGCACTGGACAATATCTATACAATCCACAAAGCTGTGAACACGAGACTACTCAGAAAATAGATATTCAATATTTAACGCGGAGAAAGGCGCGAACAAGGAATTGAATGAGTTGGAGTTGATCGAATGGCATGGCTTGGCCATGCAGGCGTGGTCTCTGCTGAATGTTACCTTATATCTTCTA
The DNA here is from genome assembly GCF_000699445.3 of Schistosoma haematobium. Classification (NCBI taxonomy): domain Eukaryota; kingdom Metazoa; phylum Platyhelminthes; class Trematoda; order Strigeidida; family Schistosomatidae; genus Schistosoma; species Schistosoma haematobium. Next base: position 45,422,892 of record NC_067198.1, on the reverse strand, counting down.
TTCATATTAAATATGTTGTTCTTTCTCTAGCCCAACCTTGTTCTACATCATGTATTGGTAATTGATACGATACAGTGAGTTGGTGTAGTCGATGGTGTGACTTCCACGTAAGATCTTATAGATTAGGCAGTTATATCATGACAAATCTACAAATTTAGGATTAGGTCTATTATTAGAGCAGTACTAATATCATAGTAGACCATAATTCTAGATTGGTGAGCCCAACTAAGGAAACGCAACCTATTATTGTTAATCATTATTTCCACCTTAACCTTCTCAATCGGTTTTTATTTGTGTAAACCCATTATTCCAATAGCCCTTTGATTATTGGTCACATATATTATCGTAATGTTATATCTATTAGTTCTCATAACTTAATAGCTCAATCGATAATAAAAGTTGATCATCTATATCAACTAATTAGCTTTGATGGCCTTAATAGCATTCACATGCTTCAGCGACATAGTTTTGTTTAAACGTCAAGCTCTAGCTAATATGACCTGTAAATAGCGTAAATATACATTGACTTACAATGCAATCAAGGACTAAATAGTTGTCTGTATCTAATTATCAGTGTTCCTTCACCTAACACCTCATCCTGTTTTAAACTACGCATTATCCTGTTATATCTTTTCTTCCTACCACTGCCTGCCTAGTTTCATATTTTCGAGTTCCATTGCCAAACAACAAGGATGTCACTTCTCCAAAAACATACGGTGAGTTTCAGATATAAGTTTCCTGCAGTCATAAGGTCATTTGACGCGCGTTATCTAAAAAGGACAGTGGTATTGTTTCTCGTTGAATTAGTTAACTGTTTTGATCGTAAATTACGTAGCAAAACTACGATTTACACTTTAATTGAATCTAATACAGTTAAAGTGAGATTCTATTGAGTGTTTTTGGCTTTTGTGTATTTATTACATTCGAAAGCATTCTTGGTCTGTATCAAAGTGCTTTAGTTAAGGTTTAAAATCTTGCTGAAGTTTGTCTTGTGGTAACCTTTTATTCGTTGACTGACATTTGTGTTCATACTGTGATCATATTGTGTGTTACACCTTGATCTGACTAAAATGGTTGGTAGTACTCGCAAATGTGGACAACCAAACCGTTTGTTCCCTGTGGAGGAGGGAATGCAGTGTGACGAATGCAATAAGTGATTCCACAAAATGCGCACCCGTTTAAGTCCCACCGCATACAAAAGATGTTCGAAGCCTAGCTCACATTGGCTTTGCATGTTTTGCTGTGCCAACAAGGCATTACTAATACAAGAGGCTATGAGCCTATTGGCTTTGGCCTGTAAGAAGAACGATGGCATATGCGCTGACAACACGGGCACTGACAGTGACAAATGTGTCAGGGTAGTACCTGCTGTTATGCGACGTCTCAAACAATCGACGTGAAAGTGAAATCTCCGTGTCGACATTACCAGGGGGAGTAGTACCACCTGGTACTGACATTGTTAATAATGCACCTTTAGTGGGAACCGAAGATCTGGATAAAACAGTCACCGTTCCAAATAGTCCTAGTGTTCTGAGGGATGAAAAGTGGACTACGGTACGTAAGAAACGAAACGAAAAGAAAAAAGCTGTAAACAGTACACAGGTAGTTAGTAACTCACTGGTGGACTCAAATTGTGAGCCACAAATTGCACTACCAAGATCTGATGGTAAGAGTGAAACCCATCCTGGCGTGACTGAATATTATTGTGAGCAAATTGCGGGAGTCAAACGACCCTGATCCAAAAATTAGACTCGCGCATGACTTAGAAAAGCTAGGAGAATACATTCGTAGTATACCTTTGTGGTCGACGTACTTTTAGAGATAACACTTTCCTCGTCTATATTTCCAGGGGTTGAACTTCTACCGGGAGGTTCACTTGTTGACTTATAATATGCTGATGACGTAGTTTTATTTGGTAAAGACGCTGAAAAAATGCAGTCTTCTGACCACTCTAAGCAACAATGCAAGCATGTTCGGGATGAGATTCTCCCCCTCGAAATGCAAAATGTTGCTTCAGGATTGGGTTACATCTACACCCGAACTAGTGATAGGGAGTGAAGTAATTGAGCGTGTCGATCGCTTCACTTATCTTGGAAGTCTCATCAGCCCTTGTGGTCTGGTGTGTGACGAAATCTCAGCACGGATACAGAAGGCTCGACTAGCTTTTACCAATTTGCGTCATTTATGGCGTAGGCGAGATATCCGTCTATCAAACAAAGGACGGGTTTACTGCGCAGCAGTTCGTTCCGTCCTACTTTATGGCAGTGAAACATGGCCGGTAAGAGTAGAGGGTATTCGTAGGTTACTAGTATTCGATCATAGGTGTCTTTGAAACATTGCTCGTATATCATGGGACCATCGAGTAAGTAACACAGTTGTTAGGAAACGGGTACTAGGTAAGGATGAAAAATCAATTGATGACGTAGTGAAACTTCATCAGTTGAGATGGCTGGGACACGTGTTACGTATGCCCAACCACCGACTGCCTCGACGTGCTATGTTCAGTGGTATAGGAGTAGGTTGGAAGAAAGGTAGGGGCGGCCAAACCAAAACATGGCACAAATCCATGAAGTCACTGACAAGTGGACTGAGTCATGTTGGTAGGTGTAGACTACCTGGTTGGGGACCACGAGATGATAGCAACCGATGGTTAGAGACCCTGAATGACATGGCTCAAAATCGTTTTCAATGGCGCAGGTGCATCCACTCTTTGTGTTCTCCCAAATTCTAATCTTCTGAATTCTTCATGTCCCTTTTTTCCTCTTTCCAAATTTGTTTCACTGGATTATACTCTTTAAATAACATCTCCAAACCCTAATCTTCCCGATTACTGCTTATACTCTTATTACCTCTATCACTATGGGATTTGAGTCGACAACTGCATCTCTGTGCTAATGTGGCGTGGCAACTCGAACTGATGTACGTACGTACGAAGTTCTACGTTGTTACTGATAACTCCAAAGGAGTTCAGGTCAAAAAATTAGCAAGAGGACCGAGGACAATGTTGAACCCCGTCCATGCAGACTCCTTAAGATAATCCTAGGATCAGAGTAGCAACGGGATCTTTTGTTAAGTAGCGCTCGTTGTCACGACAATTTTGACATCCAAGTTAGACCTGACATGTCTCTCGAAGATAGAATAAAAAGGAAGAAAGCGCTAGCTGAACTTGAAACCCGTCGGCAAAACTACGAGGAAAATCTCCGGCTAGTGGGTTTTCGGATAGTCAGGTCTGGGAAGCGAATGCTGCCAAGGCCTGTGTGGATAGGCTGTTCTACTTAGGAGTTTTATATGCCAACGCTCGTAGTCTTCGAAATAAGTTCTATGAGCTAGAAGCACTAGTGGACAGGAAAAAGCCACTCATCGTAGCAGTGACAGAAACTTGGTTAGTCCATGACTTTGACATTACACCAGTATTATTCAGATAGACATAGATGTAGAAAAGGAGGTGGCGTCCTGTTATACATGGCCAATAATATAAATATCCGCTCCTCTGCTAGAGAATCGCATGATAGCGGTACTTGTGAAATCATTAGCTGTAAATTGGCTATCGGATGTAGTACATTTATGCTCGGTGTCATCTATCGTAGCCCGATCTGCTTAGCTGATGACTTTAGTTTAGAGTACATTCATCTTTGGAGTGCAAATACCAGATGCTTGATAATAGGAAACTTTAATGTACCCGATATTAGATGGACTGAGATGACCACAGAAGGATCTATAAACTCCTTTGATAGTAGGTTCGTGATAACAATAATGGAGCATGCACTAGTGCAGCATGTATCCAAACCCACACGTTTTGGTGTTAACCAAGGTTCTTCTCTGTTGGACTTGGTAATCATTCATGTGACTGAGGATATTGTCGACCTAAATATTCTTCCATCGTTAGTGAATAGCGATCACGCTGTTTTGTCATTCGCGTTTAGAACTAGGGACATGTTATACGATCAGGTTACTCCTCGCCCAAATGTATGGAAAGCTAACATATCAGCCATTCAGGAATGCGCTGCTAAGACAGACTGGTTGGTAGATACTAGCTTATCAGTTGAAGAAGCATGGTCTGTATTTAAAGGTAAGTTTAGTCTGGTTACGTCCCCGTTCATACCATACCTGGTGCCACGAAGACCGAATAACAGTCCACCATGGATAACTAAACCAGTAAGGAAACTTCTTAGGAAAAGGAAGAAGCACTGGAATATGTTCATCTCTACTGGCTTAGAACAATACAGATCCAGTTATTGTAAGATTAGGAATGCCTGTAAAGCGTTAATAAGCAAGACTAGACTATCATACGAAAAACAATTGGTTAGGGATTCTAGACATAGTCCGAAACGGTTGTTCTCGTATATAAAAAGGCCAACTAAGAGAAGCGATAGAATTCCATCACTTTTGATACGAGATAATCCGTTAATCTTAGCAGAGAATGATGCCGGAAAAGCTGAAGCTTTATCGGAATATTTTAGTAAGGTGTTTTCTATCGGTAATGAGGAACGACCAATGATTCATCGCGACCGTGACGGCTCGCTGATGGATCCTGTAGTCATTGAGAAAGATACTGTTTTAAGGCTACTTCAGCATCTCAAACCTGATAAGTCCAGTGGTCCTGATGACATTCATTGTGAAAGCCATATCAGATGAAATTGCTGAACCATTAGCGATACTATTCGACATGTCTCTGAGACAGTCCAGACATCCTAGAGACTGGAAAGACGCCATAATAAGTCCGGTGTATAAGGCTGGGAGTAGGGATTTAGTTAGTAACTGTAGACTCGTTAGCTTAACTAGTGCAGTTGTAAAACTGATGGAGAAAACCATCCGGATAACTGTTATAAACTATGTTGAAGGGCAAAATCTTTTCTCCAGGGCACAACATGATTTTCGGAAAGGCCTATCTTGCTTGACAAATCTTCTCATTGCACGAGAAGATTGGGCTGCAGCAAAGGATCGGAATGCCACCTGTGGATGTGATTTTCATAGATCTAAATAAAGCCTTTGATAAGGTTTCCCACTCTGGTCTTAAATTCAAACTGGAACGTTTTGGAATCCATTATACAGTCGTCGATTTGATAAGTAACTTTCTCCATGACAGGAGACAAGGGGTAAGGGTTAATGGGGCTCTCTCCTCGTGGGTACCTGTAAAAAGTGGGGTTCCCCAAGGTACAATCCTAGGTCCTCTTCTCTTTTTACTTTATGTAAATGAATTGCCAACTGTAGCAAAATCATCCGTTCTACTCTTCACTGATGACATAAAGATTTGGAGACCCATACATAGTATGTCGGATAGAATAGTATTACAGGACGATCTTAGCTCATTGGTGGCATGGTTAGACAGGTGGTCACTAGAAGTAAATCCTAATGAGAGTGTAGTGATGCAGTTAAATAACTCTGATGAATCGTATGACTATACACTACGTGGATTTGTGCTACCCAAAGCAAGAAACTATAAAGATTTAGTAGCCATATTAAGCAATGATCTCAAAACGAATAGTCACTGTAAGGCTGCTGCTGCAAAAGGCTATAGGGTATTATGGTCATTCGTAGGTCTTTCCAGTATTTAGATGATGAAATGTTTAGATTACTATACCCGATTTATGTGCGACCACATTTAGAATACGGGATTCAAGCAGCGTGTCCTTGTTTCAAGTATGAAGCAGATATGCTAGAAAGAGTCCAACGACGAGCTACTAAGATGGTACAAGGTCTATCTGGCCTATCTTATGAAGACAGACTGAGACACCTTAACTTATTTCCGTTATCTTACCGTAGAATACGGGATGATCTAATATTGGCCTATCGTATACTGAACGATGACCTTGGTATTAACATGTCTTATCTTTTGCTTCCGTCTAGAACCGATCATTTGAGAGGACATTTGAAGAAAGTTCAAAAACCGAGATCAAACCGTTTACGTCTCAGTCAGTCAGTCAGCTACAACGTAGGACCAGGCACATATATGCATCGGTCCAGGTTGCCATACCGCATCAGCACAACAAGATGAACACCGGATTCATAGCAGTGGTTGGGTCAAAGGTGGTAATATATAAGAGAAAGGTTGCATATAGGGATGAAGTACAGGAAGAAAGAATTAGTTCGTAGAAAGAAAGATATGAAGCGATTTTAATCTCTTAGTTTAAGGGAAGACAGAGAGTGTATACACGGACGCCATTGTGATCGATTCTGAGCCATGTCACCAAGTCTCCAACCCTCGGTTACGAAAGTCACGCGAACCCCAACCAAGTAGTCTGCATCTACCAACATGGCTCAGACTAGAGGTTAGTGTCTTCAAGCACTGATGCCACGTTTTGGTTTGGCCGCCCCTAATTCTCTTCCAACTATCTCTAACACCCATTAGCATTGCACGACGTGGTAATCGGTGTTCAGGCATAAGTAACACGCGGCCCAACCATCTCAGTCGATGAAGATTAACAACCTCATCAACTGATTTACCGTTTCTCGCACCTAGGAGTGAATTACAGGAATTATCTACCGGAACATGTTATATCAGCACCGTCTGTTAATATATTCAAAACGAGGTTGGACCTCCACAGTATTACAAACTGCAAGGATTAATGTAGGTCGATAGACCTCCTATCCTTATTACTGAAGACTGAGGACCGAAGATTTTCGATGGCTCGTTTAATGGCGACCACACAATTATCTGGATTCATTCGATGGTTCTGATCCGAGCGAGTAGAAAAAACGTTAACAGCATCAAGCACCCTGGAATTAATTGCCATACTGCATGTTTTATTCTGGATACTTTTGGATCATTACTACTCCTAAGGAATGGCGTCATATGTGTCGTCCACTGAATAATATAATTTTTAGAAATAATCCAGGCGAGTTCAACTATCTTACTTAATGATTTTTTGCACTGAACATATATATGTTTTCCAGTTGCTTTTGCCATATATTTGTAAGTGTCCCTAGGCTAAATGCAGCAACTTCTTATGGAATGTTTATAACGCATCATATTCCTGCCTGAAGTTTCATAAGCAGTCTTAACTTTAAAATTATTTATCTGGTCATGTTCATTATTTTTAAATTGTCATATACGTCAGCAACCTGCATATTAACCTGACCCGTACATACGTTACACTATATCTTCATGCCTTCTAAATTTAGGAATCATCTGAATCACATTTAACATTTATCAATAAACCCACCATAGTCGTTGTCACTAATCGTATTTGGGTTTATGGATTGGTTTATCATATTAGCAGCCGAAAATACGGACATAGTTTAGGTAATAAGATTACAACTTTAGGTACTATCAACTGCACTAGTCAAATAACTAAATCACCAGGTAGCTGTTGGTTAAACAAACGTTTAAAATCAAAACTCCGTAGCCTACTAGAATTAACACTAAACGAACATTTCTGAATTGAAATTTATAATATAATTAGGCGTCTCGGATTCTTTAACGTTATAAATTTCTGGTAATTTCGAATCACCTAAAGCAACAATACCTATTTTTCCACTGGCTAATCCTCAATCAACACTATAACTAGTTAAACGTAATATATTCAGGATATCGTCATAAAGCATTGTCATTACTTGACAATCACGTAATATGATTGATGAAATTAATGAAACTATTAACAAAGTCGGTCAGCAAATTGACTTATAATTATCACTAGTGTTGTTTTTCTTTTATCTCCATTCACTACAGATGACTACAGTATGTTTCTTTATCAGTTGCTCATTCAGTAAATATCTCAAAACCTTGTCAGTCTTATTGATGGTTTAGCGACACAATCATGCATGCAAATAATCAGTATAAGCAGTCGAGCAAATCTCCTGCAAACTGAAAACACCAATGTCGAATTTACCCCAACACTGACTAAGGTTCAAGTCATTATAATAGACGTGAGTTGGGAGTGTACTCCCCTTGGTTACAACTTATGTACTCCCTGATAATCACATGAACATCACTCATTATTAGTGATCTTGTAAAAACTTGTTTAGCCAAATACATCTTGCACCACCACATCACTTAGTAATATGACACATAGGCTTAACTGATTTCAATAACTTGCAACCACTATATCTCAATTAAATCGTATTCCGCCTTATGATAAACTGCATACTTTCAACTAACTTGTATGCCCAATCAGCCGTCAGATATAAATATGTATAAATAGTCTATGGCAACACAGAACATTGAGTCTAGAGCATGTCTCTAACGAAAACACTCATGTTTAACGATTTGTTCCTAGCTATCTGTCCCAAATTCATATAATCATCACTCACGTATTCAAATTTTGTTTTGATAACCATTCATGTGTATTAGTAGTATTACTAAATTCTATCACGGTCAAGTAAAAATGAGGTTGAGGAAATCTTCCTGTAACTAAATAAACCGTATCAAACTAACTGGAACACTAGTTGGAATTCTTCTCCACGGTAATACTTTTGTTCCTTCAGTTAGCCTACTAATACAAATGCAATTGAAAATCAACTCATGGACAACTTACTAGCATGAACGTTATTTGATTTTATAATTTAAACCAAAACTAATTCTAATATTTCTACAATATTGATTGCTTTTATTATTTCTAAACAGAAAATACATACTACCTACACGTTAAGTTATTAACCAACGGCTATTAACACGCATCGTTTTATTATTATTATTGTAATCCCATTTTTTATAGCTCAAATAATCTTCACACAAATTTCCATTTCAAGCGTGTTAGGCATGAAGGCAGATATTTTAAAATTATTACGTGTATTTCTCGACCAGATGCTGCCGCCTTTTTGATTTATTTTTCAGCTTATCATTACCCGGGGGATTCTTACTAGTCTTGGTAACCTTCGGCGCACGACAATCCCATCCAATTCGGTATCGAACCAATATCACGTTGATTCTGGTGGGAGAGTAGTGTAGTGGCATTGTACAATAGCCACACAATCCACAAAGCTGTGAACACGAGACTACTCAGAAAATAGATATTCAATATTTAACGCGGAGAAAGGCGCGAACAAGGAATTGAATGAGTTGGAGTTGATCGAATGGCATGGCTTGGCCATGCAGGCGTGGTCTCTGCTGAATGTTACCTTATATCTTCTATTCATATTAAATATGTTGTTCTTTCTCTAGCCCAACCTTGTTCTACATCATGTATTGGTAATTGATACGATACAGTGAGTTGGTGTAGTCGATGGTGTGACTTCCACGTAAGATCTTATAGATTAGGCAGTTATATCATGACAAATCTACAAATTTAGGATTAGGTCTATTATTAGAGCAGTACTAATATCATAGTAGACCACAATTCTACAACTTTCCATACTGGTTATGATACAAGTACCAGTCGGGGTTATCAGTCTCTCGTGGTCTAGAGACAGATCGCTTACGTGAAGTGCTTCTTCGAGGGTGTGTGACCGTTTACGGTCGTTACGAAACTTAAGATAACGTGTAAGTGTATGACACAACTCTGTAATGTCATTCTGGGTCGTTTGAGGCTTTTCTTTGACTGAAAAACCTCGGTATTAGAAGATTTCGTGATTTCTAAAATGTGGTCGGCAGATGCGGCCAGCTCGTTCATGGCGTTGTTGTGAAACGAGAGCAGCACAGCTTGCACCTGTTGAGGAAGTTTGGATACGAAAATTTGTTTGAGCAGGCCATCATCGAAAGTTCTTTGGTTGATAACCTCTCTCATTCGTTGCAACATGTCTGTCGCAGAACCGTGGTGCAGGTCGATGTTATTGAGGAGTTGGTCTAAACTTTGCCTATCGGTTAGGTTGTAGTGGCATTGAACCATAACCACACAATCCTCAAAGGTGAATATGAGATTACTCGGAAAATAGATATTCAATATTTAACGCGGAGAAATACCTAACGATGGAGAAGGCGCGAACAAAGATTTGAATGAATTATAGTTGATCATATGGCATGGCTCGGCCATGCAGGCATGGTCCTTGCGGAATGTTAGCTTATATCTTTTATTCGTATTGAATATATTGTTCTGTCTCTAGTCTAACCTTGTTCTAAAAGGTTTCCTAGTTTAAGAACAGAACGTCTCAGCGTTTCGTAAGGTTCAGAAACATCACTAGTAAACATACTAGGTTTTACGTATCTGCTGAATTCGCGCAGTAGTGCCTTGACTACTGCGAGGAATTGTGCACGTGTCGACCACGCCGTGTTCAGAGAAGTCGGGTTCTGCCACAAGTATTCGGAGTTTGAAAACGCTTTAACCAGTAACACCTTCTAATATTAATCGTACCCAACAAGTGAAATCAAAAGACAGAAAGGAGGAGGTTCGATTGCAGGGGTTGTTGAGGACGCCGTTCCCACTCGTGACTTGGTGCGGATACATGACCGAGCGCCTTCAGCTAGGTGAGTCCATTAAAACTAATGTGGTAGCATCCAATGTTGAAAACTTACAGAGCTATTTACTTTGAGGATTTATTTACCACTACAGGGTAATCCATGCTATGCACCCCTCTCAACAACTCTCAAGCTTCGGCCATACGCATCCCGAAATATTAAAGGCGTTCATTCCCGAAATCTGTAATGACTGGGTTTGAAATATTTAGATCATAAGGCTGGTACGAACAAAAGTGTTTGTCAATTCCTGAATTTTCGTGACACTAATTAAAAACAACACGTCTTGTTGTGGACACTTTACTAACCATATCTCTTATAAACCCACAAAAATGGCATATGTACACAGAAATCATGTTTTCATTGCAAAGCTGAAAAAAAGAAAACCATTCAATTAACATATTATGGAACTTGATTTCGAGGGTTTTACGTTAGTAAGGGCCGACAGAATACAAAAGCGTAAAGGAGGTGGAGTAGATCTATTCATTAGGAATTCTATCCCATTGGCCATTATCAACAGTGTATCCCATGAGAGTGGGACGTGTGAATTAGTTAGTCTCCGCTTGAAATGCAAGGGACAAGAGCTGATGATTGGTTTGGTCTATCGCAGTCCAAGCTGTGAGGTAAATGAAGTCCTGCTGAGCAGTCTCAATACTTGGTCACAAAGTGGTCGATGTCTAATCCTAGGGGACTTTAATGCACCTATGGTAGACTGGGAAAATCTGCGAACTGAATCGTCAGAAAATTCCTTCGAGCAGGAACTAGTTGATGCGGTTATCACATGTGCCCTAGTGCAACATGTGAAAGAAGCGACTAGGTACGACCCGGACACCGAATTATCCTTACTAGATCTTGTACTGACTCACTATGAGGATGACGTTGCGAACCTCCATCATATGCTACCTCTAGGTAAAAGTGGTCACACAGTTTTTATTTTCGACTTCCATATAACTGTCAGTCACGAGCACGCGTCAGCCCAATCCAGACCTAACGTCTGGAAAGCAAATATACCAGATATCATGCACTCAACATCGTTAGTAGATTGGACAATAGAACCAGAGTCCTCAATTGAAGTGGCTTGGGACGCATTTCGAAATTCATACTTAAAAGTTACCACACCCCATATCCCTTGGACTATACCAAGGGGACCGAGAAACTCCCCACCATGGTTCAGTAGGGAGGTCCGCATTCTTCTCCGTTATAGTTATAGTTAGTAATGATCTCAGAACCACGGATGATTCAAGGGAGGCTCTGGCAAGAGGTCTTGGATATTATAGGCTATTTGTGAAGCGTTTCGTAACTTTGATGAAACAATGTCCAGAATATACTGCTTGGCGTAAATGAGTCAGAAAATCAGCATGGAATTCAAATGGGTTCTTGTTTCAAATACGAAGCAAACATACATGAGTAGATTCGACCGCAAGAAAAAAAGACTATTTATTTTCGTTTGAGTTCGTTTTATGAAGGCAAAATGGAAAGTCTCGAATAAATTTTGTTCTACTCCTTTACATTAGGAAGTATCCTAAAATCAGTGTGTGGTTTTGACTATAAACTTGAAATTGTTGTCTTATCCTTCTCCGTAAGGGAAGGAGAATGTGGGATAGATTTAGGTTACTGGGGACTGATGAAACTAAATCCCAGTATAAAAAAGTCCGGAATACCTGTGCCTCGACCCTCCATAAGTCTAGAAAATTGTACGAAGAAAAGATTGTTAAGGAATCCATAGAATGTCCTAAACGTTTGTATTCTTATATAAACCCAAGGACAAAGAGAAGAGGAAATATTCCTGCACTATGAGGAGACAGTACTGCCGCGTCACTAGTGGAGGACGACTTTGATAAGGCTCAAGTGCTCTCAAACTACTTCAGCAATGTATATACCATAGAAGCACCCTTACCATCAGCACATACAGATCCCTCCACACATACACTGGATAGCGTGACCATTAAAGAAGTTGATGTCTTTGGTCTACTAAATAAGCTTGACATAGGTAAATCCATGGGGCCCGATGAATTACATCCTAGGCTACTGAAGGAATTATCCAACTTCGTTGCGAACCCTTTAAATATATGCTTTAACCTATACGTAACTCAGGATCGTTTACCCAAAGACTGGAAAAACGCCATAGTAAGTCCTGTCTTCAAAGCAGGTACGAAACACAAACCTGAGAATTACCGCCCCGTTAGCCTAACTAGTGTGGTTGTTAAAATCTTAGAAAAGATTATTCGGAAGGAGCTGTTTAAGTATCTCGATAAAAACCGGATACTTTCGGAGAAGCAGCACGGCTTCAGAATAGGTTGATTTCTTTCACTAACTTCCTAGTGGCTCGTGAAAGCTGGTGCGCTCTTAAGGACCAGAAGCTACCTGTAGGCGTAGCCTTCATTGATTTTAATAAAGCTTTTGACAAAGTTCCGCACAACCGGCTGTTATATAAGTTAAGAAATGTCGGGATTGGAGGCAATCTATTTATGTGGATAAAAGACTTCCTAGTTGGGCGTCAACAAAGAGTACGAGTGAACTCAAAGTTATCTAGCTGGGAAACTGTGCTTAGTGGAGTGCCACAGGGTACAGTTTTGGGGCCAGTGCTATTCCTCTTGTATGTAAATGACCTTCTTCGTCTCCTATCATCATCGGTCTTGTTGTATGCTGACGATGTCAAGATATGGAGAACAATACGATGTGAGGGTGATAACATAGAACTCCAAAATGACCTGAAGAAATTATCTGAATGGTCTCAAACCTGGCAGTTGCCGATAAATACTTCCAAGTGTGTTGTGATGCATATCGGTCATCAAGGTACAGATACGTACACGATGAATAACACTGAGCTACCTGTCGTCCAGACATATAATGATTTAGAAGTCATCGTTAGCCAAGACTTAAAGACTACTGCATACTGCCGTGCAATAGCCGCCAAAGGTTTTAGAACCTTATGGTCAATACGTAGGGCTTTTAGTCATGTTGACGCCAAGAAGTTTTTGATTTTGTATACAGTGTTTGTACGTCCTAAACTTGAGTGCTGCATACAAGCGGCCAGCCCATGTTTAGAAAAAGACAGTGAGCTTCTGGAAAGGGTTCAGAGAACGGCGACTAAGCTGATTCCCGGAATAGCGAAGCTTCCGTATGAAGCTCTGGCGGACATTATTTCAAAACCGCTTGCGACACTCTTCAACATGTCCTTTCCACTCGCTCAACTCCTTAGAGATTGGAAGGAAGCTATAGTCAATCCTATAAATTTAGGATGGTCAGAGACAGATAGTATCTAACTACCGGCCTGTTAGTCTAACTAGCATAGTCGTTAAGTTACTTGAAAAGATAATTCGGGTTAGGTTGCTAAGCCACATAGATTTACACAATCTGTTAGCTCCTGAGCAACACGGATTTCGTAACAAGCGTTCATGCTTGACTAACTTGCTTATTGCGAGGGAGGATTGGACAGCAGCTATAGATAACGGTCTGTCTGTTGATGTGATATTCATAGATTTTAGCAAGGCATTCGACAAGGTTTCACACGTAGGTCTTATGCAGAAGCTCACGAGCTTCGGAATAATAGGTACTGTGCATGAGTGGATAGGAAATTTCCTATGTGACCGCAGACAGAGAGTGAGGGTCAACGGAACGCTATCCGATTGGAAGCCGGTCAAAAGTGGTGTACCCCAAGGCACCATCTTAGGCCCTCTGCTCCTCCTTCTCTACGTTAATGAGTTACCGCTGTTACTTAGGTCGTCGACATTATTGTTTGCGGATGATGTAAAAATCTGGAGAACAATAAAAAGTGCGGCTGATCATCTGGATCTTCAAGCTGACTTAGACGATTTAGTTAGATGGGCTCGAGAGTGAGGCTTAGAAATCAATGCTAGGAAGAGTGTGCTAATGCACATCGGTCACGGTAATAGTTACCGTTACACTATTGAGGGTAAACCTCTTCAAAGCGTTCAAGAGCATAAAGACTTAGGAGTAGTATTAAGTCATGATTTAAAAAACAAATACGCATTGCAAAGCAGCCGCTGTCAAAGGTTTTCGTGCGTTATGGTCACTTCGCCGAGCGTTCAAATCTTTTGACGAGGAAACGTTCCGAATTTTATATCCCACCTATGTAAGACCACATTTAGAGTACTGTATCCAAGCAGCTAGCCCGTGTCTGGTAAAGGATACTAACTCCCTTGAGCGTGTCCAGCATGTAGGAACGAAATTAGTGAAGGGTCTTTCTAGACTCCCTTACGATGAGTGTTTAAAACGCCTAAATCTTTTCCCCTTGTCGTATCGTAGGACACGAGGTGACCTTACACTGGCATTTCGTATCTTCAATTATGATTTGGGTGTTAATATGTCTTGTCTTTTTGCTCCCTACAGCACTAATAATCTCCGAGGTCATAGCAAGAAGGTTCATAAACCACGATCTAATAAACTTAAAGTGGTGTCCCGTTTTTCTCATCGAGTAGTCAATCATTGGAACGCCTTACCCGAACAAGTGGTATCAGACCCATCAGTGAATACTTTCAAGGAGAAACTGGACCTTCACTGGAAAGCAGTGTGTCAGGATTAATACAGGTTCATCAACCTACTATCCTTATTACTGAAGACTCGGTGTGAAAAATAAAAATCCAGGTGTAGATGATTTTATCTAGGTTTTTGAACTTAGTATGTCCTCTCAAATGATCTGTCCTATATGAAAGGAAATGTCAACTCATTAATGCCAATGGGCATTGACTTACGTTAATCGTTCGGTATACGACAAACCAATATTGAGTTACCCCGTAATCTGCAGTAAGATAATAGAAGTAAGTTTGGATGTCTCAGTCTGTCTTCATGAGATAGATCTGTGAGACTATAGTTTATAGACAACCTCGAGAGTGTCCATCCGTACATTACGGTTAATTGAGGGTTATAAACTCTCACTAACTTATTGGTGGCTCGTGAAAGCTGGTGCGCTCTTAAGGACCAGAAGCTACCTGTAGGCGTAGCCTTCATTGATTTTAATAAAGCTTTTGACAAAGTTCCGCACAACCGGCTGTTATATAAGTTAAGAAATGTCGGGATTGGAGGCAATCTATTTATGTGGATAAAAGACTTCCTAGTTGGGCGTCAACAAAGAGTACGAGTGAACTCAAAGTTATCTAGCTGGGAAACTGTGCTTAGTGGAGTGCCACAGGGTACAGTTTTGGGGCCAGTGCTATTCCTCTTGTATGTAAATGACCTTCTTCGTCTCCTATCATCATCGGTCTTGTTGTATGCTGACGATGTCAAGATATGGAGAACAATACGATGTGAGGGTGATAACATAGAACTCCAAAATGACCTGAAGAAATTATCTGAATGGTCTCAAACCTGGCAGTTGCCGATAAATACTTCCAAGTGTGTTGTGATGCATATCGGTCATCAAGGTACAGATACGTACACGATGAATAACACTGAGCTACCTGTCGTCCAGACATATAATGATTTAGAAGTCATCGTTAGCCAAGACTTAAAGACTACTGCATACTGCCGTGCAATAGCCGCCAAAGGTTTTAGAACCTTATGGTCAATACGTAGGGCTTTTAGTCATGTTGACGCCAAGAAGTTTTTGATTTTGTATACAGTGTTTGTACGTCCTAAACTTGAGTGCTGCATACAAGCGGCCAGCCCATGTTTAGAAAAAGACAGTGAGCTTCTGGAAAGGGTTCAGAGAACGGCGACTAAGCTGATTCCCGGAATAGCGAAGCTTCCGTATGAAGCTCGACTGGCCAAGCTGAACCTTTTCCCGTTGTCATATCGCAGAACTAGAGGCGACTTGATTACAGTTTTCAAATTGCTTAGTGCCAAATTTGCACCTGATATGCCCTCATTTTTCTTGTCTTTCAAAACAGGGAATTTACGAAGACACTCCAACAAAGTTCACAAGCCCAGAACAAATTACTTGTCAGCTGACTATCGACTTTCCCACCGAATCATCAACGAGTGGAATTCCTTACCTCAGCACGTGGTTGAGGCTCCGTCCGTCGATTCCTTCAAAAGAAAGTTGAATGAACTGAGATACCACCATTGCCAGGACTAACACAGGCCATCAGGCCTCCTGTCCTTCCCAAACTGAAACTGATTCTGTAATAAAAGCTAAATTAATAGCGGACGCATTCAAAAAATGGCGCTGCATTTTTCGATGGCAATACCCCGAAGTTCGCACGGTTTAACGCGTCCTACTTGTCATTGATTGTTAATTTTCATGGCTGGAAAGGGATCAAAAGGGTTCGCTTTGTTTCAGATCAATAGTCAAGATGTGTGGGATGCAGACGATCGGGAATATCTGAACATAATATCACCTAAAGGTTGTTTGTCAATTTATTTATTATTTTGTGTTAGTTGTGCAAAAAACAGCACAAAAAGTTCTGGACATGCACAGACAAGAGTCGGCTATCGCTGAAAAGCAGGATAACAGACAAAGAAATGTAAGGCTGAGAAAATGCTACTTTCTATGACTTTTGCCTTCTACTTTGAGAGATTCCGGTGATGTCAAATATGAACGATATATTTATACATATACTAGTGTAACGTGTTTGTCCCCGTTTTTATTCACTTTCATTTTTAATGTTTTTAAGGATTGTTTTTTATGTAGATTGCAGTTGTAGTTGCTGTGTCTTCCTATATAATTGCTCCCTTTGCATAATGTATAACGTTATCCCAGAATCTCTAAATAAGGACATCCTTTCAATCTATAGCTCCGAGCCACTCTATAAATTGTACCTAGAAAAGAGGGAACCAGGTTGGTGCTGTTTATCCATGATATTCGTACGCATGTATTTCTTAGCTCAATTTAAACTACTAACTCAAATTCAGATTTGTATAGTAAAGACAGAACTCCTACGACCTGTGCTATTCCTTTCCTAGTATGCTTCTGTGAGTGTTTTATCTTGAGTCAGTCAGTTGGAGGTGCGGACATCCCTACTTCGTGTAACAGGTTCCAATAATTGATGACTCAGTGTGAAAACCTGTATGCCACAAGTATTTTGTTTGTTTTCGACTTTTCTATTCGCCTGCTATATCCTTTGAAATTGCACAGGTAGCTGCCCTCTGTGCTTTTTCTAGGATGTACGAGTCACCTTTTAAAGAGGTTTGCAGCCCAAACTCAGTTCTCAAGTTTCGTTCTCACTAAGGTTGTGTATACTGTAGTAAACATAGTAGTATCTAACTTGGTGGATGTCCGTCTTAAAGCCCATAGAGTTCTAAGCCCCTTAGCTGCAACCTCAGGGCAATGGGACGTAGTCTTAATATCATGACTCTTTGTCATGGATATATTATACCTTCTCAATCCAAGAGATTGGATCGATGGGCAGAACACTTTAGGGATCAGTTCAACTGGCCTTCAGCCACATTTCGGTTCCCCACGATCTCTAGTCAACCTGAATGGCAAGTTAATGTAGGTCCTCCGTCCCTTTACGAAGTTGAAAAAGCCATAGGAAATCTGAAACGAGGGAGAGCAGCAGGCCCTGACAGGTTTACTCCTGAGATTTTAAGGATGGTGGTCCAGTATTAGCAATGAGATTAACCGAGGTCTTAGGTAGAATTTGGGAACTGGACGTAATCCCATCTGACTGGTCTCAATCACTGATTGTGCCAATCTATAAGAAAGGACAAAAGTCCTCTTGTAACAATCACAGAGGAATCAGTTTGAATAATATAGTGTCTAAAATATTAGCTTCAATAATACTTCGACGCCTAATCAAAGCTCGTGAAGAGCAGATTAGAGAAAACCAGGCCGGTTTTCGACCTGGACGTGGTTGTATAGATCAGATATTCACACTACGTCAGGTTCTAGAACACACACACGTTCAGACTTCCCACAATGGTAGTATTTCTCGACCTTAAGGCGGCATTCGACTCTGTTGATCGTGAGGTTCTATGGCAGTGTTTGTCACCGAAAGGAGTACCAAAGAAGTACATTAACCTTATGAAGGCTCTCTACTCGAACACAACTGGTAGAGTGAGAGCTTATGGCGAACTGTCATCAGAATTGATTACCTCAAGTGGTGTTCGTCAGGGCTGTCCACTCTCTCCATTCTTGTTTAACTTTGTCATTGACGTACTTTTAGAGATAACACTTTCCTCGTCTATATTTCCAGGGGTTGAACTTCTACCGGGAGGTTCACTTGTTGACTTATAATATGCTGATGACGTAGTTTTATTTGGTAAAGACGCTGACAAAATGCAGTCTTCTGACCACTCTAAGCAACAATGCAAGCATGTTCGGGATGAGATTCTCCCCCTCGAAATGCAAAATGTTGCTTCAGGATTGGGTTACATCTACACCCGAACTAGTGATAGGGAGTGAAGTAATTGAGCGTGTCGATCGCTTCACTTATCTTGGAAGTCTCATCAGCCCTTGTGGTCTGGTGTGTGACGAAATCTCAGCACGGATACAGAAGGCTCGACTAGCTTTTACCAATTTGCGTCATTTATGGCGTAGGCGAGATATCCGTCTATCAAACAAAGGACGGGTTTACTGCGCAGCAGTTCGTTCCGTCCTACTTTATGGCAGTGAAACATGGCCGGTAAGAGTAGAGGGTATTCGTAGGTTACTAGTATTCGATCATAGGTGTCTTTGAAACATTGCTCGTATATCATGGGACCATCGAGTAAGTAACACAGTTGTTAGGAAACGGGTACTAGGTAAGGATGAAAAATCAATTGATGACGTAGTGAAACTTCATCAGTTGAGATGGCTGGGACACGTGTTACGTATGCCCAACCACCGACTGCCTCGACGTGCTATGTTCAGTGGTATAGGAGTAGGTTGGAAGAAAGGTAGGGGCGGCCAAACCAAAACATGGCACAAATCCATGAAGTCACTGACAAGTGGACTGAGTCATGTTGGTAGGTGTAGACTACCTGGTTGGGGACCACGAGATGATAGCAACCGATGGTTAGAGACCCTGAATGACATGGCTCAAAATCGTTTTCAATGGCGCAGGTGCATCCACTCTTTGTGTTCTCCCAAATTCTAATCTTCTGAATTCTTCATGTCCCTTTTTTCCTCTTTCCAAATTTGTTTCACTGGATTATACTCTTTAAATAACATCTCCAAACCCTAATCTTCCCGATTACTGCTTATACTCTTGCTACCTCTACCACTACGGTATTTGAATCGACCACTGCATCTCTGTACTAATGTGGTGTGGCAACTCGAACTGATGTACGTACGTACGAAGTTCTACGTTGTTACTGACTGACTCCAAGATTCTTGTGAGACCGCACGACGGGTACAGGCACTTCCCCTATGCTGTACCTATTTACCTTTGTATCCCTAACATGCTTGCAGACACACTTGCAGATCCACTTTTTAGAATATCTAAGTCCGCCTGAAGATCATATGCACCTGTGTCTCCTGCTACTTCTCGTTAGATTCCTACATTATCAGCGTATAGTAACACTGGGGACTAAGTCATACTTGGGAGTTAATTTACATACAGTATGAAAAGTAAAGGATCTAGGATAGAGCCTTGTGTTGCTTCGCTAAGTACTGTTTTCCAGAAGGAGTACTTGGAATTTATTCCAGGAAATTTTTAAGCCGTTTTAGGAGAGGTCTGACGGTACCTAGATTTTCCAGCTTCAAGAGTAGTCTATTTGTTGGCACCTTATCAAATGCTTTGCTGAAGTTTATATAGAAAACATCCGCTGGTTTTCATTATCTAGAACTTTTATCCATTTCTCTCTTACTACTAAGAGATTCGTTTTGTAAGATAAATTTTTTCTGAAGCCATGTTCTATGTTCAACAAGCTGTTGGTTTCCACGAATGTCATTATGGTCTTTTTGACTATTCTTTCCAGTGTTTTAACCACGACACTGGTGAGACTGGTAGGTCTTTGGTTTGATGGAAGTTGTCTTGACCCTGTTTTATATTTTGGAGTGACGATCGCATCCTTCGAGTCCGCAGGTAACTCACCTTGGCCAATTGACAATCAATATCATAGTCAATGGGGCAGCAATATATTGTGCAATTAGTCTCAAGGTTTTAGGGTGTAGTTCACCCAGGCCTGTTGACTTTTCTATGTCTAAAGCGCTAAGGACCTTAAGTACATCGTCTCGATCGAAGTCTAAAGTAAGCAGATGACTTTGTACTTGGGTCTAGTTCTTCGTGACTGAAAACTGTCCCGAAATTGTCTGCCATAGCCTCTGCTCTTTCCTGATCATCCTCTATCATTCAAGATCCACTTCCTTCCGTGGCTTGGTTGGGAATCCAATGCTGCGTCCTTGCTCTGTGATTTATGTACGAGAATAGTCTCTTAGGCTGCTTGATTACAGATTATGCCAACTACATCCCGGATTTTTGCTGAGCTTCCCAGATTGTAATTATACACTTATTTCTTACCGACCTGTAACGTTCCATCGTACTTGCTATGCCAAGGCTGATGGTTATGTCCCAACATTTCTTTTGTCGTAGTAAACGTCGAATATCCTGATCTATCTGGGGATGGCTGTGCTTCTTTTTTGGGACTGTCTAGGGTATTAAAGGTTGAGTTACTTGATTGTAGAACTGCTGGAAATGACTCCTTACCTCTTCTATTGATGCCCCTGAGTCAATTATTTAGTTTTCAGCCGAGGCTGTAGAGTTGATCGCCTTCATGTCTGCCTTCCATACGTTAGGACGAGCCGGCGCAACTGTTTGACAGGCCATCTCAGCCATGAACTTGAATAATATGACTGCATGATCACTTCTTAAATGTGGGAGGAAAGTCATTTGATCGACATCATAACCGTGTGTGTATGAAGAATATGTCCAAGAGAAACGAGAAGATTCTCTTTACTTATGAAAAATGACTGACCTGTCAATGAGGTCCGTCTTAAGCTGTTTCCTAAAATCTTATCATCTTTGCAGTCCGGTTTGGCGTCAGGCGCGAAGGTCTCACTCTATTTCCTTACTTTTCTTTTTCTGGGTGTAACTGTGTGGCCAATCATTGACCTTATGTCTCTTGACCACACGCTCAGGCTTCGCTCCTCCCTGAGCCTGTTTTGCGTTGACATGTTAATCCGGAACTGAAACCGTAGATTCACCTACCTTAGTGCTACCTATAAAATGTTTCTTCTCAGCGCGCTTTTTCCTTTTTCTCGTAACCATGCCTACATCTGTCTGTTTGTTGTCCGCTACGCTATTGGGGTTCACTTTGGCAGTCTCATCCAAAGCTGGACTCGTGATGACGCTTGCTACTTTCTCAAAAACTGAAATCTGCTGATGTGCTGCCGGCTGTTTATCTGGGAGTATCTTTCTAATTATGTTCGGCAGCTCAATCGCTTGAAGAATCAGGATAGACTTTGTAGAGCAGCATGCTTTGCACAGCCAACGTGATAGTGGTTTGTAGCACCTTTTATATGCAGCCGATGTGAGTCCGGTGCACATGTTTTGACACCACTTGCTGCAGTTGTCACATTACATTCCATCATCGACCGGGAAAAAGCATGCATGTCTACCACAACGATGTTTTACGTGCATCATAAAATTGGTTAGTGATCTCAGAGAGAACAACAAAAAACTGATCTCTAAGATACGTGTCTCCAAAGGCTTTAAAGGTGATAGACGATAAACTCAAAAAGCTGAGGTTTATATGTTACTGTAACTGAAAACAAAACTCCGACTTAAATAGATGCCAAAAAGTTCTTAACACCTTTGGACACAAATAATACTAAAAGATATACTAAACGAGGAAAAAAAATGCCACTGCCGTTTTTGTTCCCGTACTCAAATAGTACAGATGGTAAATTACTTTAGAAAGAATGATGCTCTTGGCGATTACTTCAATTGAAATAAATCCAATTAAAGCGAAAACAGTAATCTTGGTTCTGTTGCATTTAATTATGCTTAAGATGTAAACCATGAATTTGGTCCTAATTTACCTAGAAACCTCTAAGTACGCCCGATTATACTGAAAACTAAATTGAATCAGTCTATAGATAGGTTTGTAGTGAAATAGTAATTCATTAATTAGGGTTGTTTTGTAGAACATTGGAATTTTCAAAGCACTATTATGTCACAAATATATAAATGTATTCAGAAAGGGGTTTCGTGGATATTATAATAATTTAATAGTTGCATTCATGAGTCGATTGAAGCTAGACCACCATGGAAAACATAGAAGCACTGGACGGCCGTTTCGTCCTAGTATTAAACCCCTCAGCGGCGCGCATCCACGATCCTGGTCGCGGGATTCGAACTTAAGACCTATCGGTCTCGCGCTCGAACGCTTAGCCTGTAGACCACTAAGCTGGCATCCAATGGTGTTAATGTCTAGTGGGATCGTGGATGCGCACTTCTAAGGAGTCCCATGCTAGGACGGAACGACCGTCTATTGCTTCCAGGTTTTCCATGGTGGTCTATTAAATTGATATAAATATTTATTCTTTTGTCCACCAAGCCTGCTACTTTTTGATGTTTTGCCGAGTCGCGAAAGCCACATTTTGATGCTTCCTGCGAACACCTCCCGCGTTGTCGCGGAGCTATTGCAGGTGTAAGAAGTCAAGTTCACTATGTACTGGTGCAAATAACTGGTTCTTTGTTGCAAAACCTGATTTTATGAATTGGGAACATTCAGCGTCTGTGTTCAGTAAAGTTGTATCCTAAAGATTGTTCATATCCAGTATTTATACATACTGAATATATAGTCTTTGGTGGTTTGATCATGTTTAATGCATGTTTCAGTTGATTTTCTGTCAAGTATCGTTCGTCGACTATGGTCCTGGGTAGAAAATTGAGAGGGACTAAATTTGTTATATGACTCTGTGGAATGATGCATAGTTGTATTGAAAACTATCGGTCCATCATCACCCCTTGGTTGGGGTTTAAGATCCAAAAACTCAGAACCATGTTAGTGTACCAGCTGGTTGATAATAAAAACTGCAGATTGTTTCACCGTAGTTTTCTATTGATGCCTCTTTGTAATAATGTTTGTGTTTAAATAAATAAGTCATTACAGAATTTGACAGTTTTTATTCATTTGGTGAACGTGTGCATTAGATTTGTTCTGCACTGCGTCTAGCCTCAAGGCGAGGTATTCTTCTGTTTGGCATGGTATGTTTATGAGGACTATTTTACTCTTACAGTAATTTCGCCCAAATATATATGGGTAATATGTAATTGTCAGCGTCTGACATCCACTTAAAACTGTTATCTTTGTCCGTAATATCTTACATACTTTATCAATTTATTCTTTCCATTGTTTTCAGATTGAATCTCTTGATATTAAAAATTCACTCATACTCCCATATGACAAATCCCCGAAACATGCTCCTGGTATGGGTGTGAGATTGAGAGCAAGTCCTGATGATTTTCCTGTTGCCCATCGAAAGCTGTTAGATCAAGGTCGAACCCAACGTTTCAATACGTGTATCAACTCAAGTATAACAGATTTAGGTATGTGACCTTGCTTTAGTTCTTTGTAAAGCTTTGTGTTAACTTCGAAGCCTTGTAACAAAGAAAACATTTTCGACCTTTTATAAACATCAAAATAGTTGACACAGACTGCTGAGAATATGAAAATCTCTCACTTTTCACGTTGACAATACATTAGTTACCATGAGCATTTGCGTAGAGAAGTTGGGAGATTCGTTTCTTTCTCTCTGAATTGTCCCATAAATTTACTATTTCAGGACATTGGTTTTACTAATTTCTTTGACGGATTGATTATATTCTCACTAAATTAAAAGTGTGAAAAAACATTTAACCGTTAAACTGGACTGCTGTATGTGCAAGAGGGTTTGAAAAACATAATTCCTAACCAATTAGATTTAGGCTCCTGAAGAAACAAACGCTACATGAATTTACTATGACCACCACCTGTCCAAGGAACGTGTATCTTTGATTTGTTCCATAACCTTGTGGTTTGAGCTTTTAGGTTAAAAACCTAGCTAAAAGTTATCTCGTAATAAAAGTGAATTTGGGAGACTGGGTAGTTTCACTACCCAAACGGAAAAACGTCCCCTGTAGACGAGACTGTCCGGAGCTTTAAACAGATTCCAAACCAATGGTGCACATGGGCTCCAGTATCCTGAAAGAACAAATGGCGTGTGAACCAATCGTTGGTCACCGGCTACCATGGGACTGCATCTCCTTACAATGCTCCACTGCCTTGTGGATCAGACCTTCAGGTCGAAGGCTCCGGGTGTGGCCCTTTAAGAAGACCACCTGCTTCGGTTTGGGCACCCGGGCACTATCACAGCCCTCACACAAATCAAATGAGATTTTTTTGGCGCGTATGTATTTGGTGCCTCCTCGTACCAATATCTATGTGTTTAAATAAATAATAAATAAATAAGATGAGAATTAGGGATAACTTGCTTGTTGCAGCATCTCTAGAACCAAAACCAGGGAGTCGAGAAGGACCAACAGTAGCCAGTCCTGTGCAGCTTTCTTTCATACCACGACACCATGTCATACACTGACCACCTCTCTGCTTTTTCCAACCAGTCCCAGCGTCGGAAAATGATGCACGACGAGGAATTCTCTGGGACGACATTCGTAGGACATGTCCAAGATACTGAAGTCAATGTTTCAAGATAGTGACACTAATTGAACTGTCGTCTCTGTGTCCGAACACACGATGCTGAACCTCTGCATTACTAACATGGTGTTGTCACTGGATGTCAGCAGTCTTTCGGAGACAACGATGATCAAACATAGAGAGTCGTCTAACATCCTCAACTCGGCGAGGCCAGGTTTCACAAGCATAGAGCAGAACTGCTCCTACCAACGCGTTGTAGATTCAACTTTTTACAGCCAGACTAACGTCACGATGGCGCGAAAGATTCCACAGATTAGAATAAACCGCTCTGACTTTCATTATACGTGAATTGATCTCATCACTCACGTCACTACCAGCACTATCTGCTCACTACCCAGAGTGAGTGCACGTCCATAATCCTACCAGCCTTGTAAAAGTATTTTGCACTTGGAAGGTGCAAAGCATATAACATACACTTTATTTAATATCATCATAGATATGCTGCTTGAATCAATCTTTTCATCGTGTTAACTTTCACGAGGTTGGTTTCATACCTTCGGATTTATCCAGTTATTCACTTGTGCTGTCATTTATTTATCATTAGTTTTCAGTGATGTAGATTTCGAAAACATCGTTTGAGGAAAATAGTTCAAAATGGTTTTGTTGGTCTTCTACTTTAATATTCTTTCGTTTTTATCCGGTTAGATTTTTAATGAATCAGTCATAAACAGCATAAACAGTATTATATTCCCACAGTTGTTACTTCAGTTAGAGACCCTATAATGGCTGGGACACGTGTTACGTATGCCCAACCACCGACTGCCTCGACGTGCTATGTTCAGTGGTATAGGAGTAGGTTGGAAGAAAGGTAGGGGCGGCCAAACCAAAACATGGCACAAATCCATGAAGTCACTGACAAGTGGACTGAGTCATGTTGGTAGGTGTAGACTACCTGGTTGGGGACCACGAGATGATAGCAACCGATGGTTAGAGACCCTGAATGACATGGCTCAAAATCGTTTTCAATGGCGCAGGTGCATCCACTCTTTGTGTTCTCCCAAATTCTAATCTTCTGAATTCTTCATGTCCCTTTTTTCCTCTTTCCAAATTTGTTTCACTGGATTATACTCTTTAAATAACATCTCCAAACCCTAATCTTCCCGATTACTGCTTATACTCTTGCTACCTCTACCACTACGGTATTTGAATCGACCACTGCATCTCTGTACTAATGTGGTGTGGCAACTCGAACTGATGTACGTACGTACGAAGTTCTACGTTGTTACTGACTGACTGACTGATAGCCTATGGTTTATTAATAGTATTTCTACTCACCCACATTCCTTTTGAGTTTTTTTGAGATAATTCAAGAAAAAAGAACTGTATATCAGCTCTAAGGCCATTTATTCTTTCATTCACCGTGGTTAAATCACCTGTCAACTTATATTAGAATAAAGTAAACAGTTGATTTTACAGTAGCTATTCATCTGAGTTATTGTGAATTCAAGTAGCTTTTATAGTCTTTAAAGGTGATCTGCGTTGTACGCACATATTATTGGGATCTCTTTCGTAAACTTGTGAAGGGTGTTAAATATGTTCCTATGTAGGTGAAATTCCTATGTAACACCCATACTGTTACATAACCCCTACCAATGACGCCACAAAATGGTAATTTTAAAGATATCCTCTTCTTTAGTCTAATCAGTTGCTATTTTCGACAGTGTATTGAGAAGACATAGTTAGACTAAGGAAAGCGATATATTTACGTTACATATTTCGAACAATCTAGTCACACATACTCGTCACGGCATTTCAAAAGAAAACCAATAAAAGTCAATTAAATAAAGGTTCAATAAATATACAGCGATAATTGGAAATAAAGGAGAGAAAAATCAATGTACTGTGGGAAGAATAGGAGATTGTCACATTATCCTAAACCCTACAACGAGTTAACGATTATCAGGACAGATTCAAGGTTAAAACAAACTGCTTCTGGACACATAAAGGAAGTTTGAGTTTTCTAATGACCGAGGCATTCTACAAACTGAAGAATGCGTACTTGGCAAATCCTAAACTATGAGTTGGAAGCTGTTTCAAGGCAAGTTATATGACCTGTTTTGATTGTGTTATGCAATCGATGAGTATGGTTTTGCTACTCTGTCAACCATTTATGGTTATCTGAATGTGAAATTGGTTGATATTGCTCTTCAATTTCATGCTCGTCAAAAAAGATAAAAATATCCTAATGGCTAAATGTTTTAATGCCATAAAAAAATACCTCCAGAGTAGATTAAATATCGTGTTTGCAGGTCCGATAAAGGTTTAGGTGTTGTTGTGAACAAATGTGACTATAAGAAAGATATTTTATCCATTATTGTAATGAAAGGCAGTTTATCGTAGTCCCCGGTCGTGATGTTAGGAAATTGTAAACTAGAGTAAACTGCAATCTAGTGAAAAACTCCTTAACATAAATATTATTTCACAGGTTGAAATCATGAGTCAGTTGAAGCTAGACCACCATTGAAAACCTGGAAGCACTGGACGGCCGTTTCGTCCTATTGTGGGACTCCTCAACAGTGCTCACTGAAGACATTGGTGTTCGATGGCGCAACTTCGTGGATTGGTTGAAGTTAGACATTAACACCGTTGGATGCCGGCTCAGTGGTCTAGTGGTTAAGTGCTCGCGCGCGAAGCCAGTAGGTCCTGGGTTCGAATCCCGCAGGGGGCGGGTTCGTGGATGCGCACTGCTGAGGAGTCCCATACTAGGACGAAACGGCCGTCCAGTGCTTCCAGGTTTTCCATGGTGGTCTAGCTTCAACTGACTCATGATTTCAACCTGTGAAATTTACTAAAATCTCCACAAAACTCATTCTGATAATAAATATTATTAACAAAGAGGAACTTAATATTCTAAATCTTATGGAATCTAAACTCTCAAATTTGTACGGATTACCTAAAGTTCACAAATCGAGTAGTTTCTAAAAATCAATATTATCTATATGCAGTTCACCTACACATAAACTCGTAAAATAGTTGACAAAACTGCCAAACCTATTGCACAACACATTATATAAGTTTTTGTTAAAAGATACGTTTGAACTTATTGATCTTTATTTACTAATATGAGTGCTGTTAGAGCTATGAGGGTGGTTATCACTCTCCGGTTGCCCACACCATGGAATGTTTCTTCTAGAGGCATCTGAAAAGGACATTGGGTTAGAGGCGGTCTTAGTGATCTGGGAGCGTGACCGCATTGCCCACGGGACAACTGCTTGAGGCCAGTCACACACGACCTTTTCGTGGGTAATTTTCCTGCCAGCTTCCTACTTGTCGAGACCTTATCACCGGAGACGGAAATCCGTGGATTAAGGCAAGGTGTGAATTCTTAAGATGGACTTTTTCTAACCCACCCTTCTTTTGTGGGAAGGTAACATCGCTGTCATGCTGGTTGTCTGAAGGAAAAATCTTACTGCCGTCACACCTCTGTACAGTTAGCAATAAGATTTCGCCTTCGGACCTTGGGTTTTTTGTTTTTATTCTTACCGCTCTTCAGCGGACCTTTCTGTTATTGTAGGACCTTGAGAAACGATTGTTCCAGCCAATATATCTCGATTGGTTCATTCCGATCGGCAATCTCGACCACCAGGTCAAGGTAGCAGGGTCAGGATTCACTAATATGCCTTTAGTGAAAACTGTTGGTATTCTTTTTTGATTGCTTATGTAGTATGTTTCCTACTTGGCCAACACAATTTAGAGAATCACTTTTATTATGTGCTGACTAAGTTCGGTTCATAATTGAGAGTGAACGCTTTCGACAAGTGTTTGATGTAGGTATGGTTAACATTGCAGAAACTTTCTTAATTGATGTTTATATGTCACATGTTGGAAATATGACGAGTAAACTCAGTGCGGTCACTGTGTAGGTGGCACATGCGTAATATCCTGGTTTTATGTGATAGGGACTTCGATGTGACTTCTGTCATGAAGATAAAAACAAATGAAAAACTAAGAAAGCTAATTTTTGGGACATTAGTACGCTTAATTCTCAATCTGTCATTACTGACATTTGGTTTATGTGACTTTCTTTTTCCCCTAATCAAAAGCTTTCGTTTAGTCTGTAAATTATTATCATATCTTCTATTTGAAATTTATCGTAATTTGAACACGAATTTCGTATCCTGTCTTGGTACCCTAAATACCTTACATTGTATATCCTCATTTGCTGTGCATTTTAGTCCAATCATTCATATATTTAGTCTTGTACTCTTTTGAATTAAAATTAAGTTCCGATTAAAAGGTTTTACTACAGTCATTTTTTCTTCCCAACCATTCGGTGTCCGCGTAGCGCACCGTTAGTTAGCGAATGGGATAGTTCTCCGTCTACAAGACCAATCATTCAGAAGTCGGATTCACGCATTTGCGGTCTCAAGGTTATGTTAAGTAGTCTA
The DNA here is from genome assembly GCF_000699445.3 of Schistosoma haematobium. Lineage (NCBI taxonomy): Eukaryota > Metazoa > Platyhelminthes > Trematoda > Strigeidida > Schistosomatidae > Schistosoma > Schistosoma haematobium. Next base: position 45,393,654 of record NC_067198.1, on the reverse strand, counting down.
AAGAATCAAAGACAGATTCCCCTGCACATCCAACTACACGGCCAGCCTGTAGACCAAGATCATAACAACTTCGTTATTAGATAAACTTAACATACAAAACGATAGTGTACTAACTTGTGAGGTAATTAGCAACCAGTTTCCTTTTCTAGACATACTTTTGAGTCAAAGAGATGACGGAACCATAAGACGACTAGTTTATAGAAAACTTACGTAAACTGATCAAATATTAGGCTTCCACATGATAATAAAGTAATATATTTGCGAAATCCCAGCGAGTAGAAAATTGAGTTTCGTTCCTCAGTCTAAATCACTTCTTCCGTAAATAACCAAGTGAAATCAACTTACGTTTATGTAGTGCAGAGGAACAAAGCAGAATATTTATTGCAAACAAAATGCGTTTGACCATATCACTCGTGTCATTTCGGTCAAGGTGAGTCTACGTAAAACATCGTGTATTTATATGTGTATGTCAGCAGGTATGCAAAATGTGATATTTGAATTATGGCAACTTTCAGAGTTTCTGTTCTCTGTAGTGAGGCGTGGTAAGGTGGATCTTCAACAGAGTTTAACGAATCTTCAACGAATATACGATTAAAGTGGATATAAAACTAATATCCCAAGCATTAACACTAAACGGATATCCTTTAAAGTTTCTAAATTTGTATAAAAGCCAGTTAACCCTGGAACTTTTTCTTGATTATGTTACGAAGAAAAGGTTTTACATCATATTGATTTATGGAGTAGAGTCAAATAGCATTTTTGTAAAGTAGAGAGTAGACATCCATCGAAAAATCACAGTAGTGAAAATTAGTTGTTATCAAGAAGATGGAGTCGACGACTCCACATAGTCTTAAATATCCCACTGTATTTACCAATTCACATGTGTGTGGACACACAAGGGGATTAATTAAAGATTGTAATAGAGGGTGACGAAGCATGCATCAAAATGCAGTAATAATTATTTAGTCCCAACTGCCCCGAAAAACTCAAGGAGTAAAAGACCATGTCCATCGATTGCATAACACAATCAAAACAGGTCATATAACTTGCCTTGAAACAGCTTCCAACTCATAGTTTAGGATTTGCCAAGTACGCATTCTTCAGTTTGTAGAATGCCTCGGTCATTAGAAAACTCAAACTTCCTTTATGTGTCCAGAAGCAGTTTGTTTTAACCTTGAATCTGTCCTGATAATCGTTAACTCGTTGTAGGGTTTAGGATAATGTGACAATCTCCTATTCTTCCCACAGTACATTGATTTTTCTCTCCTTTATTTCCAATTATCGCTGTATATTTATTGAACCTTTATTTAATTGACTTTTATTGGTTTTCTTTTGAAATGCCGTGACGAGTATGTGTGACTAGATTGTTCGAAATATGTAACGTAAATATATCGCTTTCCTTAGTCTAACTATGTCTTCTCAATACACTGTCGACATTTTCTTGGCAGGGACTTATTGATTGGAAATTCTTTTCATACATTACTCTCTAATAAAGTTTTTTTTCAGAGTGTGCCTAATGTATTAGTTATGACGAGTGTTGATCTCTGTGTTGTTCTTTTCTTTTAAACATCATCTCTTTCATTCTAGTCATATTGCGTCAACTTTCTTGGTCTGGAATTCCAGGAGAACTTCGACCAACAGTATGGAAATTGTTATGTGTAAGCATTTGGTTTTTTATCCAGAAATTTTGGTCTATTTATTTTCATAATGGTATGAGTATTTATTAACGGGTTAACTTTTCACCGATTATCTCCATAAGATTCTGTTTCCTTTTCTATTTATTCTACATAATGTACGTGTAAGTTTATGCATATCGGTGAGGCATTTTCTAATACACGGAGGTTATTTGTGATATCTTTTTATTTGTAAAGAGTAGTGGGTTTGTGATTCAAGTACTCGATTTTCACCTAATGTGTTGCAAATTTGAATATCACTCCGTCTACTTCGGTTTGAACATTTATGTTGTATCGTAAGCCTTCGCAAATACAAGAGGCACTACTTGGAGCTAAATATATAAATGCGTTCTTCATACACTCACTCAGTAGTGGATATGTAAAAAAATTGTTAAAATTGTCAGGATGTTTTTCATCCCTTGTGTTTGTATTTGTCAGTAATTGATATCTTACCACCCTTTAAAGATCCATGTTTCTGTCGGGTTCGAAATCTGAATCACAGCTGTAACATTTGTAAATAGACAACAAAGTAAACACATGTTCTCGAAGTTCGAGTAGTGTGTATTTCTTCATTTTTGGACACAAAATACAGCTGAATAGTCTTTTTTTGGTTTTGAAATCATTTTATCTTAATTGAACGCTTTCATTGCTAGTCGTTTACATTATAATACAAATACTTAATACAATCGTATGAGGAATCGTAGTTCTAAACTCTAATGTTAAGCTAAATTAATGAATACATCTGTGTACACTAGAATTCTCAACCAAAACTGTTGTGTTTTGAACTGTCAATAATGTATCGTTAGTTGACTGGCTAGATCACTGAATGACGGTGTCACGTCTGAGATGTAGTGTTAATCAATATTGCAAAGGAAGTAAATTTGTCATCATAATTCGTATTTTAACAAAGTATTTCCTACTCTTTTTTAAAATTATTTTTATGTTCCAGGATTATCTTCCAACTAGTCTTGAACGACGTGTCACTGTACTAGCGGATAAACGTAAACAATATACACTTTTTGTTAGTCAGTATTTTCATTTACGTGAAAATGTTAAACATAAACCAATGTTTCATCAAATTCAGAAAGATTTAAACAGAATGACATTACTTTATCGAAGGCCCGAAATGGTTGCAGTAAGTTATATTGTTGTTGAGCGCTTAAACAAAAAATATAGTTTTCTGTATGTTATATGTTGTCAGCAATATGATTAAATTGTAACTTAGAAATGGGAAAAAGATTGGATGGATGCTTTGGATGTTTATAGGGATGATTAAAATGTATTTTACACATCTACTGTTTCCCCGAATCGCTCTGAAAATACTTTCACACGACTGAGACTTTATACTTTCGGGAAAATTCTACTCATTACGTTCGCGCTGAAATAGTACTTTCACAAAAATAAAACAACAAAACTGGACATTTAGTGTTTAAATGGGGTTAATAAATATGAAGAATTCACCTAGAGCAGCTGGGAAACTCTGGTTTTGAACCAACAGCGGTGCTCAAGACAAGGAAATCAAATAATTAATTTCGTTAGTAGAGAAAACCATATATATGAAGTATAATCCGAAAGGAATAAATAACATAGAGGAACGAAGAGTGTGAGATATTTAAACAAAGATAGCAAACAATATATTTTCACATCTACTACCAATCTTGAACCATTCCATTTATCTTCAGTCACATATTACGCTTACCTTGTTCACCTTGACCAGAAGGTTTGCAGCGGCTTATCCCTAGTTGTTTTCGACCTTCTTATATAGTAACTGAGTGTGTATAACATGTATCCTAATTATCTCGTCCAGTGAGTTAACAGTGTCATTAACCAAGTTACCATCACTACCCAGTATCCTACGCTTAACCATCACAGGTTAGTCCCACCATAAACAGGTAATCCTTTAAATGAATTGATAATTGAATTATATCAGCCCATATATTGTTTCAGTTTGCCAATGACCACGTTTTAATGCTATAACTGAATATACTGCTAACGGCCGTATTCAGAGAATAATAATAATAATAATAATAATAATAATAATAATAATAATAATTATTATTATTATTATTATTATTATTATTATTATTATTATTATTCACGACATTGCACGACCATCTTCCATTGTCTTCATTGAGTAACTGCGTCACATCCGACCCGGTTAAAACCCACTGGCCACGGCTTCTCATTACAACTCTGAGAATTACCTCTCGAAGCTAGTCACTAGTGCGCACATGACAATCATCAGTATAGGGTTTTGGAGATTGTTTGGTTTCAACCGAGATCATGAACCGATAGACGTTAAACCACTATTAAAAACCTGGAAGCAATAGACAGCCGTTTCGTTCTGGTATGGGGCTCGTCAACAGTGCGCATCCACGACCTCTCATGCGGTACTCGGACCTAAAATATAAACAAAAACTTGAAAGATCAGTTCGTGATTACAACTACACTCAACAAATCATCCATACTGATCATAATCATGTGGTCACTGGTGACTAGCTTCAAGACATAACTCCTGAAATCTTATTGACAATCCATAACCAGTTTAGTTAAATCCATGTCGGGCGTGAGACATTTATCCAGCACAAGCAATGGATGAAGGGTTGCGCAATATGATGGATTGGTTGGAGTTAGACATTAACACTGTTAGATTCCGGCTCAGTGGTTTAGAGATTAAATGTTCGGAAGCAAGACTTGAAGGTCTTGTGTTTGATTTCCACCTGTGGGTTCTTGGATGCGCACTGATTAAGAGTCCCATAATAGGACGAAACGGCTGTCCAGTGCTTTCAAGTTTTCAATGGTAGTCCAACATTGATCGGTTCATGATCTCAATTAAAATTCAACAATCTCTACAACCCTTTACTGATTATTATTACCATATTACTGTTATTGATTTATCTTCAAATTTATCAGTTTTCAGGTACGATTCTCTAAAATAACTTTTACCGTCTCAGTTTTTTTGTCCTTCACAATGTACAGATGTTTGAACGAATTCTATTTGTCTGGTCTATGCGACATCCAGGAATTGGTTATGTACAAGGTATCAATGATTTGTTAACTCCATTCTTCATTGTATTTTTATCAGAATACACTCATGTTGGTAAGTTTCGTATATTTTGTTGTGAATCCTTTTTTTCGATATCTGTTAAATATTTGCATTATTCTACGTTTATTTTGATATAAAATGTATAATACAGTATCTGTGACAACTTCGCTTAATATGGACAATGTTATCCATTCATTTCTATCATATTTGCGCACACTATTCTGTAGTTTTATCCCTCTTTATTCTTCTTTGTTCAATTTCTATCTTATATCTACATTGATAAAACAAAGCATTTTACACACTACTCCAAAACTAGCATGATCCAACAGAAATAGTTATGTAATTAGCATCATATTTTCCATGGTTAATAACTTCTTAGTACTACTCAGATTCTCTAGAAATCTAACGTCATGTAGGTAATATTGGTATTTAAAGGCGTATTAGTGTGTGTATGTTTGGGACCGTAGTAAAGCCCTCCGTAGAAGTAATGGTGACTGAAAAGATAACCAGTTATTTTTAAAGCTTAATATTAACATTTGTTTATCCATGGTAAGAATATTTCGAAATTCCAGGAAAACGTTTAGGCAGGTTAAATAGACGAACCAATGTCAGTTACACATTAGTCAGTTAGTTAGTTCTAAGCTTTTTTTAAAATAAAATATACAGTATTTAGTTAGCTAATGTTTGAGATACAGCCCAGATATACATATTGCTTAGTTTATGTATCATAGAAACCATTATGTCATATTATTATTATTATTATTATTATTATTATTATTATTATTATTATTATTATTATTATTATTATTATTATTATTATTATTATTATGAACTATTAATGATTGTTAACTAAAAATTATTTGAGGCACTAATAATAAATGTAGCTATTTTAAACTAACCTGCTCATCGGATATTCCGAAGTCATTAAAGCGCACTTTGTTTTTGCTCATTTCCTGCATGTAATATCAATTGTACATTTGTTGGATAGTTCAATAATCGCCATTATTAATAATACTAATTTAGTTTTTAAAAAAATAGCAGTGGTAGTTCATTCGGGGCCCAATGTATTCGTTCTTCCTTCTGAACATTTTGAACAATCTGGTCACATAATATGATTCTATGACAGAGGCCAAAAGTACCCATCAAGAAAACTTATTACGCTGCTAAACAGACTGTGATTTAAAGGACTAGGCACATGATCCCAAATGAACCTAGAAAGTCCACATAACAGTCAGTCATCTACGACGTAGGACAAGGCACATATATGCATTGGCCCAAGTTGTAATACCTTATTAGTACAGCAAGATAAACACCAAATTCATAGTAATTACTTCAGTGGTAGTAATATATAAAAGAAAAATTGTGTATAAAGATATAATACAGGAAGAAAGGATTAGTTCGTAGAAAGAAAGACATAAAGTGATTTTAATTTCACGGTGTAAGGGAAGAAAAATAGTGTATACACCTACGCCATTGTGATGGATTCTGAGCCATGTCACCCACTGTCTCCAACCATTGACTGCGATAGTCGCGCGAACCCCAGCCAAGTAGTCCACATCTACCAACTTGGCTCAGACCAGAATTTAGTAACTTCATGGACTGATGTCACATTTTGGTTTGGCCACCCCTAACTTTCTTCGAACTGTCTCCAACACTAATGAGCATTGCGCGTCGTGGTACTCGGTGTCCAAGCATACGTAACACCGTGGCCCAATCATTTTAGTCGATGAAAATTCACAACCTCATCAACTGATTTATCATCATTCCATAATACCCTGCGTCTAACCTCACTATTACTTACCCGGTGATCCCAGCAGACGCCAGCAATATTTCTAGGGCACCTGTGGTCGAATACTAGTAGCTTACGAGTGTCTTCTACTCTTAATGGCCACGTTTCGCTGCCGTAAATTAAAACAGAACGGACTGCCACGCAGTATACTCGTGCTTTTATTGATAGACGTATATCTCGCCTTCTCCATAGGTGACGTTAGTTGGCAAAAGCCAAACGAGCTTTTCGAATCCGTGATGAGTTTTCGTCAGACACCAACGCATTAGGGCTGATCAGGCTTTCAAGATAAGTGAAGCTGTCAAGGCGTTCGACTGCTTCACTCCCTATCCCTAGTTCAGATGTTGACTCACACCAGTCCTGAAGCACCATCTTACATTTAGAGGGGGGGGGCAGAAACGCATCCTAGACATTCTGGCATTGTTGCTCAGTGCTCCCAAAAGACTGTATTTTATCAGCATCTTCACCAAACAGGACTATATCATCTGCGTATTCTAAGTCGATAAGTGGACTTTCTGGTAGAAGATCGATTCCTGAAAATTCAGTCAACGAGAACATTATTTCCAGCGGTAGGTCTCTTATGAAGCTAAACAGAAATAGAGATATTGGACAGCCATACCGGACAACACCTGAGGTTACGAAATCACATGACAGTTCACCATAACCTCTGACTTAACTGATAGTGTTCGAGTAAAGTACCCTCACAAGGTTTATGTACTTCTGAGGTACACTTTTCAATGACACACTGCCACAGAATCTCGCGGTCTACCGAGTCAAATGCTGCTTTTAAGTCAAAAAAGACCACCATTATCGGAAGCCGTTAAGCATGCCTGTATTTTATGATCAGACGAATGGTGAATATGTGGTCGATGCAGCCACGACCAGGTCTGAAGCTAGCCTGATTTTCTCGTGTTTGCAGTTCACGAGTCTTAGTTACGCGTCTGATAATTATCGAGGCTAGTATTTTAGATATTATATTAGTTAAACTAATCCCTCTGTGGTTGTCACAGGATGATTTTGACCCTTTCTTATATATTGGGACGATAAGTGATTGCGACCAGTTAGATGGGATAACGTCTAACTCCCAGATCTTAGCTAAAATATTAGTCAACCTAATCGCTAAAATTGGACCACCATCCTTAAAGACTTCTGGAGCCAATCCATCTGGACCAACTGCCCTTCCTCGTTTTAGATTAACTATAGCCTTTTGAACTTCTGCTAGAGTTGCGGAACCTACTTCAATGTTCCATTTAGGCTGTCTGGGAGTGGAAGGTAGTTGTAGAGTAGATGAAGGCCAGCTGAACTGTTCTCTGAAATGTTCCGCCCACCGTTCTAAACGTCTGGGCTGAGAGCAGATAAGTGTCTTCTTTTTCCGAGATAATTTCACTTACACTCGCCTTCCTGATTCCAGTTTCTTTTATTAGTCTGGAAAGCTGTCTGGTTTACCTACAGCCGTTGCCTTTTCCATCTCTTTTGCTTTCGTTGCTCACCCCTGCTCACGGTCGTTCCTTAGACTTTTCCTTAACCTAGATCTGATTTGCTTTCGCTCGTCATCGTTTTCGGAACGTGATGGAATAAGTTTACGAGAATCCAACAGTGCAATAGACTTAGAAGAAAGCCATTGGCTTTTTGTAACCATTTGCTTTAAATCATTAATAGATGTCACTGCTGATTCCACACCTGTTGTATATTTATCCAAGCAATATCCGGGTCAGCCTCGTTTTCAGAACTACCTAAGTGTGACCTCAGTTGTTTCTGGAATCTACTTCAGGCTTTGTCGTCACTCAATTCAATTCTAATGGGTCTTCTTGGTGTGGCTTTTCTGCGTCCAGTGAGGCGTAAGCAGATGCGTGCATGTACTAGAGGATGGTCGGAGTCCAAGCAGGTATTCCAGAATGTGCGACAATCTTGTACCGACCCTCTCCAACGATGACTGATGGCAATATGGTCTATTTGAGTCCATCGTTGGTTTGGTGTAGGGGGTCGCCATGTTAGACAATGTCTCTCCTTATGGTTAAAATTAGTGTTTGATAAAAATAAATGATTGTCCGAGCACAGCTGCAGCAGACGATCACCATTATCTGTTCGCTGAGCCGGAATACCAAAATACCTATCTAAATGTTTTTCTGTTTGGTGATAACTACCTACGTGGGCATTAAAATCACCTGCTACAAGTACTATGTCTGAACGTTCAGCTTTCTGAAGAAGTTCAGAAGGCGATAGGAGAAGCATTATGTAGAGAGGGAAACGAAGAACTGTTGCCACATGGAGTGCGCATATGGAGGATTTTCACATATATAAACACAAGTATCTCTTACAACCCCATCTCATTAGTTCTAGTCATTGTTCTTAACCAACACTAAACTTCATACCATAATTAGTAGCTATAAGTATACATCACACAATAATTAGTTAAATAATATTGTGTTGTAAGGAATATTTTGATCGTTAAATCATTTCCATCATATATTTCCGTGATGTAATGGCCTTCGTTCTACATATGTGCATTCATAACGTATAATCTATTGTTCTGAACATAGTGATACTTCTAAGCTTGATATATGTATTTTTATGAAAGTATTTTTTGTAGAAGAGTTTGTCAGAAACAATGGCTTGATAATGTGATACCATAGGATAGTTTCGTTTACTGTCACACAAAAAAATAGATATGGCTCAATCTATATTTCGTAAATGATCTACTTCATGAAGAACAGTATATAAATTTATATTTTCTCACTATTCATTCAGATTTAGTACCTAGCTTGATCGATGGAAAATCATCAGGTAAGTGTTACTGCTAGAAAACACCTAAAATATTGCGTATTTCGCAAAGGTTAATACAAAATGTTTATCAAATATTTGACTAATTTGCACTTACTAATAGGGTGATCACTCTCTAAAAAATCTTTATTTCCCCCAAATTTGTAGTGCATGCGTTGCTGTCAAAATTACTGCTTTTACAATATTATGCCTAGTATAGAATTAATTGCATGTTTTAATAAATATACTATAGGAATGTGTTTGTAACCCAAGGTTCATAGACATTAGATACTAATTATAGGCTTACGTGTTGAACTTTGGGCCACATAATTTATGTGAGTTGTGATGCTATCTTGTAGAGCGGTGGCTTCGTCGTTGAATCAGTGAAGTTCTAACAAGTAAGGTCGTATGCTCAATCCTCGTACTTTTTCCTCAGTTCGTGCTCTCCAAATGCCACGGTACGGCCGTGGGTGGAAGGAGACCGCTCTTACTCTTGAAATGCTCTGACATGACAACATGTATGCAGCCACTGCCAGGGAAGTCCTACTCACTTCCTTCTCGTGGTGGGGGTGTTGTTTATGAAATTGAGAGTAATAAAAGCGAATATTTGGCGCTTTAACCGGGTTGGTGGAAACAGAAGATCCACCTAGGGGAGTTGGGAAACCCTGATTCCAAACCAGTGGTGTACATGGGCTCCAGTATCCTAAAAAAACAAGTGGCGTATAAACCCATTGTTGGTCACCGACTACCACAAGGCTTCATCTAACGTCGCTCCACTGCCTTATGTATTAGACTCGTAGGTCAAAGATTCGGGAATGGCCCCTTAGGAAAGTCACCTGTTTCGGTTTGGACACCCGATCAGTATTCCAGCCCTCACAACATATTAAATGACGAAGTGTGGCGCATATGTATTTGGGGCCGCCTTGTAGCAATGTCTATGGGCACCCGGTTAATATCACCGACCCCTATTCAATTGAACGGTGGTTCGTTGACGAGTTCAGGGACCTGTACTTGTCAAATGAATTTTAAAAAAGTATACTATTTCGCCACACTAACTGAGATAGGTAGCATGGGATTCAAACCGATTACCTGCTAGTTAGAAGCCGAGTATCTCATTCGATATAAAAACTTAGTGTTAATATTTTTTGCTCTCAGGTGTAGTGTTATTAGGCATGTTTAGGGCAGTCCCATAAAATTATACCAAATAATAGATCTTAACCTTCGATTAATCTTGTCCTATATTTGTTATAACTTTCATATCAAGGTGCATATTTACAAATTAATAACCCTCTCTCTGCCTTGACATATTATTCATTTGGTTAAATATTCAACTTCTAGTTCAATATACCATGTTTTTAAACCTGCACACAATAGTTCTGATTCATAACTGACTATACTGCAAACCTGTATTTGGTTACTTAGGTGCTGTTAAAAAAGACGCTTTCGTTCCACTCTTGAGTCATGGAGATATTTTCAAATAGTTTATAATAATTAAATAAAAATCGTTACTTGTCCATGGATGTGTTGAATATTTTCTACAGTTGCGTAATGGTTTGTTAGGCAAAGTATAGTATTAAGTTAATATTAATTTTTAATATGTCTATTTAGTACTGTTTCTGGTTAATATTCTTCAACAAAGTTCTTTTTACTGGATGGGGTTACTAACTCTATGTCAAACTCTTCTCCTTTATTCGAGCTTGGGACTAACAATAACCATAGAAAATAGCTCCAGATAAAGTTAGATTTTTTGTTGCTGTTGAAAATCCAGCTTTAATAATTTAATTTAACTAGATCAACTATCTATTTGTTCGGATCTCTAATCTTCACGATGACCTTCAAAGTAATTTTAATAAATATTTTATGAACAATATGATAACAAGATAGAAGTTTTATTCACTTGACGTTGTTTACTTGTGTCTTCCCATTGTTATTTAGGGCTGCAATTGATCAGTCTCTTGTTGGCATATGTGAATTCTGTGCGGAATGACTCGATACTGCCTGAAGTCACAAGCTTTATAAGCAAAGACGGATAATGACTAGTAGTGGAATTCAGGACTCGCGTTTCGTCCTATTTGTGACTCGTCAACTGGATGTACCTACATCTCAGAGTGAATATAACTTCACCCCATTGTACAAGCAGGTGGCTACCAGGACTCAGTAGCTAAGTGCATAACGCAATGGTGTTTGAAGTGAACTGTACTGGGTTCGAGTCCTAGAGTGAACATCAACTCTGAGTTACAGGTACATCCTAAATAGGACGAAACGCGCTTTGTCCTAAATTCCACTGCTAATCACTATCCGTTTTTGCTTATAAAGATAGAAGTTTATTTCATAATTTCTCATCAAGCATTACTACAAATAATCTCTGATTTAAGTTGTAACAAATGAAATAACTTCATTTATTTTCTCTTTTCAAAAGTACCTGCATGAAAGTATGCAATATATGTGTGTTTTACTTTTAGTTATGTAATACATCGTAATTGATAAAATGCTATAAAAGGAAATGTTTTAAACGTGTTATCTATATTTCTATCGTTTTCTCTATTAAGTTGATAATAATTTAGCCATTTCTAAGTTTGCATATATTTACCACTTTCTAATTCTTAGCTCTTATATAGTTTAGTTATTAGAATGTGAAATGATTATTGAAAGGTTATCAACAAGTTGAAGCTCTTTAGATTTTTATAAAATTCAACATTATAACATCTATTGTCATAGAGATGTAATTGTTGAAGCATTTTTTTTTCTTTTAATTAAAGCACACTAACTAACTACTGAGAGATTTACACTGATCCATTGATTTCTATTGATGACTTAGAACTAATTTTAGTGTTTATGTAGTAGTCCTTTACACTGATTGACTTTTATTGATGTTGTCTCAATGCAGTCATCATTTGATATCGTTTTTTCACTATGTTTGAATGAGTGATATATAATTGTGTATGTATGATAGGCAGTTATTAGGTTATACTTTGATAATGGTATACTATCTGATGCAGGTTTGTATGGAAGTTGAACTTGAGACAGGTGCGAAACTGAGATTCACACAATGCAAATAATAAGACAATGATCCATGTCAAGCGAATATTATATTGACCCTTCAAAGACATGTCAATTTTAACCAAATATATTCATTTGTTTATAGATTTTACGGGCAGTGAATAAGGAATAAATAAATATCACACAAATGAATTAGGAGGAACGTATAAATGAATTTTCCACTGAATTAATGTATACATTAATGCTGCATGGTATACTGAACAGATATCACACTAAATTAAACTGTTCACGTTTTATCTCATCTTAGCAGTTTAGAGTCCTGAAAGCTACATTAATCCCCTCGTGATTACTGATACGCTTTACTAATGGATCCTAACTAATAGGAGATCCAAGCTAAGGTGATCCTGCTAACAGCATCCAACTAACAGCAAAATATGATACACATGGTATCGAGTCAGACTAGCGATTGCATTTGAACTTGGTAACAGAATTCGATCAACCCTATAGGGCTGGGCAAACATAGGGTTGATTGCTACTCTGAATGGTCGTCAATCAAAATACAAACCACGATATATAAGAGATTGATTCTCGATATCGATTTTTCTTAATACCACAAGATTTTAAGATCATGGAAATAATGTCATTTTTTATCCGTAGTATAGTTAATCATTCTTTTAAAATTCATCAAGAAGTTTCTTTAGATCCTACATATTTATCCATCTTAGATAAACAGATATACGCTCTCACCTTAGGTCAACCATTATCATTTACAACCTAATCGGATAAACATTTGGCTGATATGTATTCACTATATTTTCTTTGTAGCATTTATTTAGAAAAAAACTATAAGTAATGCACACTACACTGTCTTTTCTTTTTGAAATCACTTCTCTTCGGCTGTCCTCTTTTGTTGCTTGTTTATCTTTCTTCTTCTGCCACGCTTTACTTTCATTGAATCAACTCCACCTCTTATCCTATACTCATTATAGATTTAAATACATCAGGTGAATTAAGCCTACATTCGGATATCACCTGTGAAAAATTGAATTCAGTTGAAGCTGATGTATTTTGGTGTACATCACATCTATTGGATACAATACAAGATAATTATACATTTGCTCAACCTGGCCTACAAAACAATGTAAAGATGTTGGCTAGTCTAATTGAACGTATTGATACTAAATTATATCAACATTTTATACAAAATGATGTTGAATTTTTACAATTTGCTTTTCGATGGATGAATAATTTATTAATACGTGAATTACCATTACGATGTATTATACGTTTATGGGATACTTATATGGTACGTTGAATTTTTTTCACTTGTCTTTTTGTATATGTTCGTTTATATTTTGGTTTACTAACGACACAGATTTAATGGGAATTCATCAAGTACAGGTTTATGTAGTAGTCGACTTTGAACTAATCGGTCAGCCATTGGTAGTATTAAACCTAACTCACTTTTACCCATCAGTTCAAGTTGCCATACCATATCCTTACAACAAAGTAAAAATTATTCATGCCAATATCAGAATAGTAGGATTAGTAATAATATCAGAGGTAACAGAAAAGATTAGGCAGAGACAAAATGATTCAAGAGGAAATAATAATTTTTCGAGATAAAAAGTATAAGACAATCTTAAAACTCAAAATCTAAGTGAAAACAAATAGTGAATGCATTTGTTAGATTGTGGCTGATTCAGAGCCATATCACCCAACGTCTCCAACCATTGGTCACAATTTTAGCTAAGATCTCATCCTGGCAGTCTACATGTCCCAACCAATCCAGTCAATAAAAATTCACTAGCTCATCAACTGATTTGCCATCTTTATGTAATATACTACATCCAACCTCAACATAAGTGTTCACTTGATGACCAGCAGTGCTCCGAAGGCATCTATAGCCAAATACTAGTGACCTACAAATAATATACTGAATCCATTTTCCCAGCTATAAAGTAGATCGAAACAAACTGCCACATAGTATATTCATCCTTTGTTTGCCAGACGAACATCTCGCTTATGCCATAGGTGACGAAAGTTGACAAAAGTCAATCCAAATAATGCTTAATTCTTAATAGCTGAAGTGAGACTAGCCTACTGGTTAAAAGCCGACTAACCCAATTACTAAAATATCTCGTATATTCGCTTGTGTTTGCGTACTGCTTTAAGTCCTAAAGTTTATAACCTTTTAGTCACAGGTTTACACAGAAAAATTTATGACTCGAAATCGCTTCCGCTTCATGGTACCTAGTCTACTCAATTAATCTCCGCAATTAAAGGCAGTTTGCATCCTAATATAATGCTTTTCTAGACAGATACGATAGTAAACCATTTACTTACAGTCATGGGAACTTTCTGTATTTTAAAACAATTAGTCACTTGGATAAATTTCGATAATGCAATGATAACATTCATCTTCTCATTGCATTATCGACATTTTCTCTATTTTGTTTAGTGACCCTAAATCTGACTCCATTTAAATCGTAAGTGATTTTTATTGAAATATACATGTCGGCAATCCTCGTATATAATCATCGACTTAACTCGCGTTTGTGAATAACGGGATTAAATAAGTCAAATACGAGAATGGATTTCGCATGCATATATTGCATACAATCGTTGATCCAGACAAACGATTAAGGAAACGAAGCGGAAAGAAGGCAGCGAAGCGAAATAACACGTAGTGGAGAAAGCATGTGGATCAACTTGATTTAACTAAGCGTGAATCGATATTTATAGTCAGACAAAAATAAGTTACATACATATGATGAGTGAAATGAGAAAGGCACACATATACGCTCATATAAAAACAGTCAAGGTTGATAAGCGAATAGTTAACAAGGTCAAAATGTAACTCAAGTAGAATGAATAAATTGACCTGTCCGGAAGCTAGAATAAGCCATGTGGGCTTGACATAGCAACTGACACTGTCGTTCTCGGAAAGGAGTATTCCATTGATTGTCTAGATCAGTATTAGAATGGTGTGAAAAATATTTATTTATTTAAACACCTTAATTACCGGTACACAGGGGACAGCAAAATACATATACTCCATACAAGTAAAAACGAGATTGTGTAGAGATAGAGAAAGGAAGATGAGTATAATAGAAAATAGAACAAAAATAAATAGAACATTAGTCTACGAAAGTAATAATAATAAATCTTAGAAGCATTAAGAGGCAAGGATTGCTGAAATCCAGTGGTAACACCATGTTATTAATTCAGAGGTTCAGCATCGTTTGTTTGGGCACAGCAACGATAATTCGATTAGTGTCACTATCTTGAAACATCGACTTCAATGGTTTGAACATGTCCTACTAATGTCGTCCCAGAGAATTCCACATCGTGAATTATTTGCCGACATTGGGACCGGTTGTTAAAAATAGAGTGTTGGTCAGTGTATGATATGCGTAATACGAAAGAAAGCTGTGCAAGATTAGCTTCCGTTGGTCCTTCTCAACTCCCTGGTTGGGGTCCGACAGATAGTGCAACACAATGGCTTGAGGCGTTATCAGACGTGGCTCAGAATAGAAGCGAGTGGCGATGCTGTTGTAAATTTATTTTGCTCATATAAGTGAGAGGAACTTGTTTAAATGTATGATTACTTTCTGGTTGTGTTTTTCTTAACTGAACTGCTTCTAATTTTTTATAAGAACCTTCATAGTATTTTAATGAATCTTAATTTTTGTTCGACAATCTGGTTCAAACACTTTCAAGCAAATATAATCAAACATCAAAATTATCGAATATAAAAATGGGTACATGGTTCTTCAGTTAACTGTATAATAAATAGGTCATTCAATCATGTGAACAATTTTTAATGTATTTTTTATAGTGTGTATGATATGAAAAAAAATGTGTTAAGATAGCAGATTGTACGTGTATTCGTAAGGGTGAATTTGAGGTATGAGAAAGAATTTCATTGACTATCTATCACCTTTGATCACTGGATTGAATATCATCCATGATGGCTATCTTACTTCTTCAGACATAAAAGTCTGCACTGAAACTACGTTAAGCTACATCAATTGTAGCCACTAATGAGCGTATAATTATTATTTAGATGTGAATAGATTGTGAGACTATTTCACAGTATAAAATATCTTATTAATTTAGTTTGTTGTATACAATCAGTCAGTCAGCTACAACGTGGGACCAGGCACATATATGCATCGGTCCAAGTTGCCATACCTCATTAACACAAGATGGACACCGGATTCATATAAGTGGTTAATTCAGAGGTGGTAATATATAAAAGAAAGATTGCAATAAGGATATAGTACAGGGAGAAAGAATTAGTTAGTAGAAAGAAAGATATGAAGCGATTTTAATCTCTTAGTTTAAGGGAAAACAGAGAGTGTATACACCGACGCCATTGTGACCGATTCTGAGCCATGTCATCAAGAGTCTCCAACCATTGGTTACGATAGTCACGCGGACCCCAACCAAGTAGTCTGCATCTACCAACATGGCTCAAACTAGAAGTTAATGTCTTCAAGCACTGATGCCACGTTTTGGTTTGGCCGCCTCTAACCTTCTTCCAACTATCTCCAACACCGGTTAGCATTGCACGTCGTGGTAATCAGTGTTCGGGCATACGTAACACGTGGCCCAACCATCTCAGTCGATGAAGATTAACAAACTCGTCAACTGATTTACCATCATTCCCTAATACCCTGCGTCTAACCTCACTATTACTTACCCGGTGATCCCAGAAGACGCCAGCAATATTTCTAGGGCATCTGTGGTCGAATACTAGTAGCTTACGAGTATCTTCTACTCTTAATGGCTATGTTTCGCTGCCGTAAATTAAAACAGAACGAACTGCTTTGCAGTGTACTCGTCCCTTAATTGATAGGCGTATATCTCGCCTTCTCCATAGGTGACGTAAGTTGGCAAAAGCCAAACGAGATTTTCGAATCTGTGCTGAGATTTCGTCCGATACCAACCCATTAAGGCTGACTAAACTTTCAAGATAAGTGAAGCTGTCAACCCGTTCGACTACTACTACTATATAGTACTTTCATATTTGATTGAATGATTTACTCGTATATATTTAATTGATCATTTCCTTTTTATAATTCAATTCCATTTTATATACAGTCAGAAAATAGTGGATTTTCAAATTTTCACGTTTATGTCTGTGCAGCTTTTCTACTACAATTTTCTAATGATCTTTGCCGTGAACAAGATTTTCAAGGTATTATGTTATTATTACAACATTTACCAACATTTCATTGGACTGATGAAAATATTAAATTGGTACTGGCTGAAGCGTTTCGTCTTCATTCATTATTCAATTCAGCTATGCATCATTTAGATTTTCGACGTCATTCGGATTTAGATTAAAATCAATCAATACTTCAGTTGTTGTAGGTTATCTTCTCTGTGTGTGTGTCTGATTGTGTACAGATAAGTATTATCAATTAATTGAAGACAAATACAGAAGTACATGTGTGTGTATGTAAAATAGAGATAAGAAAAGTCTTTCTTACTTCCTCATTTTTGTAGCTGTTTAACGACTACTACTGCTGTTACATTTTATGTCCCACCAACCATTCAACTACTCATTCTGTGTAGTAGTAGTAGTAGTAGTAGTAGTAGTAGTAGTAGTAGTAGTAGTAGTAGTAGTATTAGTAGTTGTCATCATAGTGATAGTAATATCCAAATAAACTTCTTCCATTTACTCTTCTGCTGCACATCGGTTATCTCTTTGCTTATTGATTAATTTGGTTTTATTTTGTATGTAGTAAAGTATTTTTTTTTCTCCCTTATTTTCTCTTAAAATGATAATTGAATCTCTTGTGTTACTGTTCAATTCTACTTATTGACAATGGCAGTATTTTCTATTTGATTTCAACTTGTATCCAGTGTTATATATATATGGATGGATGGATAGTTTGATTATTCCTTCGTAATCTCCACTTTCAACACTGTGAAGATACAATTTATCTCCCAACATTACTATATATATATATATATATATATATATATATATATATATATATATATATATATATATATATTGATACTGTTATTTTGCTATTTACATTCTCAATATTTGTTTGCTTTTCCACTGAAAGATATCTTTCATGTATAGTTATTTGAATGAATGATAACACAACTAATAGTTCACATGTGTCTTTCAACTATCTATTAATGCGCATGATAACGTGATCTTCCTTGTGTCGTTATAATGTGCCTCTGTATTTATGAATATATATATATATATATATATATATATATATATATATATATATATAATACCCCATAATTTCTCAGTTAGATAATAAGAAATAAATAAATAAGTGTTTTGTATGCATTTTTGTAGAATATTTTGTATTAGCATCCATTGCTTTGTAATCTCCCCCTACGGGAGAAAAAACTAAGCGCATACATTACCAGTCATCAGTATTTTTTAAACAATATTTCTCGGTATGTTTTACAGTTGTGTTTTCCTTACTGTGAAATATGATATATTTACATGTTATTGTATTTTCAAGTGAACAATTTCTACCATCTAAGAGATTGATGGTGATGATAATGTAATCTTCCATTTGTTAATGATATACTTGAAATATAAGTTTCTGTTTTTTGGAAAATATGTTTTGTCTTAGTTAGTGATTACAGATATCCTTCCTTCCTTCCTTCCTTTACTTTTACTTTACTTTACTTACCTTCTTCCGACAACCCAGCTAAAGCGTCAGACATTTGATTTTTGTCCTCTTATTTTTCATAAACAACGCTTTCATCTCGAGAAGGAAGTGATTCGGACTTCTCTCTCAGTGGCTGAATACGCGTGGCAATGTCAGAGCATTTCGAGCGGGAGAGTTGACTATCCCCAACCCCCAAGGTAGTCAGCTTATTTATCGACATATCAATGTATTACTACCATAACTCTGAAAAGAGAACTAACTCAATCACAGGGGTTTTCTACATCGTGACGTTTTATCACATTACACTTATAAAAACGATATTGTTTATGTTGATCGTTATGAAAACCCAAGATACAAGTGATATCAGGAAATGAACCTAATTTTGAAGTACTTTAATTACATTTCAGCTCTACACGCGAAAAATGTTAACCACCGTTGGTAGTGTACTGATATTCCTGTAGATGATTTTCTGCAGTTTTAGAAAGTTAAACAATGTTCGGTATCATAACCAAAAGTAGTGCTAAATTAATAATTAAGAAAGTTTTTCCACCCCGAATTTCCTCGCTAATGTCACTTACTTACTTACGCCTGTTACTCCTCGTGAAGGAGCATAGGCCGCTCACCAGCATTCTCCATCCCACCCTGTCCTGGGCAATCCTTTCTAGCTCCTTCCAGTTGTAATTCATCCTTTTCATATCTGCTTCTATTATCCGACGCAATGTGTTCTTTGGCCTTCCTCTTTTTCGCTTCCCTTCAATATTCCAAGTTAAGGCTTGCCTCGTGATGCAGTTTGACGATTTGCGTAATGTATGTCCTATCCATTTCCATCGTCTTTTCCTAATTTCTTCTTCAGCTGGAAGTTGGTTTGTTCTCTCCCACAGAAGGCTATTGCTGATGGTATCCGGCCAATGGATGTTGAGTATCTTGCGTCGACAGCTATTTATAAATGCTTGTACTTTCTTGATTGTGGTTGTTGTAGTTCTCCAAGTTTCAGCTCCATACAGTAGAACTGCCTTGACGTTCGTATTGAAGATTCTCACTTTGATATTGGTTGAAAGTTGTTTTGAGTTCCATATGTTCTTTAATTGAAGGAATGCGACCCTTGCTTTGCCAATCCTCACCTTTACGTCTGCATCGGATCCTCCTTGTTCATCGATGATGCTTCCTAGGTATATGAAGGACTCTACATCTTCCAGAGTTTCGCCATCAAGAGTGATTGGATTGCTGTTGTGCGCTTTGAATTTGAGTACCTTGGTTTTCCCTTTGTGTATGCTGAGGCCTAGTGATGCAGAGACTGCTGCTATTCAGGAGTTCCTCGAAGTATTCTACCCATCTGTTACGCTGTTGTTGAATTTCGGTGATCGGCTTGCCTTCCTTGTCTTTGACCGGCCTCTCTAGTTTACTGTATTTCGCTGCCAGTTTCTTCGTTGTATCGTAAAGTTGTTTCATATATCCTTCTCTAGTAGCTTTTTCCGCCGTCGTTCCTAGTTCTTCTACGTATTTCTTCTTGTCTTTTCTAATGCTCCTCTTCACTTGTTTGTTTGCTTCTATGTATTCAGCTTGTGCTTGGACTTTCTCTGCTCGTGTTCGGCTGTTGTTTATTGTTGCCTTCTTGTTCTTCCTTTCTTTGATCTTGTCCAGTGTTTCTATAGAGATCCACTCCTTATGGTGGTGTTTCTTTAGACCCAGAACCTCTTGACACGTTGAAGTTAATGCTTATTTGATGCCTTTCCAGTTGTCCTCCATAGTGGTTTCTTCTTCCTTCAGTAGATCTTGTAAGGCTTGGAACCTGTTGTTGAGAGCTATCTTGAATTCATTGAGTTTGACAGTATCTCGAAGGAAGGCTGTATTGAACCTTTGTAGTGTTGTTTGTCCACTTGTCCAGTTCTTTTTTAGCTTCAGTTTCAAATTGGCTACAACTAGGTGGTGATCTGAAGCTACGTCAGCACCTCTCCTGGTTCTCACATCTTCCATTGTCCTTCGGAATTTTTTGTTGATGCAAATATGATCTATTTGGTTCTCTGTAGTGTGGTCCGGTGAGATCCATGTAGCCTTGTGTATACGCTTGTGTGGAAATATTGTGCCTCCTATGACCAATTTGTTGAATGCACATAGATTTGCAAATCTTTCTCCATTTTCGTTTCTTTCTCCTAGTCCATGTCGTCCCATAATATCTTCATATCCAGTGTTGTCTATTCCGACTTTGGCATTTAGATCTCCCATCAGAATAGTTAGGTCCTTTCTTGGGCATTTCTCAATGATTGACTGCAGCCGCTCGTAGAATTGATCTTTAATGTCGTCGTTGCTATCATTGGTGGGTGCATAACATTGGATAATATTCATTAAGATCCCCTCCTTCTTTGTTTTGAATGATGCTTTGATGATTCTGGATCCGTGAGATTCCCATCCTACAAGTGCATTTCGTGCTACTTTGGACAGCATAAGAGCGACTCCCTGAGTGTGTGGAGCATTGTCCTCTCCGTGACCGAAGTATAGCAGCATCTCTCCCGTATTTAGCCTTTTCTGTCCAGCTTGGGTCCAGTGGGTTTCGCTGATTCCCAATACTGCTAAGTTGTATCTCCTCATTTCCATTGATATTTGACTGGTCTTCCCGGTTTCCCACATTGTTCGAACGTTCCATGTACCTATAAAAATTTTTGCTCTGGTTGTTAGAAGGGGCATCGGCCTCGTGGCTTCCGAAGGAGCTCGGCTTTCACCATGAAGCGTCATAATTCTTCTAAATGAAGACCTTCTAACTTCCAGGGTAGAGTTAAAATGGTTTGGATTATTTTTTTCTGGTAAGCGTTTTTTTAGCGAGTTAGTTTTCTACGGGATGGGGACGCTAACCCCATGCCCAACCCTCCTCCTTTACCCGGGCTTGGGACCGGCAGTAACCGTATAAGAGGTACAGGCGGAGTTTTGCTAATGTCAGGTAGTACAAAAATTATACAGAATTTGGGATAGTCCTAGTTTTGTTTCTGTAAGATTGTGAATATGTAACTGTTGGAATACAATGATAATAATATCTTGTTAAATCAGAGCATTGGAAATATTTATCACAAAATAAACATACAAAGTATTCATAATTAATAGTTTTAATTTATCCTTAACATTTGTAGCTTGACAGTAGTGATACTAATTTATCGTATATCTATCACAGAAGTAGGCTATCTCTTTTTCTTAACAAAGCGCACGAACTCTGTTCTAATTTAAGAATTCACATTTCGTCAATTGATTTACAGGTTTAGGTAAACTTCATTTGATCAGTATGACAGCGAGACTATAATTTATGGACGAACCAATGAGATTTACGATAATTGGTCTTGAATTTTGGCGCAAAATTTATTCATTTAGCTAAATAGAGTTTTTGGCATTATAACTGATGTCAGTTCGTGATGAAAACCCTAAATTTAATTCTTAACCCTAACTATTAACTGTAAATCATAATTCTAATTTCTCAAACTGGTTTATAACCGTAATTTGGCCGTAGTATGTACGTAGACAGTCTCAAGATCAGTTTAGCATCGCTCAAAGGTTGTCCATAATCTCACCCAACATGACTACTGGTTTTTATATACAGATATATGTATGAATGTTATCTTGTATTGCATTCTTCTGTTTTAAGGAACTACTTATCAGTGTTAGAACTGTGAATCATCAGATTCCAAATAAGATTAGCAGTCTTCTGTCCGACTCCTGGCTTCATTTTAAACGCTCTCTATTGTGGAATACAAAAATTGATTATTCAAGTCATAATACTAATATTAATAACATTTTATTGATCCTTCTTAATGAGTTCATACACTTTCTTTAAATAACCCAGTACAGTCCTTTTTTTTGGAATAAACTGAAAACTTTAGTTGTTTTTTTTTGTTTTTACAAACATGGACACCTTTTAAATTCCTTTTATTTTGGTAACCACATAATTATTATAAAAATATTTGATTACTATGTGTAAACTTGGTTCATTATAAAAAGTTATAATGTATAGAATTCTTTCCGTAGTTAATTAACGATTGGATTGTTATGTGTGTGTGTATATATACATATATGTTTGTATGTATGTGTTACGTCATACAGTTTGAGTCCTGTTATATCTAGAAGGTTGTTCTTGATATACCGCTTATAACGTGAGCACTAGAATGCCAGAACCCTTCCAAGTCGCAATGAGAAGACAGAAGACTAATGAAAGGACTATTATTCTCAGACACTGTCAAATTATAGTACAAAATTGTCAGGTATTTATAATTTTTAGTAAGAACGAAATCATCATTACAGTCTTCCAATCCGAATACAGGGGGTTATTAGCATTGTCCAATCAGGAAGCTACACGTAGGAATTCTAGGATATTCTTCCAAAATTTGGTTGGATGGAATATCTTCGGCTCCTTCTGAGCCCTCCTACAGCTTCCTCGATTTCACCCGTGGTCCGTCGTCACAAGTCATATAATATATAATCATATAATATCATCTTTTTAAATCATATTCTTAGTTTTATACATCTTGATCCTTTGATAAATGTAAATACAACGAGAAAAAAAACACGGATTCATTATGTTCCAAGGCCTATCATCACCATCATCACTCGGATTAGCCCCACTGGTCACGGCTTCTCACCAAAACTCCGAGAATTCCCTCATGAATCTTTGTGAGGATCCCGCTTATGGGATTGTGGATGCGCACTGGCGAGGAGTGTCCCACAATAGAACGAAACGGTCGTTCAGTGCTTCCTGGTTTTCAATGGTTGTCTAACATCAATCGATTCATGATCTCTATCAAATAATTGATGATCTCCACAACCCTATACTGAGGAATTATTTTATTGATAGTTGACGGGTCGATTGATCAGTTATTGAAGTAAGGATCCTGAAATAGATTACGGTTTTCTCTCATGAATTCCTCACATCAGTATAGCGACAATAATACTTCCTTTACAGTTTCATCTGTGTAACTCTAGTGATTTTACTGAAAATCTTTTTTATCGGCCAATAACATGAATAAAACTGCACTCAGATTAAAGACTCTATATAGTGAAATGTTTACAATAATAAGGTTGGAAAACTGACAAACTTATTCAAATCACTTAACTCTAACAACTTGCATTAGTTCTAACTCAAAATACTTCCGATTTTCTGCTTATTGCCTGAAAATGATTCCAAGATCATGTAGTCATTTTAAGAATAGTTTAAGCTCGTCTCTGTAGTAAATTTCCACTGCATAATTCTACAACGTATGAGACAATAAGTACTATTCGTCTATAACATATCTTGATAATAATTGAGATCATGAATGATACACATTTATTTTGGCTAGATTACAAACTGATCATCGCCCTAGAACTTTTAAGACCTTTTAGTGTCCTTCTTACAAGTTTAGTTGTTTTTTTTTACATATTTCACAGGATATAACATATCCAATGACAATTAACTTGGGTAGTTTCAAACTATCTGGTCTATGCGAGAATTTTTTTTACTAATATGGATTAGAACCATTTCATTGATCATGATCTGTTTTGTATTAAATCACTTTTGAAATGCATCAATAATGCTTCTTCTCGTGGATCAAAGAAAACACTTGAATGGTTTATCCTTTGTGTATACAATATCCTTAGTTAGAAAAGTGTATACAAAATTCTATCACATTTAATGGTTGATAGATTCTACCATCGAATATTATACTAAAGAGTTTAGCTACTCATAAAGTAAATGAGTAGTATAACACCCATTTTCGAAATGCAACTCCAACGGAGTAAGATATAAGCAATATGAATAGTGTTTAACAATAGAGGATGATGGATGTTTATCCTCTGCTCTTATTGGGTCACATTAGGGCGAGTGAATATGTACCGAAATGGCTGTAGAAACACATACAATCAGGTGACCTAATAAGAGCAGAAGATAAGTATCCATCATCCTCTACTGCTAAACATATAATTGAAACAGGTCACAAGATTGATCTAAACTCAGCTTTTATGGTATTGTATAAAATATGAATAGTGATTTGTTTATGAGATCTTCTGGAAATTATATATATAGTATTTGACTCAGTTTGGTGTCATGCAGAAAGATCACAGTGTGATCCTTTTAATCCATTTTAAAGTAGTCATTTAGTTTTGTCGTTAACATAACTTTTTTTTGAAGGTCAAACAATTATAACCTTTGATCATTACTAATTCAGATGTACTACACTCATTACATATACTACCTTAAAATGAAATGATTATCTGTTTTAATTTTAATGTATAACGATTAGTGACATTGAAACTATTCTCAGTAAAGATGTTGACTTTATACTTTGTATAGATTTAGGTTACATAACGATCAAGGATTGAAGATCTTTTAAATGTTATCGATTGCATAATATAATCACATTTGATTGACCACTGGGTGGTGATCAATGTCATGTGTGTCTAGTCCTTGTTAGTGCAGATAGAATGCTATCGATCATGTTGCAATGTGGCCACCAGTCTAGGTGACTCGACATTGCGGGCACTATATATTGAGTTTCAGATGGTGGTTGGAGGTAGTCAACAGGAAACCTGGACCCGGGTTTCGTGCTACTTGGCACTCGTCAGCAAGGTGTACCTGTACCCGCAATGTCGAGTCACCTAGACTGGTGGCCAAATCGCAACATGATCTATAGCATTCGATCTGCACTAAAAAAGGACTTGACACGCATAACATTGATCACCACCCAGTGATCAATCAATTGTGATTACATCTCAGTCCTACAGGAGGTCAGTTGCGGCTCGGATAGCTCAGTGGTAACGTCTCTGACTATGAAGCTGCGTGACAACCACCATCTGAATTGCATAATATAATTTTATCCAATAATCACAGTATCCATTCTTCGGATCATATTGTCATTTTAATAAGTGATTATCGAAATAAGAATAATTCACCATTCGATCACAATATTTTCTACAATTTGAATTCAATAGTGTTGTGTGTCCCTGATGTACATGATTTAATGGTGGAGTTTTCATTATTATGCTTGACGGCATCTTCAGTGCTTAACTCAGTTATTCTACAAGTACTATATCAGCGTGTCCTGTGATGTTCTTGTTTTTAACACACTGTTTTGATAGATTTTATCATCTTCAATTATTCTTGAGTTCATGTTAATTGTTCATGTGAGTTGTTCTCTAGTCTTGTAAGATAAATTGACTATTTCTGTATTCGTTCATAGATTAGGTTTAAGGAAATATTTTCATATGCCTGAGCTGCAAATCTTTGCCACTTAAGTTTCCTGAATTTGTTTAAAGGTATTAGTGTATATTACATAATTAAACTGTAATCATTCATTGGAGTAGGTTTAAACCCATTTCATTTGGTTTAAACAATCAGATTCTATCATCAGTTCTTGAGCAACAGGGTAGCTCAAAATTGAATAGATAAGTGTAACATTAGTTATCGAGAGATTGTAGCATTCAGTAAGATAAACGGATCTTCTTTTATGTCAACTAAATGTAATGCTTATTGTTATATCCCGACGAGAATTATGAATAGTAACTCGTCAGAACTATTTATGTACATAATTTGATTGTATAATTATTAGGTAGCGAAGCTATGCATATTTATATTCCTCCTATTATAAGCTTCATTTTGACCAATAGACCATTATGATAACACGATTTACTATTCTTATGTTCAGTTTATTGATCACAGTCCCCCACACTCACTGCCACTTTCTGACTTGATCTTGTACAAGTGTTATTTTCTATTTTATGGTATGATACGATGTGTTTGGTCGGTATATAAACCCAGTATGTTTGAAATAAATGATTCGCATGGTGGAAGCCAGTTTTGGCGTTCTGGACTCAACTGGACGGGTTAGACAAACAATGGATCAATAAGGATGCTAGGCTGACCATACCGTTCGAACGTCATTGGTTTGACACAGTACCAAGTTTGTATAAGTCGTAGTTCGATCGGCGAATTAGTCACGTGATAATTAGCTTGACTTAAAGTCACAACACTATTTACTCGGATTCATGTTCATTCACAAATCGACTAAATGTGTCTTTACAATCTGAAATGACTGATCTACTTCTCTTTCCATCTAAACATACTCAATTTGAAATTACTACAATCAACTTCACAACACATTCAATGTCAAATTGATATGTATGACAAAAATATATTGACCAACTGTCGAACGGAAACAACAAACCAGGATAATTACAACTGTCGGATGTTCAATTATTTTCGCTTGCCATTATGAGTATAATCCACTTCAAACATTGATTCAATTAGAATGAGTAGTGATTGGAAGTTTACAATTTCGTTTCACAATTGAGTAAACAAACTTTTCCTGCTCTCTCACTCACTCACCCACTCACTCAAACACCGCTCTAATTGACAATGAGAGTAATTCGATTACGTGAATAAATGATAAGACAACACGATGTCACATAATTGATGACCATTTACGTTTTACATACACATTGTTTATCTTTATCAAGTACTCATCTTTAAACTAGAAAAATGACACAGATTATTGACAAGATGAGAAACATATTTACAGTGTACTCAAGGCATCAATTCAATTGATAGATTATAACACTCAATATTCGATTTGATGTTGGAGTAAGGAGAACTATTAGATTATCTGTATTCATTTGTTTTCTGATAAAGGAAAAGCCACTTGTCGAGTATGTTATTTGTTTTGAATATTTGATTCTCGTAATGTAAAATAAACTATATTGGTTAGTTAGCAAAGATGGATAGTGGTTAGTAGTGGAATCGAGGACGCGTGTTTCGTCGTATTCGGGAGTCGTCAGCTAGATGTACCTGCATCTCAGACTCGAACCCAGTACCGTCTGCTTCAAATGCTATCGCGTTACCAACTTGGCTACTGAGTCTTGATAGCCATCTGCTTGTGCAATATATTGCTCAATATTCGATTTGATGATGGAGTAAGGAGAACTATTAGATTATCTGTATTCATTTGTTTTCTGATATAGCCCTAGTTGTGTTGATGATTCCGGATGTATGAGATTCCTATCCTATAGGTGTATTTCGTGCTTCTTTGGACAGCATCAGAGCAACTCCCTGAGTGTGTGGCATTTTTCCTTTTTTGACCAGTGTACAGCAGCATCTTTCGTATTTAGCCTTTGCTGTCCTATTTGGACCCAATAGCTTTCGCTGATTCTCAGTACTGTCAAGTTGTAGCTCCTCATATCCGTTGCTATTTGACCGGTCTTCCCGATCTCACACATTGTCCGAACGTTCCGTGTACATATGAGAATTGTTGCTCTGGTTGTTAGAAGGGGCATCTGCCTCATGATTTCCTAAGAATCTCGGCTTTCATTATGAGGCGTCATAATTTTTCTTTGAACTCAGAGAGCAGAGTTTAATTTTCTTAATCTGGTTAGCTATTTTTTAGCAAGATTTTTTTCCATGGGATGGGGTTGCCGTCCGCACTCCCAATCCTCCTTCTTTACCCGGTCTTAGAACCAGCAGTAGCCGTAGAAGAGCTACAGGCGGAGTCGATGTTTATGGTCAGACAAAAATAGGCTCCAGACATGTTATGGGTAGGACAAGAAACACGCGCACATACGCTCATATAAAAAACAGTAAAGTTTAATAAGCTAATAATAAACAGGGTAAAAATCGGGCTTGAATAGAATGAATAGATCGATCTGTCCGAAAGTTAGAATAGCCCATATGGGCTTGATGTGGTACTAGATAATACAGTAGCAACTAAGAACAACTGGGAAGAGTTGAACAGGACAGATCCCTATGGAGATTTCTGGTGGGCGGCTCACGTTCCTCTACGAGGGGTAACAGGTGTAAGTAAGCATGTAAGTACTTGTCTTTGAATGGATCTCACTTCAGTGATCTTAAGATCAAGCTTTCATCTGTAGGACCGATGTACTGATATTTGCAAAAGAAACAGTCAAGTTTGAGACAATAGATTGATATTTTGCAAATTAATTATTTACTGTATAGTTCTCAGATTTTAGTAAGATGTTCTATTATTTTGTGTTCAAATACATTCGATTGTCCCCGCTGTTCACTGCAATACTATTAAAATAAAACAAAAATAGTTGCCAGAATGATTTAATAAACTGGTCATCAAGTGGCAGGATTATAATTTATAAACTAGCCAATCAGGTATATGATACCAGGCCCTCGATTTTCGCGCGAAATTCATTCATCCATTGAGCTAAATAGATTCATGGCATTATAGCTGATGTCAGTTCGTGATGACCCCCCCCCCCCGCAAATCCAATTCTTAACCTTAACCATCAACTGTAAATCATAATTATAATTCCTCACACTAATTTATAACCTTCATTTGGTCCTAGTTACCAGGTGGATACTCTCAAGGTCAGTCTAACATCTTACTTACTTACTTACGCCTGTTACTCCCAATGGAGCATAGGCCGCTGACCAGCATTCTCCAACCCACTCTGTCCTGGGCCTTCTTTTCTAGTTCCATCCAATTCTTGTTCATTTTTCTCATGTCTATCTCCATTTCTCGGCGTAATGTGTTCTTTAGTATTCCTCTTTTCCTTTGACCTTCAGGATTCCATGTGAGGGCTTGTCTTGTGACGCAGTTGGGTGCTTTCCTCAATGTGTGTCCTATCCACTTCCAGCGCTTCTTCCTGATTTCTTCCTCCACTGGAATCTGGTTTGTTCTCTCCCACAGTACGTTGTTGCTAATAGTGTCCGGCCAATGGATCTGAAGTATTTTGCGTAGACAATTGTTAATAAACACCTGTATTTTCTGGATGATGGCTTTTGTAGTTCTCCAGGTTTCTGCCCCATACAGTAGAACTGTCTTGACATTTGTATTGAAAATCCTGACCTTGGTGTTGGTTGACAGTTGCTTTGAGTTTCAGATGTTCCTCAGTTGTAAATATGCTGCTCTTGCTTTGCCGATCCGCGCCTTCACATCTGCATCAGATCCACCCTGTTCATCAATGATGCTGCCCAAATACGTAAAGGTTTTTACATCTTCCAAATCTTCTCCGTCAATTATGATTGGATTGGTGCATTCTGTGTTGTATCGGAGAATCCTGCTTTTCCCTTTGTGTATATTGAGACCTATTGCTGCTGAGGCTGCTGCCACACTGTTTGTCATCTGCATCTGTTGTTGCGTTTGGGATAGAAGGGCCAGATCGTCTGCGAAGTCTAGATCATCCAACTGCATCTTAGATGTCCATTGTATCCCGCGCTTTCCTTCAGACGTTGACGTCTTCATGATCCAGTCGATCACCAGGAGAAAGAGAAAGGGTGAGAGTAAGCAACCTTGCCTAACACCGGTCTTCACTTTGAACGACTTTGTCAACTGTCCTCCATGCACGATTTTGCAGTGTAATCCATCATATGAGTTCTGTATGATATTGACTATCTTCTGAGGCACGCCGTAGTGTCGAAGAAATTTCCATAGTGTTGTTCTGTCCACGCTATCAAATGCCTTTTCGTAGTCAATGAAGTTGATGTAGAGTGATGAATTCCATTCAATTGATTGTTCCACAATGATCCGTAGAGTTGCGATTTGGTCTGTACACGATCTATCCTTACGGAATCCTGCCTGTTGGTCACGAAGTTGGACGTCTACGCAGTCCTTCATCCTGTTTAACAATACTCTGTTGAAGACTTTTCCCGGTATTGAGAGAAGAGTGATGCGCCTGTAGTTATCACACTTGCTGAGATCACCTTTCTTCGGTATTTTGATCAGGAGTCCTTCTTTCCAGTCTGTTGGTACTTGTTCCTCATCCCAAATCTTATTGAAGAGAATGTGGAGTATCCTTGCAGTTGCCGCTACGTCTGCTTTTAGTGCCTCTGCTGGGATGTTGTCCGGTCCTGCTGCTTTGCCACTCTTGATTTGTCTGATGGCCATGCTGATTTCTTCAATTGTTGGTGGGCCAACATTGATTGGGAGGTCCGTGGGTGCTGCTTCGATGTTGGGTGGGTTCAGTGGAGCTGGTCGATTCAACAGTTCTTTGAAGTGTTCTACCCACCTGTTTTGTTGCTCTTCAATGTTGGTAATTACCTTGCCTTCCTTGCTTTTCACTGGTCGTTCTGGTTTGCGGCGATTTCCAGAGAGTTTCTTTGTCGTGTCATATAATTGTCTCATGTTTCCTTCTCTTGCAGCCTTTTCCGCCGTCGTTGCTAATTCTTCCACATATTTACATTTGTCGGTTCTGATGCTCCTCTTCACTTGTTTGTTTATTTCCGTGTATTCAGCTTGTGCCTTGGCTTTTTCTGCTCTTGTTCGGCTGGTATTGATTGCTGCCTTCTTGTTCCTTCTTTCTTGAATCTTATCCAGTGTACCAACAGTGATCCATTCCTTGTGGTCGTGCTTCTTGTGACCCAGGACCTCATGACATGTTGAAGTGATTGCCTCTTTGATCCCCTTCCAGTTGCTCTCCACAGTAGTTCCTTCTCCATTGAGTAGATCATGAAAGGCCTGGAACTTGTTGCTGAGGACTATCTTGAATTTGTTGAGTTTGTTAGTATCCTGGAAAAAGGCCGTATTGAACTTTTGTGATACTGTCTGCCCCGTTGTCCAGTGCTTCTTGAGTTTCAATTTCATCTTGGCGACCAGCAAGTGATGATCTGATGCTATATCAGCTCCTCTCTTAGTTCTCACGTCCTCTATAGTCCTCCTGAACGTTTTGTTGATGCAAATATGGTCGATTTGGTTTTGTGTAGAGTGATCCGGTGAAGTCCATGTGGTTTTGTGTATGCGTTTATGTGGGAATATGGTGCCGCCTATGACCAGCTTATTGAAGGCACATAGATTTGCAAATCTCTCACCATTTTCGTTTCTTTCTCCCAGTCCGTGTCGTCCCATGATGTCTTCATATCCAGTGTTGTCCGTTCCAACCTTGGCGTTGAAATCTCCCATCAGAATGGTCAGGTCCTTTGTTGGGCACTTCTCGACTATTGACTGCAGCCTATTGTAGAATTGATCTTTAGCGTCTTCATTGTAGTCGTTGGTAGGCGCATAGAATTGGATGATGTTCATTGAAATACCCTCTTTCTTTGTTTTGAACGAGGCTTTGATGATCCTTGGTCCATGAGATTCCCATCCTATAAGTGCAATTTGTGCTTGTTTGGACAGCATCAATGCAACTCCTTGTGTATGTGGTGCATTTTCTTCTTCATGGCCGGAGTATAACAGAAGCTCTCCTGTAGTTAGTCGTTGTTGTCCAACTTGTGTCCAATGTGTTTCACTGATCCCAAGTACCTCTAGGTTGTATCTTCTCATTTCTGCAGCAATCTGGAAGGCTCTTCCGGTGTCCCACATTGTACGAACATTCCATGTACCTAAATAAATGGTCGCTCTGGTTGTCAGAAGGGGCATCGGCCTCGTAACTTCCGAAGGAATTCGGCTTTCATCATGAGGCGTCATAGTTCTTCTAAATGAAGACCTTCTGACTCCCAAGGCAGAGTTTAAAAGGTTTGAATAATTTTTTCTGGTTAGCGTTTTTTTAGCGAGTTAGTTTTCTACGGGATGGGGACGCTAACCCCATGCCCAACCCTCCTCCTTTATCCGGGCTTGGGACCGGCAGTAGCCCCCGGAGGGACTCCAGGCGGAGTTCAGTCTAACATCACTCAATGGTAATCCATAAATTATAGTCTCATCTAGATTTCTTCACCCTTAAAGCATTCATTCTAAAAGCTACTCCAACATAATGATACATATTCAGTTTCAATGTTATAAGTATGTGAATTGTACGATAATTTTGATCCTAAAATATTTTGGGTTGTAATTTTATTGATAAATGACAATGAGAGGAAATCAGTTTTTTTTTTTAAAGCTAACAAATCATATGATTGAAGATTGGGCGTTCAATCTTGCCTGAACGTTTAACCTCCAGACTAATGAGCCGGTATCCAACGATAGTGATATGAACAAAGACACAGGAAGCCTTGACAAACTACGGAAGTTATTTTTGGGGGACGTTATTTCAGTTCATTCAAAGCTTGTAAGACATTAAAATTTATTTTTGTCCCTAATCTATTCTACAGATCATAAGCTTTCGTTTAATGTATGATTGACTGTCATATCCCTTTTTGTTCCAAAGCTATTGTATTCTATTTTCTACGCTAATCTCCAGTTTTGGATATAATTGTATTTTCCTAATTATTGTACTTTGTGGTCGGGTTAGTCATCTATTTATTCATGTACCTTTTTACATTGATCTGAAATCGGGAACCAGATCGGAATCGAGAATAAATCGAGTACTGTTCCAGTTGACTTGTCTTCTCTCACACGCGTGCTTGTCAGCCAATCAGGTGATCGAATAGTTTTCTTCTTTCTACTCCACTTTGAACTCACCTATACTAGCCTTAACGTTCAGCCGGTCAGTGTATCGCGTTAAGGTCTAAATCCATATTAGATAAATATCCCCAGCACTAAAAATGGGTAGACAGATCAAGAATGTAACAGATAGTCTAAAGGCTAAGTGTTTGCGCAAGATCAAAGGTCATGGGTTCGAATCCCGCGTGTGGGATCATCTGTGCTCACTGCTATGGAGTCCCATATTAGGATAAAACGGCTATCCAATCCTTCCATGTCTTCAATAGTGGTCTAACATTGATCGGTTCATAGTCTCGATAAAAACCTAACAATCTTTATAACCCCAAATTGATAACAAATATATGTTTAGTTCATATCATTCATATGGTAATAATACTGAAACAGGAATATTTAGAAACAAAAGAATAAAATTAAGATGTTTTATTCACTTCTAACCCTTTGTTATATAACCTATTACCTATCATAGAAACTAACATGTAATAATTTTGAAAAAT
Source organism: Schistosoma haematobium (assembly GCF_000699445.3). Taxonomy (NCBI): domain Eukaryota; kingdom Metazoa; phylum Platyhelminthes; class Trematoda; order Strigeidida; family Schistosomatidae; genus Schistosoma; species Schistosoma haematobium. Next base: position 45,359,951 of record NC_067198.1, on the reverse strand, counting down.
GAACTTCACATAATCCTAGTTTATAAGATGATAGACATTGGGGAATGGGTATATTCAGTATTCGCTATTAAAGAATTAGATGGTGGTTGGAGGTAGTCGACAGGACCCGGGTTTCGTGCCACTTGGCACTCGTCACTAAGGTGTACCTGTAATCCTGAGGGAACTGGTGCTCCCTGACGGATTCGATCACGTGTTACTCAGCTTCACAGTCAGAGACGTTACCAATGATCTATCCGAACCGCGACTGACCTCCTGTAGGACTGAGATGTAATCACAATTGATTGATCACTGGGTGGTGATCAATGTCATGTGTGTTAAGTCCTTATTTAGTGCAGATAGAATGCTATCGATCATGTTGCGAACCCGGGTCCAGGGTTTCCTGTCGACTACCTCCAACCACCATATAAAAATCAATATATAGTGCCCGCAATGTCGAGTCACCTAGACTGGTGGCCACACTGCAGCATGAACGGTAGCATTCGATCTAAGCTAAATAAGGACTTGACACACATAACATTGATCACCACCCAGTGATCAATCAATTGTGACTAGTAAAGAATCTATTTCAAAATCTTACAAAAAAAATTTATCTAAGGTTAACTGAAACCACGGATTGACTACACATTGAATGAAACATTTGTTTCGTTCTGGTATTCTGACCTAGAGAAGCAGCCATCTAAGCTCTCCTATAGGAAAGAATCCATGAAGTCTAGGTTTGTAGGCAGCTATGATAAATTAAATTCAATAGTATTGTAGTGTATGCTACTTATGTTAATAGACAGATTAATCAATAGTTTGAAACGTACTCATCACCAAATACTTCCGTTCGTAATGACGATCACTAGTATCATAGATGAATCCTATAAAATTTTAACTCATAAACAGATTTATTTACGCCTGTTACCCATTCTTGAGGAGCATAGTACAAACAACAGTATTCTCCATCTAACTCTGTCCTGGACAGTCCTTTCTAGTTAGTTTCAGTTGCTATTCATCCTTTTCATGTCTACTTCCAATTCCTAACACAGTGTGTTCTTTGGCCTTCCTCTTTTTCGTTTCCTTTATGGATTCTAAGTTAGCGCTTGCCTCAGCCTGTAGCTCTTCTAGGGCTGCTGTCGGTACTAAGCCCGAGTAAAGCAGGAGGGTTGGGTATGGGGTCGGCGATCCCTTGCTAAACATACGCCAACCAGATAAGTAATTTTGACTCACTGGTAAATTCAAACTTTAGTTAGCTTTTCATCCAAGCATTACTTTCTTTTATCAGATTTTTAATATTCATCAAATGAAAAAAGTATCTTTTAATACTTTCAGACAGCAATCTATTTCCACCCTACTAATTTTTATGACACTTTAGGCTATTGTACGACTACCAGTATAGAGGTGTATGGAAATGATTAAGTGTTATTGTTATCAATACCCGTCTTACAGGAGGCCGGTCGCGGCTCGGATAGCTCAGTGGTAACGTCTCCGACTGTGAAGTTGAGTGACATGTGATCGAATCCGTCAGAGAGCACCAGTTCCCTCAAGATTACAGGTACACCTTAGTGACGAGTGCCAAGTAGCACGAAACCCGGGTCCTGTTGATTATCTCCAACCACCATCTTACTACCCCACTCAATTTAAACATTCATTAAAAACCAGGAAGCACTAAACAACTATTTTGTTTGAATATAGGTCTCCTCAGTACTGTAAACCCACGACGCTGTAACAGATAGAATCTAGGTCTTAAACGCAAACGCTTTACCTCTAAATGAATAAGCTGAAACAGTATGGCGTTCATATATAACTTCAATCAATTCACGTTACTGTGCGATCATCTCAAATTAACTTCGATGGGTAACAGCTTCACACCTGACACGCTTGAACTCCATCGGTTGTGTATATGTCACAAACCTCTATAGTAATAATTACCATAACTGATTCCAGAAAGTAACTCTTGAAGACTTGTAAAAAAATCATAATCAGTAAAATTGCAACGTATCAGTTATAAGGAAGTTACCTACGTTAATCAACTTGAGATATTCTCATAATATTTCTAACTGATTATATAAAGACATATTCATCAATAGATCGTAGACCAATAATGTTCATTACTATACATAAACGTCTCAAGTCCAATTCCCCATTGAATCATAGATACTTATCTCTGGGGGATTTTATGCTAAACCATAATACCTGTCTAGTAATTCCTAGTTTGTGAATAATTGTCAGCCTGATATCGACTTATATCAGATGGGTTTTGTCGATATTATAGTAATTTCAATGGTTAGGATCACGAGTCAATTGAAGCTAGACCACCATGGGAAATCTGGAAGAACTGGACGGCCGTTTCGTCCTATTGTGAGACTCCTCAGCAATGCGCATCCACGACTCCGCCCCCTACGAGATTCGAACCCAGGACCTACTGGCTTCACAACAGACCTGGTTGAACCCCACTGGTCACTACTTCTCACCAGAACTCCAGGATACACCTCTTGAAGCCAGTGAGATAGTAACTCGCTGAAGAAAATGGTGGATGTGTCGCTCAATTTCATGGATTAGTTAGACATTTACACCGTTTGATACCGACTCACTGGTCTATTGGTGAAGTGCTCGCGCGCAAAACTGATAGGTCGTGGGTTTGAATCTTACAGGGGCGGGGTCGTGGATGCGCATTGCTGAGTAGTCCCACAATAGGACGAAACAACCGTCCAGTTCTTCCAGATTTTCCATCGTGATCTAGCTTCAATTGACTCATGATCTCAACTATTGAAATTACTAGAATATCCACAAAACCTTCTTCTGATACAAATCATATTTGTTCATCATAATCCTTCCATTAGAGAAATTCCGAATATTTGATAATAATCTTAATCCTGAATCAACATTTCTTTCAATGTATCAACCCTATACAAACAGCATTAATTAATCACATAATCCATGGCAATTGAAATGTGTACATGCATGTATATAAGAGTCCTTAAGTAGACTTATACACAATGGTGAATAAATACAGTAGAATGTGTAATTGTGAATATGTAGATTCATAAATAATAGGCACTTATTGTATTATTTAGAATAATTTTAAAATACTTCAGGAGTAAATCATCCAGATTAGCGTATGTATCACAATCAAATGACAGTCGCATGAAATTCAAGAAGTTTAAATTATGAAATAAATCTTTTCATTATGCTGGATTAAGTATTATTTCTATAGGTAGAGTCCTACAAGTCACTATTTTCATTGGAAACAAGACAGTCCTTTGATCCTTGTTTGTGACTCCTCAATGAAGCAAATTCATGACCCCTCTATAAAACTCATGACCTTCAATCTCGTGAGTGAATGCATAACATTAGGACCACTGCGCTAGCAATCAATAGTGTTATTGTATACTTTCAACTGGTTCACGATACAGTTACCTTCGAGGGATAACTGTCTCAGACTTGACACACTTACACTCCATTGTAAACGGTTTCATACTTACACTCCAGATGCTGCATCTTGGAACTAATCTTTAATGATCATAGTACAGGGTGATTTGTGGGGATTTTAAAAGTTTCACAGTTTAAGTCACTAATTTATATTGACTAAAATTAGACAATATTAACGGATGGATGACAGCAAACTTCTCTAGAGGTTAACGGTTTACACACAAGATTTCTGAATGCATATCATGGATGCTTCCTCCTGTGAATTCGCATATCTGTATTTGTTTTTAAGAGTTCTAATGCTAACATAGGTATGAGAAGTTGAGAATTTTATTTATTTGTTTATTTAAACACATAGACATTGGTACAAGGAGGCACCAAATAGATATGCGCCACATAAATCATTCGATTTGTGTGAGGGCTGTGATACTGCTCGGGTGCTCAGACAGAAGCAGGTGGTTTTCTAAGGGGGCCACACTCGAAGCCTTCGACCTGAAGGTCTGACCCACAAGGCAGTGGAGCATCGTGAGGAGATGCGTTCCCATGGTAGCCGGTGACCAACGATTGGTTCATACGTCATTTGTTCCCGCAGGATACTGGAGCCCATGTGCACCATTAGTTTGGAATCCGGTTAACGCGCCGGACATTCGCTTTTCGTCCTCTCAATTTCGTAAACAACACCTCCACCACGAGAAGGCAGTGAGTAGGACTTCCCTGGCAGAGGTTATATACGCGTGGCGATGTGAGAGCATTTCGAGAGGGAGGGCGGGTCTGCCCCACTCTCGGCCATACCAGGGCGTTTGGGGGCAGAAGTTGAGAAGCTGTCAAATAGTTGATTTCAGACTAGACAACTATATAACTATTGTGGTAAAATATTATTGTGATTTGAAGTTTATCAGTCTATGACTTATATGATAAATAGGTATATATTTTTAAATACTTATACTTGGTTGGTTGGCTAAAATAAGTATCTAAGGCAATACAATAGTATTTTAAGCTTTATTCAATATTATTATTATTTTCGGTACAATATAGAATTCTCAGCACAAAGTTGTAGTGTGGCGTCGAATCACGTTTGACTATGGTCACCACTTTTAAGAAGATTGCGTACCAGAACAGGCTAAACCTCTGAGTAAACCAGAAATCAGAAAGTGATTGAGAGTTGTAGCAAGATATATTTGTTGGGGATCTCGTGGTATCGAAAGAATACCGAGATCGTGCCAAAGGAGTACAAGTGGAAGTACTGAGCAAACGTAAGTTCGTCCAAGGTCACAATCAACGGAAGGAAAAATGTCTTTAGTACAGTTAAACAAACGAGCACAGTAAAACAATCCCTGGTACAAATGGTTATAATAATAATTGTTTCCATTAAACCAATTGCGTTCTCTTGATAAAAGTAGGTCATTACAAAGTATTTCAATAAGTTTCTGTCACTTAATTCTTCGTCTATCTTGACGACAAATACTGAGTGGTCGGTCAGCTATAAGTAAACAGTCCAGTAATCAACATCTGAATAATGTTCATTCTTTTCAATTCATATTGTCAACAACCACGATCTCTCTCTATTTGGGCTTTTTTGTAACTTGTACAGCGAAAGCTTGTAAAATTTTCATAGACATAGGTTAAACTAAGCAAAAATAGATAACTTGTTGAAATATCTAAAGGGCAGAAATAAGTAGCTCAGATATTCAACCAGGCCGTAGAACGTGTGTGATGTAAAGAATGAATTCACAGTTTGACGAAAAAATTATAGGAAATGGCTGAAGATAATTTTCAAGATACCTTGAACCTGGATTTCATGCTAGTTATCATTTAGTAGTAAGGTGTATGTATACTGACAAGGGCAGTGAAATCGCCCTTGATAGACGGATTCACTTCACCTAGCGTTACATAGACGCAACCCTGGAATTTTTGTGTAGCTAATGATCTGCAGTAGCACGAACATACTTAGACAAACTCGTCATTGCGCTGTAATTCATTTAATGTTTGCCTAGCCCTCAAAATTCATTCAGTTTCACCAATCAACTTGTATCGTGACGGATAAGTGAAAAACACACACACTAAAGTTAGATTCAGATCTTCTTAAAGATTGCCTTTAAACACTCAGTACATAAATATTGTGTATACAATGTCAGATTATGTAGACTAATGGCCATTTGTCAATTTGATCTAAAGATAACAATCAAATATAAGGGATATAATATGTATAATTTTAGTTGCTAATCATCGATTAAATAAGTAATAGTGTTTGAGTGTAAAATATAATAATATTTATATATTACTAAAGGTTACATCCACAGACAAAGTGCAAGGGTTATTCAATCGCCAGACAGTTGAAGTTGATATTGTTCCCTCTGTTTATAAATCAACATTACAAACTATTTGTAATCAAATAAGTAACTAATATAACAACAAAGATGGATAATGGATAGCAGTGGAATCCAGTTTGACACCCGTTTCGTCCTATTTGGGTCTCGTCAGCTGGATTTACCTCCATCTCAGAGTTGATGATCACTGTAGGTGTTAAGTCTTGTCGATTGGATGCTATATTCGTTCCTAAGCTATTCTGATAACTATACAGCGACCTGAACACCAGGAAAAAGACGCAAAAGTATGAGAGAGACACTTTACTCCAAGGTTCGTTTTTGTACAGAAAACATGGGTATTTATTAGGTGATAACGTTTGTTAAATCAACATCATATTTCGGCCAATCCGTTAGCGACATGTTATGCTACTGACCAATAGTAGCACGCCACGTTGGAATTCTAGAATGCTCCATCATGCTCTGATTGGCCTCTGGAGGCTCCGTTGAAGTTCTCTGAAAGCCAACTCATCACTAGGACTATCTATCTTTACTTATAAAGCTTATGACTTTAGGCAATTCGACATAGAATGCACATATGCCAACAAGAGATTGATCAATTGCAGTCCTAACCAACAATCGAAAGATACAAGTAAATAACATCCAAATGAATATAATATAACAACAGTTGTGATTATATCAAAACATTAAATAAGATCAAAAATAATATGAATACAACATAAACAACTGATGTCAGTAATAAGATAGAAAGATAAATGTGGTAATGAATGGTTAGTTATATTCAATACACCTTTCATTTTCCCAAAAACTAATCCTTTAATATAAATTGGCATTCATTCTATTATGTATACAACTATATCAATCAACCATTTACATTTTATTCTGTTGGATATATCAAATGTAAAACAAAACATTTAGAATTTTCTTTTCTGGTTGGATTAAACTAGAAAAGAAGCCCAAGGACAAAGTAGGTTAGACAATGCTGGTTGGTGGTGGCCTATTATACTCCATTGGGGGTAATAGGCGTAACTAACTAAGTAAATAATAATATAAATTGACGTTTGATAAGTATATTACTACTAAAGTACAACATACTAAATGGGTTATTTGTTTGTTTCAATTTTGACACTCTAAGCATTTGTTTCATTTTTATTTAATATTGTTCCTTTACTTTTGATCTTTATAGTATTCTGTAAACCATTCCTAGTGAAAAACAATCGCTATTGGCGTTAAACCATGTCAAACATGAGACAGTTATTTGCTGAAGACAATAGACATGTAAAATTCAATGGTTTAGATCATTAGTCAATTGAAGTTAGACCACCATTGAAAACCTGGAAGCACTGGACGATCATTTCGTCCTATAGTAGGACTCCTCAGAAGTGCGCATCCACGATCCCGTTCGCGGGATTCGAACCCATCTCCTTCATTCTCGTCCACGAACGCTTAACCTCTAGACCACTGAACTGGTTCGCATCCAACGGTGTTAATGTCTAACTTTAATCAACCCACGATTCAATTTTATATGACAAATCACAATCCATTATTAACATGTTACAATTTTAAATGACGTACTCTGCCTTAAACCTGACCAATTTTATGGATTATTGATTTGGATATGATAATTATAGAGTACCTGATGAGAAATTTATTGAAAGACAACTTCCTTTAAAAAAATTCTTGGATTATAATTTCCCACAATAGAGATGGCAAAAGCCTTATCCACTGAGGACTTGAAGTTAATTGAATGGACTTAAGGTGACATCCCAATCAATGAAAACAACTACCACACGACGATAAAGTGAACCTTAAGTGGTTCTTACACGTTCAGTTACATGAAATACTTGCTTATAAGGCAGATTTTGCATCAAAGTACTTAATATCGTTCATTGTCTACTCAACAATGTTCAGTGAAGCTAAATGATGTTCTCCTTTTCTTACTGTCAATCTAAATCTCAACCATACATTTCTCAAGCTTGTAAACAGAAAGCAGGCAGGGTGTTAAACTATAGCTGATGTTACTTCGTGTTGAAAACACTAACTCCAATTTGTAAACCTAACTCAGTACTTCAGTTTAACTCTTAATACTTAATCCTAAACTTTATGTATCATAATTGATGTCAGTCACTGCCCTTTTTCTTTACTAGAAGAGATAATTTGAATTTTGAGGGTTAATTATTACTGACAAAGCTGTTATTCCACTGTTACTTTATCACTTTTTATTGATAATCGTCCTATTGTCAGGTGGAGCTTCTTAAGTTGTTGATAATACACTTAAGGTCGTCAGTAACTTACACCTTAATCATATATGTTGATAAGTGACGCTTACCGCGAACCACCGTCCACTACTTTACACCGTTCATCTATTTCTCAGAGTTAAGTTAAAAAAAAAACATTTTTGAAGTCCTTTTGCAGCGATAGTTTATAGCCGTACAGTGACTATTGAAATCCAGATACATTCAGTTGAATAGTATTCAATAAAATAGGCCATATCATTAATACATTTTAATATCGTCTTTGTTTTGTAGTTGATGCTTTTTTAATGTAATGATTCTTTTATAGAAGAAATAATAGGATGTGTTGTTACCTAGTGCGCAACTATTGTATGAGATTAACCTAACCACAATATACAAAGCAACTACTCAAATTTTACATGCATTTAGTTCACTTCAATAAAATATGAAGTTTCGTATTAAGAGCAAATTCTAGTTCAACAAACATTGGAAACCAAGAATCACTTGACGGGTATTTGGTCCTGATATGAACCTCTTCAGTATTTCGAACTTATAACCTTATCAGTGGTTGAAATCAGGACATTCAGGACTCACCGTGAAAGCTTAACTTACAGACCATCAAGTTGAATACCTAATGGTTTAGATTCCTAACTTCAGTGAATGTAAGGTAACAACACACTTCAAGTGAATAATGAAAAGTAAGAGAAATTTAGCTGTCGAATAATTTATTTACAACCGACATTTTTGTAACCCTAATTCTGACTCCAGTTAGATCATTATTGATGATTGTTATCCAAATATACATGTCACTAACCGTTGTATATAACCAACGACTTAATCCGCGTTAGACAATAACGGAATAAAATAAGCCAAATACACGAATGAATTTATAATATGCATGTTTCGTACATTCGTTAATCCGGACAAACAATCAAAGGAACGAAGTGACAAAACGAAACGAATCACAGAATGTCGTTGGGATAATCGAAAACCAAGTGACGCGTAGCGGAGAAGGCAAGTGAACCAATTCGATTTGATCGAGTGTAACTCAATATTTATAGTCAGATCAAAAATAAGTTACAGATGAGTAATTAATAGGGCAAGCAATTAACTCATATACGATTATCTAGACATAGTCAGGGTTAATAAGCGAATAATCAACATGGTCAAAATATGGCTTGTGAAGAATGAATACATTGATCTGTCCAGAAGCTAGAATAACCTATATAGGCTTGATATAGTACTAGCCCCTACAACACCCAATATAACCTAAATAAATACCAAGTTACATCAGTGTAAATTTAGTCAAAATGTTACGAAATTCTCATACAAATATTTTAACAAAAAATTATCCCAAATATTATAAGCAAAGATGGATAGTGGATAGCAATAGAATGCAGGACGTGCATTTCGTCCTATTTCGAACTCGTCAGCTGGATGTACCTCCATCTCAAAGTTAATATTCACTCTGGGACTTGAACCTAGTACCATTCGCTTCAAACGTTATCGCATTATCCACTTAGCTAATGAAACGCGCGTCCTGGATTCCACTGTTAACCACATTCCTCCTTTTCTTATAATACTTGTGAATTAAGGTTATATCGAGGCAATACGCACAATATGCACATATACCGATAAGGGACTGATCAATTGCAGCCCTAAACATCAATAGGAAGTTTCAAGTAAACAATACTAAGTGAATTTAAACTTCACCCGATTGCACAAACAGGTGGCTATCAGGACTCAGTAAATAAGTGGATAACGCGATGGCGTTTGAAGCGAACGGTATTGGTTTGAAGTGCCAGACAGTGAATATCAACTGTGAGATGCATGCACATGCAGCTGACCAGTGACAAATAGGAGGAAACGCGTCTCCTTCATTCCACTGCTAACCACTATCCATGTTTGCTTAGAATGCTCGTGAATTAATGTGATATGGAGGTAATACGCACAATATACTCATTTGCCAATAACAGACTGAACATTTTTAGTCCTGAATATCAATGAAAAGATTGAAGTAAACAGTACCAAGTGAATTTATCTCAACTATTGTTTACGATAATCATCAATAAACATAAATGTTAACGGTATAATATATATGAACCATTTATCCATCATATAATGTATAATTAAGTAGTATAATAGTGAAGGAGAACACAGATGAGGACAACCGAATTATATTTGGCACAACATTACAAAGTTACTTGGTAAAATAGAAAAATCGTACTATAATACTTAGTTTGCAAAATAGTCAATAATTGTCTCGAACTTCATTGTTCTTGCATTTCCATACTAATTGCTTTCTATTCCCACTCTTCCTCTCTTGATCTTCCTCATCTTCTGCTGCCAGACATTACATTCCTGACTCGTGTTATATACTACTTATATCAATATAAGTAGCACGCACCACAGTATTATGTTACAAAGATGAAAATAACGTTCTGTACATTTACGATTTAATCAATAAGTAGATTGAACAAATAACATTTCCCATATTGAAAACAAAGAAAAAAATGTAAAAAATAGAATACAATATTGAATTGTAAAGTTGTAAACATGACATCATGGATATAAATGAAGCTTCATAGGTGTTTTTGTTTTTATGTTTCATAATTGATTAACTGACAAGTAAGATAATCCATATGATTGTGGTTCATTTCTTGGAATAGAACTGATAATATGAATTTCTTTGGAAATATGATCCTTCATTTGATCATTGATTCTATTAGTTTGAATTCATGCGAATTTTCACATTTCTGTCTAATTACATTCATGTTTTAGTATGTGACATCGTTGAATATCGGCTCATTGGTTTAGAGGTTAACTGTTCGAGCGCTAGAATGATAGGTCCTCGGTTCGAGTCCCTCGAAGCGGGATTGTGGATACGCACTGTTTAAGAGTGCCACGATAGAACGAAACGGACATTCAGTGCTTCTAGATTTTCCATGATGATCTAGTTTCAATTGACTCATGTTCTAAATTATTAAATTACATATTTTTTTATTAAGAAAAAGTCAGAAGTATTAAAGAACGTAGGCTTTCATTGAACAGATTAGTTATGGATTGCACTGGAATCCAGAATAAGCGTTGTTCCCGATTTAGAGTTCTTCAACTAAATCCAACTACATCCCCAGGATTGGAACCTAGTACCTTCAAACTTTGAATGAGTCATCAACTGAGCAACCAAATTAAGTTAGCTGCTCACCAATGGGACCTGCATTGTATATATAATTATAATGATTTCAGATTGTTACGTTGTTAATCTATGGAAATATCCCAACAGTTACTGAGCAAAAGTCAATCGACAATAACAACAACAATCCGTTGGTCAAACATTATCAGCAATCATCTACTGTGGGAGAGAAGAAACCAGATTCCAGCAAAGGACGAAATCAGAAAGAAGTGTTGCAAGTGGATAGAACACACATTGAAGAAAGCACCCAACTGTGTCACAAGGCAAACCCTCACATGGAACTCTCAAGGCTAAAGGACGAGAGGAAGACAAAAGAACACATTACGCCGCGAAATGGGGACAGACATGAGAAAAATGAACAAACTTAGACAAAACTGGGAAGGCCTAGGACAGAGCGGGTTGCAGAATGCTGGTCGGAGGGCTATGCTTCATTGGGAGTAAGTCGTAAGTAAGTAAGTAAGTAAGTAACAATCGATCTGTGACAGAAAAGGGTATAGCAGTGAACCATTCATAAAGCGAAAGCTTACGGTTTATAGAATTAATTAGGGAAAAATCTAAATTTTGGTGGAGTTTTTTTCTCTGACCTGGATGGTTTGGTTGTAGAGCTTTCATCGTTCTTCTGAAAGACATCATCAGCACAAACTTCAGATAGAATGTTAGTGTTTTAAAAGCTCAGAATTAGGTGAAATAATGTTCCCAAAAGTAGGTTTTGATGTTTTTCGTGGCTTCTTTATTTCTATGTTCACATCATCTAGGAAAAATCACTGTGCCTCCAGATTTTCCATGGTAGCCTAGTTTCAGTAGACTGACGAATTCAACTATAAAATCACCAAAATCTTCACATAACTTCGGATGCTATTGAATATAGTTTATTTCACATTACGAGAATCAAATATTCAAAACAAATAACATACTCGACAAGTGGCTTTTCCTTTATCAGAAAACAAATGAATACAGATAATCTAATAGTTCTCCTTACTCCATCATCAAATCGAATACTGAGCAATATATTGCACAAGCAGATGGCTATCAAAACTCACTAGCCAAGTGGATAACGCGATAACATTTGAAGCAGACGGTACTGGGTTCGAGTCTGAGATGCAAGCACATCTAGCTGACCAATCCCAGATACGACGAAACACGCGTCCTCGATTCCACTACTAACCACTATCCATCTTTGCTAACTAACCAATATAGTTTATTTTACATTATGAGGATCAAATATTCAAAACAAATAACATACTCGACAAGTGGCTTTTCCTTTATCAGAAAACAAATGAATACAGATAATCTAATAGTTCTCCTTACTCCAACATCGAATCGAATATTGAGTGTTATAATCTATCAATTGAATTGATGCCTTGAGTACACTGTAAATATGTTTCTCATCTTGTCAATAATCTGTGTCATTTTTCTAGTTTAAAGATGAGTACTTGATAAGGATAATCAATGTGTATGTAAAACGTAAATGGTCATCAATTATGTGACATCGTGTTGTCTTATTAATTATTCACGTAATCGAATTACTTTCATTGTCAATTAGAACGGTGTTTGAGTGAGTGAGTGGGTGAGTGAGTGAGAGAGCAGGAAAAGTTTGTTTACTCAATTGTGAAACGAAATTGTAAACTTCCAATCACTACTCATTCTAATTGAATCAATGTTTGAAGTGGATTATACTCATAATGGCAAGCGAAAATAATTGAACATCCGACAGATGTAATTATCCTGGTTTGTTGTTTCCGTTCGACAGTTGGTCAATATATTTTTGTCATACATATCAATTTGACATTGAATGTGTTGTGAAGTTGATTGTAGTAATTTCAAATTGAGTATGTTTAGATGGAAAGAGAAGTAGATCAGTCATTTCAGATTGTAAAGACACATTTAGTCGACTTGTGAATGAACATGAATCCGAGTAAATAGTGTTGTGACTTTAAGTCAAGCTAATTATCACGTGACTAATTCGCCAATCGAACTACGACTTATACAAACTTAGTACTGTGTCAAACGAATGACGTTCGACCATTATGGGCAGCCCAGTGTTTTTATCAGTCCTTTGTTTGCCTAAGCCATCCAGTTGAGTCCAGAACATCAGTACTAGCCTCCACTATGCGAATCATTTATTTCAAACATACTCGGTTTATATACCGACCAAACACATCGTATCATACCATAAAATAGAAAATAACATTTGTACAAGATGAAGTCAGAAAGTGTCAGTGAGTGTGGGAGACTGTAATCAATAAACTGAACATAACTTAAGAATAGTAAATCGTATTATCATAATAGTCTATGGGTTAAAATGAAGCTTATAATAAGAGGAATATACGTATACATGTAATATAGTCACTTAATAGTTATAATATTAGTCAATTAATAGTTCTCATAAGTTACGTATAATTTAATCTTCATTAGGATATAACAAATAGAAGGTCTGAGTATTTCTAGTTTCGAGGAGGAGGATAATGCATTCAGATGGAATAAATCGATTGTCTGAAAGATGATTATTGTTTATCAATCTATCTGAAATGAGATCCTTTTCCCTAATTTTCGTAGTAATAATAATCATTTGAACTGTTGACAAACAACATCAAATCAACATGTACTTCAATCATGTTACACGAATACTTGAGTTGAGAGAAGGACAGAACTATTCTTGGTACTTCCTATTGATTGAGATCAGATGTTTATAATGTATGAGAATATTCTGACTTGAATATTCAATGATGAATTGACCCCTAGTATTACTGTTCCTTCAGGAGAGATGATCGTGATAATTTTTAATTTGTTTCATACTACTTACTATTGTCATTAATTTATTGTACAATTATCGCATGTTTACCCAATTAATTGCTTTTCCATTTAAGATTCTAGATTCCTGTATGTGTATCGATGTAACTATCTAACTTGAAGTATCATTACAATCATGAAGAAGGTTCCACTCATCATTATTTCGATGTGAATTCGATGAAACATTCGTTTGGTATTACTTGTATCATGTAAAACAATGAACATTACACTACTGTAAGTTCATAGTGAATACATATCAATGTACCTGTTATTAGTGAATACAAAATCACCAAATGAATATGTGACTTCTATGATACAATCCAATGAACTCAGTGAAATATCTAATTTGTAATGATTTCTGGTTAGCGTTTTTTAGCCAGTTAGTTTTCCACGGGATGGGATCGCTAACCCCATGCCCAACCTTCCTCCTTTATCCGGGCTTGGGATTGGCAGTAGCCCCCGGAGGGACTCCAAGCGGAGTTAACTTGTAATGATTAGGATTTTGTCTTGTGGTTGGACTTAGTCGTCAGATATTCCTTATCTTTTTGTTTAGTGTTTATCAATGAATGTTAACGAGACTTACCTATAATTTTAAGGAAAACATATGCTCTGTTTGAGATTCTAATTAGCGTCAAACAATGACATAGTTGGACATGTCATCACTGACATATTCAATTCATGAACAATTTCTTGTAAGATAATTATGTATACACTGAGTTTTAAATGATTACAGTTTCTGTTACTTCTTATTATTAACATGCTTTATGATTGATAGAATAAATCAATACCGAAACTACAACAACATGACTTTACTTAATATTCAATGGGTAATCAGTTTGGCTGTTAAGTTCCAAACTATTTCCTGTACAATATTGCAATTGTGTTCTATTTATTGAATCTGATAGTATACAACAAATGTATCAAGTGTATGTAGGTCTATACTGTAGACCAATACAAGGCGGTGAAGTTGAATTATAGAGTTTCACTAACAATTCGGGAGTAATAATGTCTATTATAATGAAATGTTTGTAAATGTGAGTGAGAATGTTTAGTGATCTGTTTGACAGTAAACAGTATGTTGAGATTACATGTAAGATTGATTGATATTTTGATGGAGTTTTGTTCTCTTAGCTGGATGGTTTCATCGTGGAACTTTCATCGTTCTTCTGAACGACATCATCAGCACAAACTTCAGATATACACTGACAACAGAAATTCTATCGAAGCACCAGATAAGTATAATTGATTTTGTTGCGTCCTGATTTTGAACAGGTCTTCCAAATCATGTTGAAATATTATACTGTTCATAATTCAATCGAGATTAAGATGTTTTGAATTCTATAACTGAATGTTTCATTATGAATAGTAACAAAGTATGCCTTCTGAATAACAGACGAAATAAAGAAACAATGTTTTCAGTGAATGTGAATAGGAAATGTATGTCATCATACAGAGTATTAATGCTATGACTGATAGTGAAATGAATTCACTGTTTTGTTAACTTATTGTGAAAGATAGTAAGAATCCGAACGAATGAAGATGTGACGGCTAGAATATAATTTACGAACGAACTAATCACGTATAAGATAACAGGTCTCGGAGTTTCGCGCGAAATTCACTCATTCATTTGGATAAATAGAGTTTTGGCTTTATTGCAGATGTCAGTTAGTGATGAAAACCTCCCAAATCTAATTCCTGACCTTCATTATCAACTGTAAATTATATTTCTAATTCCTCACACAGGTTTATAACCCTCGTTTGGTCCTGGTTATTAAGTGGACATTCTCAAGGTCAGTCTAGCGTCACTCAAATGTTGTCCATCTTACAGATGTGACCAACAATGAGACTGTTCTCCAAATTTGCTCTAAGTATTTTATACATCCGTTTAGGAATATTCTGTTTCTTTGTGTTATGATATGTAACTTATGATACAACAGTGTGTACAGTCAAATGATAACCAAATATCTAAATGGGATTATGTTGGCATGCTGGGTCCCCAGTTATTACTCGGTGAACTTCCTATGTTTATGATTTAATTGTGAAAATTTTACGTCTATTTATTTTCTCATAAAAAGTGCCCATTTTTACATCCACTTTGTGTTTCTCATCTGGAAGGCTCTTTCATATCATTGGTTCGTTCCCGCTTTAGGTAAGCTATTTGTGACAGTTTCCAAGGACATTTCTGTGTTATATATATTATGCATGATTCGAGTGCTTGTTTCTCATTCTTGAGGTGTGAATATGGAATTATATATTTTCCTGACTGAATCTGGCCTTCTCCGTTTAGCTAAGCGTGCTAGATGCAGTGGAATAGCTAAGCTTGTGCTAATGAAGTATTTCCGATTTTCGTTACATTTATCTGTCCTACGTGATATCTTGATCTCTCGAACAAAGCAGATTATTCACGTCAAATAGAACAAGATATTTCAATAGTATTTTCTGATACTGATCGTGTGAGGACAGCTAACGGGTGAATTCGATGAAGCTTTAAGAAGCTCAGAAAGAGCCGAATATATTCCATCGAATCATCTTTTGGAAGAATATTCCAGAACCCATACATGTAGCTTCCCTATTGGAAAAATGCTGATGACTTCTTGTATGTAGATTGGAGGACTATAATAATGATTTTATTTTTACAAAAACTATAAACACCTGACAGTTTTGTACCATAATTGACACCGTTTTAGAATAGCATTCGTTCCACTTATCTCTGGTCTTCTAATTTGCGACTTTGAAGGGTTTTAACGTTCGAGTGCTCTATTTGTACTCTGTATGATAAGAAACTAGTTGTCATCTAATACAGTTTTCAAAAAAGTATTCAGTTTATATAAAAAAGTTTTTACATTCATTTAATCTTATTAAGTGACATTTCTAAACCCTAACAATGTTTTGTTATTATTAGTTTTTTGATTGAGATCATGGATCGATTGATGTTAGGCTATCATTGAAAACTTGTTTCTTCCCGTTGTCGGGCTCTTTAGGAGTGCGTATCTATGGCCCCTCTCGCGAGATTCAAATTGAGGAACTTCGGTCTGGCACTCGAAAGATTAATTTCTAGACCACTGAGCTGGTATCCAACGGTGTTATTGTTTAACTCTCAACTATTAAAAATTGAACAAATGATGCTTTGAACAACAATTAAACTATTCTTTTTCTTCATCCTCTGTTATGTTCAAATTTCGAGTAAATTTTATCTTAATTATTTAGGAAGTTATTTATTTATCTGTGATATAAACTTACTTCATTCCGGATGAAATATTTCCTTTTTTTAGTGAATATATTATGTACTATGTTTGGTTAAAAATGGAATGAATTGAAAGCAGAGATGGATAGTGGCTAGAAGTGGAATCCAGAACGCGCTATTCATCCAATTTGAGATTCATCAGCCTGATGTACCTGTATCTCAGAGTTGATGTTCACTCCAGGACTCGAACCCCTTACCGTTCGTTTTCAACGCCATTGCGTTATTCACTTGGCTACAGAATCTTGATAGCCACCTGTTTGTGCAATGAGGTGAAGTTCACTTAGTGTTGTTTACTTGTGTCTTCCTATTGTTACTTAGGACTAGCCACTATCCATTTTGCCTATAAAGCTTATAACTTCAGGCAATATCTAGGCAGTCCGCATAGGATTCACATATGCCAATAAGAGACTGATCAATTACAGTCCTAAAACAACAATGGGAAAATACAAGTAAACAACACCAAGTGTAATGGATTAAAATTTATCAGTAGATTATTACTTTGATTTTCATTGTTTTCAGTTGCTATTGGGAACGAACAAACAAACCAATGAAAATTATAATTAGAAATAACAGTGGAATCTAGGATTCGAGTTTCGTTCCGACTGGGACTCATCAGTCGGATGTGCCCTCATCCCAGATTTGATGACGTATATATTAAGAAAAACAAAACATAAAAAAGTAGTAATTTAAATATGTAGTAGTAGCAGTAATTGTACTGCTACTACTGCTACTACTAATCATAACAATAGTAATAATAATAATAATAATAAACTGTTATAATTACGCGTAGAGTGGTATAATTATTTTACTACTACCTAACTTTGATTTCCATTTATATCGTTAAACGATCAAAGGAAATTAAGCTGTTGATTCATGTGGATGATTCAGTTGTCAGTTAATCTTCATCATGACTTACTTACGCCTGTCACTCGTTGTGGAGGATCATAGGCCGACCAGCAGCATTGTTCATCCAATCATGTTCTGGGCAATGTTTTCCAGTTGATGTTCATTCTTTACATATCTGCTTCCATTTCCTACCTCTTTTCCACTTCTTTTCAGTTTACAATAAGATCTAACTCAATCATTAGTGTTCAAGTAAAAAGCTTGTACAAAATTAATGTACTTTTCTTTGTTACACCTTTTAACGTACATTAATCGAATGAATAAGCTGAATGATAGCTGAGTAGTTAATGAGTATAAGAAACGTGAAAACTAAATTAAAGAATTGAAATAACATTAGAACTTGTCGGTAACTAATTTATTGTGTATAATGGTCATTGTAGAATGAATGCTTAGATGTATCCTTATTGTGTTCAAGTTTAAAAAAGGATGATTATTTAAATTTGTGCAATGCATTAGTTATTGATTTGTATTCCATCTTGAACCAAACTGTCCAGTTGCAGATATGAAGTTGAGACAGTGTGTCGAGAACTGACATGATGTTCTGATATTAAACAATTGATTGTTTTATATTCATCTGTTTAAAGTTGAGCAGTATAATTCTTGGACGGATATTTAGAATGTTATTGTTTTGTACGGCCAATATAACTTACTAGACAAGAATAATTAACCTTATAAATACATAATGATGTAAAGCAAAGCTGTGGGTTCATCTTTGACATTTCGACAAATGAATAAAGAGATTAGAGATGACAATAAAAAGCTTAAGAATATAACATCAGATGGGTTTTGTGGATATTATAGTAATTTCAATGGTTAAGATCATGAGTCAGTTGAAGCCAAACCACCATGGAAAACCTGGAAGCACTGGACGGCCGTTTCGTCATATTGTGAGACTCCTCAGCAATGCTCATCCACGACCTTTAACTTTAACGGTATTTCTATGTTTTTATTTTATATCTTCAGATTTTTTTAAAATGGAGTTCGTCTTTTCCCTTTGCAAATAATAGAAGTAAGATAGATTCAATGTAACAACCTTAAATTCTATTTACTTGTATCTTTACATTGTTATTTAGGACTGCAATTGATCAGTCTCATATTGGCATATATGCATCCTGTGCGGACTGCCTCTATATTGCGTTAGATCACATGCTTTATAAGCAAAGATGGATATTGGCTAACAGTGGAGTTGATGAGTCTCAAATAGAACGAAATGCACATCCTCGATTCTACTATTAACCAATATACATCTTCAAATTCACTTGGCATTGCTTCCTTGAATCTTGATATTGATGTTTAGGACTGCAGTTGATCAGTCTCTTGTTGACATATGTGCTACTGTGCGTATTGACTCGATGTTGTTAAGTTGATATCACAATAGCGTTTGAAGCAAACGGCATTGAGTGAATTTCAACTCTGAGATACACATACATCCAGCTGATGAGTCCGAAGTAGGACGAAACCCGCGTCCTCGATTCTCCTATAAATCACTATCCATCTTTGTTTAAATTCTGTATTCAAGAGAAAATTATACCATCTATATCTTTTCTTTTTTATCAATTCTAAACACCGATTGTTTGTTTATTTCTTTTTGCCTTATTCAATATCTCTCCATTATTTCTTCATTCAATTCAATGTATTTTAAGCAGATAATAAATTTAGATGACAATCAAGGGAATGAACACTTTTTTTCTCCTAATTTGACCTTATACATCAAATCCATTTGACTTGATTATTGAGGAGTAATTGTATATTCAGACATTCTCATTCGAGCCCCCCCCACACACACACCGACACCCTCACCCCCCCCAAAAATAGTAAGGTATAGTTACATAATTCTATTTGTGTAAATTTAATCAATTTTAGTTGTAATATTGCATTACCCAATGAGAATTCACTTGACTTAGTTATCATTTTACAATTTTATAATAATGAATAAATGAAATGTGACTTTCGTCTGGATCACAATTCAGTTGAAATATGAACATCAGAATAACCTAAATCATTACAAATTCTATTGAAATTCATACTTGTTACACAAATGAATGAGTATCGGAATGTAATATCTAAGTAGATAACCAGTTGGTTATTTCAAGTGAAAGGTAATTGGTTTGAATCCTTTAATGAATAACAATACTGAGATGTAGGTGCATCTGGCTGACAATGAATTGTTCCCGGATCCTAATCATAGCAGCCTTCAATCTATCTCTATCTGTTTATGAACCAATTAAAGATAGGTCAACATGGAAGCATTGGACTGCCGTTTCGTTCCAGTAGGGGACTCCTAAGCAATGCGTATCCACGACCCCGCCCGCTGGATTCGAACCCAGGACCTATCGGTCTTGCTTGTGAATGCTTAACCTCAAGATCACTGAGCCGGAATCCAGCGGTATTAATGTCTAACTTCAACTAATTCACGTTAATGAATTCACTAATGATGTGAAATCTATTTACAGTTTTCAATATTAGTGATCTTTATTTTACAGACTATCCATTTAGAAAAAACTGTTTTCTGAATGACTAGAAACTGGCTGAACATTTGTCGTAGATTTTTTGTTTCTTCACAATATTTATGCCTTAAAATCTTGTAGTGTCTAGTACAATGTCAAGTTGACATGGGTTATTCCACCTTCTGGACAGACCTATTTATCCAATTTTTTCGTGTCACCTACTGACCTTGTTAATTATTCGGTTATTATAACTGACTGTTTTTATATAAGTGTATTTATGTATATCACTTAACCAATTCGTTACGTGTCTGTAGCTTATTATTATTATCTGATTATGAATAATAAGTTACGCTTTGTCAAAACGTATTGGTTCACTCGTATTCTCCATTGTACGTCGCTTCGTTTCGTTTCACTTCGCCTTCTACGAACTGCTGTACTTTGCTTTCCCGCTTCATTGCTTGTCTGGATAAACAAAATGCTTGAAATAAATTCCTCCAACTCAACCCGTATTTGGTTTCTTATTACCTCTTTCACACAAACAAAGTTAGATTTGGTGTAATATACAAAGTTAAATGGAAGATCTGTGTTCATAGTATATTCATACGTTCATCCATATCTGGAGTTAGATATATGACCTACAAAAATAGGGCAACCAGATCATATCACATTTCAAGGCTTATTGATCATTGACCATAACGAATATGACATCAGTGAAAAATGATTACTCCATAATGCTTAGAATAATTTCCATTTGTTTCCTTTACTTTACTCATTCTGTTGTCATAAATTTTTAGGATAAAATGCAATATCCCGGTGAGAGTAATGAATGCTTACTGTAGGGATCTATTCATGGATCAATATGATACGTATATTCTTTTATTGTATAGTTGTTAAGTAACTGACCTGTTCATATTCGTGTTCTTATTATTATAAGCTTTATTTTGAGCTATGAGCTATTATTATTACCATTTTCCATTCTTGAGTTATACCTAGTCTACCAATCACTATCTCTCTCATTCACAGCCACTTTTGGCTAAATCTTGTACAAATTATATCTTCCATTTTATAGTACGATGTGGTCTGTTTGGTTGGTACCTAAACCCAGTATTAGATGGTGGTTGGAGATAGTCAACAGGAAACACTGGACCCGGGTTTTATTCTACTTGACACACTTCATTAAAGTTTATCTGTAATCTTGAGGGAACTGGTGCTCCCTAATCCCGTGTCATCCAGCTTCATAGTCAGAGACGTTATCACTTAGCATCCCGGTCCGCGACCGATCTCTTGTAGAACTGAGACGTAATCACAATTGATTGATCACTTAGTGGTGATCAATGTCATGTGTGTCAAGTCCTTCTTAGTGCAGATGGATAGCATTTGATCAGTCAATCGTGATAAACCCAGTATGTTTGAAATGAATGATTTATATCATAGAGGTTAAGATTGGTATTCTGGACCGATAAACACTCTAGACTGCTCTTACGAGTTTCATGTATCATTTAATTCGATCGATAATTCACTGTTCTCTCAATTGGCGATATCATTACAATGATACATTGATAGGGGGTACAAAACCATATAAAAGAAAAAAAAACCCTTCTTTTTCACTTAAACTTTCTTTTTGTTTGTTTTTCTCTTCTCCATTTAAAATGATGAAACAAAATAGAGAAATTCAATATTGAACTGTCTAATCACATTCATTATATACAATTGAAATTGATTATTGTTAATCATTCGAAAATGAATTCACCGAAAACGAGGGGAGGTAGGAAACTCTTCACTGAACTCATCTTTCTTATTCAAGGGTGTATACCGTTTATGAAACAAAGTAGTTATGTTTTGAATAGTTAACAAGTAAATAACTGATGTACAATTGCTGTATATATATAGATATATATGCATTAGAATAGGACAAGAAGGATACTATCTTATCTTATGATAATGTAATGAATTCTTTACAATCTATAATACTTTTGTATTGAATAAGAAGATAAATTGGATTCTTCAAATATACTTGGATATAACATTACATAATCTCTTCATAACATCTCAGAATCATATAGTTAAAGTGTTCATAAATCAATTTAGACTTTATTGTTCTATTTGTTTCCATAGTAATTATTGTCTTTTCTTTGATCATTTTCAAACATTTCACTTTCGATTAATGATATATATATATATACTACTTATATTGATCAATATCAGTAATACATATTACACTTCCATGATGTATTTCAGTATTATTATCAATTATCATGGTTCCCTCCCCCTCGTTTAACACTTGTAGTAATTAATTGATTAACAGTATTATATTTATATCTTCGTGTTATTGGTAATTTATCATTATGATCATTAATCGATTGTTGTTGTGGTTGTAATTCATTATTGATTATATTACCTTTATGTAATTCAATAATTTTAATAAATGCTTGTCTAAATATCCGATTATAATAGGCATATATTATAGGATTAATTGATGAATTAAAATAACCAATCCAATATAATATCTCTTGTAATTCATTTGGATATTGACATTGTTTACATAAATTTGTAATGGTATACCATAAAAAAAATGGTAACCAACATAATAAAAATGCACCCATTACAATACCAAGTGTACGTGCAGCTTTATTTTCATGTTGTATTTTAATATTTGAATAATATTGTTTATTAATATGATGTAATTTCGATGATAATGAAGATGATGATGATGGTGATGATGATGAGGAGGAGGAGGAGGGGGAGGATGAGGAGGATGATCCTGATGATGACGATGATCGATTAATTGTTGGATCATGAATTAAGATTGCATTGGTTTGATTATTCTGATGTTTGTTGATTTGTTGCATTATCATCGTATTATTGATTTGTGTTATATTATATGGTGTATATAATTCAATAATTTTTTTTTCTTGTTTTTTTGCTTCAATAAATATACGTAGATAAACTAAGATCATAATAATCGATGGTATCCAAAATGATATTGATGATGATATAATTGCATAATATGGATTAACATTAAAATTGCATAGAAACAAATCATTATCATCATCATCATCATCATTATCATCATGATCTAATTTTTGTTTCATTCTAGATATACTACTTATATTGATTTGTATTTGTGATTTATCCGTTAAACTATGTAATGGTTTATGTAATCCCATTAAAATTGGTATATAAGATATCATAAATGATAATGTCCATATAATACATAGTAATATAATAATATACTTTTTAGACATTTTCTTATCATAATTCAATGGATATATAATGGCAATATAACGATCCATTGATATACAACATAAATGTAATATACTAGATGTAGTAAATAATACATCTGTAGCATTATAAATATGACATAATAATTTACCAAATATCCATTTATAATTTAATAAGGACATAATGGCATTCAATGGCATTACTAACAAAGCAACAATGAAATCAGCTATAGATAATGATACAAGAAATAGATTAGTATGTATAGATCTTAATTGTTTATATTTTATATAAGCAATAAATACTAAAGCATTACCAAATAATGCTGAGATAATAATTAAAGTATATAGAATCACTTTAATAAATATGATCACTTTATAAAGAATATCATAGAATTGATTCAATTGTATTGGATCATTAGTATGTATACTTGTACTTATAATGATACCATGATTATTATTATCACTATGGTTACTATTATTAGTAGTATTATTATTATTAGTAGTAGTATTACTATGGTTATTATTGTTGCTGTGGTGGTGGTGGGGTTGATATAAAGAATGAATAATTTTTAATGTATTCACTTGGAAATCAGTAAATAACATTCGATTAAAATTGTATAGATGATTTAATCAATAATGAAGATGATAGAGAAGAAAATGTTTATCATTTATTGTATTCATATCTGTAAGAAAGAAAGAAAGAAAAAAGAAAAGAAAGTGAACAATAATAAGTAGAAAACTGTTGAGGATGTTAGATCCTCGGAACTCACGTGGGAAAGGACCTAATTTTGTAACTTTATTTAAAAAAATTCAATTTCTTTGTTTTCGCGCCAAAGGTGCTCTCCATGTCGTATTTCCCACTGGGAAATATCTTAAATGCTATTGGTCCATTGCATCTTTTAGTATGATATTTGGTAACTCTTCACAAGGACGGTTTTGTACTGTATATGTATGTTTGGAATTGTGTTTGTTGTTATCGCTCGTTTCTGGCTGTTTTCAGAATATACTTCCCCAATTCCAAGCCTGGACTTCTCCCTCTAGTTACCAGGGCTGAGACGCATCAATAGACAGGTTACTGGTCTTTGGTCACCGAGTCTTGTTTCTCGTTCTTAGATTAAGTGAACTAGTGATAGCTTCAACATTAGCAAAAACATACTATTCTTAGATAACAATTCATTTTAATTTGATAGATATTGTAATAAATTTAATAGTGGAGATCATGTATCAAACGAGGTTAGATTATCATGGAAAATATGGAAGCATTAGATGGTCGTTTCGTCTTCTGGTGGGACCCTTCAGCAGTGCGCATCGAAAACCACGCCTTGAGAGATTCGACTACAGAGCCTATCGGTATCGCACACGTACGTTTAACCTCTAGATTATTGAATCAGTATCTAACGGTGTTCATCTTTAACTTTGACTAATCTATGAAATTGGGCGACATATTCACTATTGTCTTCAGTGAGTTACTATCTTAAAACAGACCTGATTAAACTCCACTAGTCACTGTTTCTAACTAGAACTCAATAGAACATTCGATAAGTACACTTGAAATAATCAAGTTCAGAGAATACATTGGTGAGATTGGTGTATTATTCGAAGTATGTTGATGAAACCTTCATCGTATGTAATAATCAATAACATTTGACAAACCTGCTGAAACTTTTCAACGAAGCTAAACTATGCATATTAGTGTTCCTCTTATTATAAGCTTTATTTTGATCTATGAACTATTATTATACGATTTACCATTCTTGAGTTATGTTCACTCTATCAATTACTATCTCCCACATTCACAGCCACTTTTGGCCAAATCTTGTACAGATTTTATGTCCTAATTTATGGTACGATGTGGTCTGTCTGGTTAGTATATAAACCCTTAGTGTTTGAAATACATGATCTACATCACAGTGGCTGATATTGGTGTTCTGCACTCAACAGGTTGGGCTAGTCAGGGAGCAGGACCGATAAAGACTCTAGACTGCTCGTACGGGTTTATGTGTTATCGGCTCAATCGATAAGTCACTGTTCTCCAATTGGTGGTATCATTACGTCATATATTGACAGGGTCACAAGTTGTAACAGTTCCAATCCTACGTTGAACTACTTTCATTCTTTAAAGAAGAAAAAACCAAAGATTATTTGACATAAAGATCATTATTGACGATATGAATTACTGTTGTACTTTCTTTCTGTACGACAATAACCATTATCATTCATTCATGATAATATTGTTTGACTGATAAATGAAATACATAAACGTGTATACTGATTATGTGATTCACTTGATTCATATATTAATACCAAATACTAATTATAACATCACGTATTCAATCATAAGTTGGTTTCACGTATCACTTTGTTGAATAGTTGTGATATTCTAGTGAAGATCAAATAACAGGTAACTTCCAAGAACTATTAATGGACTAATATTATACGTATATACTTATTGCATAACTAATCAGTAACCAGACCTGTGTATATCCATATTCTTCTTATTAGAAGTTTCATTTTGACCCATAGACTATTATGATGATACGACTTACTATTCTCAAGTTATGTTCAGTTTATTCATTACAGTCGCCCACATTCACAGCCACTTTCTGACTTGATCTTGTATAAACGTTATTTTCTATTTTGTGGTGTAATGTGATCTGTTTGGCTGGTATCTAAACCCAGTATGTTTGAAATAAATGATTCGTATAGTGGAAGATAGTATTGATGTTCTGGACTCAACTGGATGGGCTAAGAGGTCAAAGGACCAATAAGGACGCTCGGATGCTCATACCGGTCGAACGTTATTGGTTTGACATTGTACTAAACTTGTATAAGTTGTATTTCGATTGACGAATAAATCACGTGATAACTAGCCGGCCTTAAATTCACAACAATTCTTATTTAACAATTCACTTTAATTTAGTAGAACATCCGATAAGTACACTTGAAAGAATCAAGCTCAAAGAAGCAATTAGTGAGAATGGTGTATTATTCGAAATATCTTGATGATACCTTTATCATACGATCAACGTAAGGAACTATAGTAATCACGATACCTATTTTTATTTAATTAAATTCAAAGGTGATGATATGACAGATTCAATGAGCATGAACTAAAGGTTGCATTAATGAAAACGTATCCTGTAGTTAAACTGATTATCTTGTCCAAAACAACATGTTCTTGAATGTAATCGAACAACGATAGATATTCTTTTCATGTTACCACCGAATGTGTATACAAATTTATATGTATCTGTCAAAGCAGTTACATTGATAGAACAGAAAACAAAACCTAGATCCGTTTCAAAGAATATATTTCAAAGTGTCTAAGGACAAACAGACTATAATCATTCAACAGCGTTAAATCAAGATATCCCTTTAATAAAGAGCATCAAGTGAATACACTGAAGTCTTTCAAGGTGATCAATAAACAATGAAACTTCAATCTTCTGAAATTTGCAAAAAACGATAACGATCGAACTTCTGAAACCAGATCTATGTGTTCGAAAATAAGCGGTAATAACTCTTTCTTTGTCCTGGCAAAATTACATCCTTTAGACTGGTACCATTCATTATTTTAACTCTTTCTTAAGTTTTGATTACATCATTATCACTTTTCTTTAACCCATAATTGATTGCTTTCAACTTATATCTTTGTAATCATTAATCTCTTCCCAGTTAGTTCATTACACAATCATCTAATATCTGTTAACTCTATGATTACTAAACACTAGGTCGATGTTCTGGAATTTTCTCTCAATTGTCCAGTGTATGTTTGCACAGGGAATAAATTGCCAGATTGTGTGGAGTTTTGTTCTCTGAACTAGATGATTTGGTTGTGAGGCTTTCATCGTTCTTCTGAATGACATGAAAGCTCCACGACCAAACCATCCAGCTCAGAGAGCAAAACTCCATCAAAATCATCCACCTGAGGTACAAATATCCATTATCTCACAAATCATCAGCTATATAACAGCAAGTAAACTAATAATGACGTACAAATGCTTCAAAAAGCTGGAATTTACTGTAGACACATCCTCAAACTGAGTTACATTTTGAAATTCAATTAAATGAATACTTTACAAAATGATCATGAATTGACTGTATATTTGTATAATTGAATACTTCAATGTTATCATGTCTACTATATAGGACTCAAATATACTATGTTTCATCACATAATGCAGAATTCTTAATTTGCGATGATTAGCAGTTGTGAGCTGTAATGTAACACATATCCAACTCTATGTAGCTTTCAATGGTTCTTCAATGGATCTAAGTTCATAATGATAATTACTTATGATAAACTGTAGATTTTAATACAATTAAAAACTGCAATTAGTACTACAAATAGTACAATATATGTTGACTATTGAGAAGATTGGGTATTCATAGTATAACAATATAATGGCGATGTCAGGTGATGAGGTTATAAATCTTCACCGACTGAGATGGTTTCGTGTTAAGTATGCTTGAACACTGAAAACCACGACGCGCAATGATGACTAGTGTTGCAGACGTTGTAAAAAATTTAAACGCGGCCGAACCAAAACGTTGTATAAGTCCGTGAAATCACTAATTTATGATCTGAGCCATGTTGGTAGATTCAGACTACTTGGTTGGGGTCCATGTGACTACTGTAACCAATGGTTGGAAAGTCTGGGTGACATGCCTCAGAATCGATCACAATGTCTTAAGTGTATACACACTCTGTCTTCCCTTAGACTTTCTTTCTATGAACTAATTCTTTCTTCCTGTGTTATATCCCTACACACAATCTCTCTTTTATATATTACCACCATTGAATTAACTACTTCTATGAATTCGGTGTTCATCTTGTTGTGCTGATGAAGTGTGGCAACTCGGACCGATGCATATATGTGCCTGGTCGTACGTTGTAGCTGACTGACTCTGATAATAGCATAGTTTATAACTTCAATACATTGCTTTTCTAAGTAATCACAATCCATTAAGTAAAATTCTTTTGAAAGATTCTGATTTACATCCATATTTGTTAAATAAGAATAGTTAACCAAATTTCAAGACGTTTACAGGTTATAATCCGTTATGAATTTAAAAAAATCAACCTTTAAACAGTCATGATTATCACTAACGTGACAACTTGAATTCTTTTTTTTAACAGTAATATTAACATCATAACTTTTGAACAAATTAACAAAGATTTGAATCCCGTACCTCAATGAATAAAGTATTTCTGTTTGAAACGTAGGCTACTAGGTTCGAGTTCTAATATGAATAGTATCAGTAAGACGCGGGTTAGTTCAGTTGAAGAATTGTAAAGAGGATGTACCATGAATCTTAGACTCTATTATTAGCCGTAATTTATATGTTACTAATGTTATAGGTTGTACAGTTTTGTACGGATTCTTATCACATTACAAAATCTATCATTCAATGCCACGCTTATCCTGGGATAGGCGTGGCACGCAAACAGACAAAATCAATACAATCAATCTTATGCAAACCATATGATGAAATAACAAAGGAAGACGAATAAAATATCATCTACAAAATAAATTGTGCCAACTGCGAAAAACACTACATCGGACAAATCGGACGCCCCCCCTTCACCTTCGCCTACATGAACATCAATTAGCAATCAAACGCCATGATACTTCCTCACTTATATCAATACCCATGGACAACTGCGGACACTCATTCGCTTGGAAAATGTGGAAATCTTGGACAGAGGAAATTCCAAAAACACCAGAGAATTTTTAGAAGCCTAGCATTCGGTTCAATCAGCGATCAACAAGCACATTGAATTGTGCACAAATATAGGAACAAAAATCAAACCAATGGAAGACACAGCCAAAACAAAGAAGTAAACAATGACAAATTTAAGGTCAATAAGAACGAATTAACATCGAGGTGCACAGAAGAAGGTGTGAAACACATATGGAGAAATTCGAACACTTCACTTTTATCTGAACTTCGTGCTGATGATGTCGTTCAGAAGAACTATGAAAGCTCCACGAGCAAACCATCCAGCTGAGAGAAAAAAACTCCATCAAAATCATCCACCTGAGCTACAAATCTTCTCCACCATCTCGAAGTTTTTTTCTATTTTTCCCACTAACAAATTGCATCATATGATCATCTAATGATTTGATTACTTATTTTGAAACCAGCAATTATCGAAAGAAAAACAACAAAGACAAACAAACAAACAAACTTTCAGATGACCAATCCAATCTAACATACAATCATCATTGTTTATCATCTTGTATTATTACATAACATCTCCTTATTTAACCAACTGTAATCGTATTAAATTTATATAAGGGGGGGGGAGATTGAAAAAACAAACAACATTTGTAAAAGAGATCTATGTTTACTTGAATACTGACAGATCTAATAATAATAATAATAATAATAATAATAAACTGTTATCTATAGGTATCACTGGCATGGTTCGACAGGATAGTTTCAAATCAATTGACTATAGGATAGAAAGTTAATCATGAATATATGACTTTGTTATATTTCAATGAGTAACAAAATATTGTAGTTCTGATGATGTTTCATGACTTATTACAAACTACTTCTTTAAACTTATTTATTTACACTGAAGAAGTGTCTTACATCAAGTCACGAAACGTTAGAAATACCATTTTACTTTATTCATTGAGATATAACAAGAAATAAATTTACTATTACCTATTGTCTGAATTAATAAAAAGTATTCTGAGGCGAGACTATAATTTATGGATGAACCAATCAGGTATAAGATAATAGATCATGGATTTTGGCGCAAAATTCATTCATCTATTTGACTAAATAGAGTTTTAGCATTATAGTTGATGTTAGTTCGTAATGACCCCCCCCCTCCAAATCTAATTCTTAACTTTAATCAT
The DNA here is from genome assembly GCF_000699445.3 of Schistosoma haematobium. Classification (NCBI taxonomy): domain Eukaryota; kingdom Metazoa; phylum Platyhelminthes; class Trematoda; order Strigeidida; family Schistosomatidae; genus Schistosoma; species Schistosoma haematobium. Next base: position 45,329,312 of record NC_067198.1, on the reverse strand, counting down.
CAACTGTAAATTATAATTATAATTCTTCACACAGGTTTATAACCCTGATTTGATCTTAGTTACTAGGTGAACACTCTCAAGGTCAGTTTAACGTCGCTCAAAGGTTGTCCAATCTCATTGCATTGTGTTAAAGAATGGTTATCGTCAATAGAAGCATATAACTTAGATATTGTGTTAAGATACCTGAATTGTCAATGAGCCTATCAATTAAAAAACTCTATACAATTTCAATAATGAAATACTTGTATATTGAAACTAATACACTAATCAATCAAATAAATGAAAATTGAACAAAATAGTGTTTTGTTTTTTCGAATTTATAAGGTTCCACTGAACATTATGATGTATTCACTTTTTTATAGGAAAGTCTATGCTTCGAGGCAAGGATCAGTAAAACAAGGGCTACATTCCTACAATTGAAGAACATATGGGATTCGAAACAACTGTCTGTCAACCAATATCAAAGTCACAATCTTCAATACAAATGTCAAGACAGTTCTACTGCATGGAGCTGAAACTTGAAGAACTACTACAACCATCATCAAGATCGTACAAGTATTTATAAATAGTTGTCTACACAACATACTCAACATCCATTGGCCGGATACCAACAGCAACAGCCTTCTCTGGGAGAGAACAAACCAACTTCCAACTGAAGGGGTGATTTAGAAAAGATGATGGAAATGAATAGGACATAGATTACGCAAATCACCAAACTGCATCACGAGACAAGCTTCAACTGTGAATCCTGAAGGGAAGTGGAAACGTGGAAGGCCAAAGAACACATTACGTCGGGAAATAGAATCAGGTATGAAAAGAATGAATAACAACTGGAAGGAGCTGGAAAGGATTGTCCAGGGCAAGGTTCTATGGAGAGTGGTGGTGGGCAGCCTGTGCTCCTTCACGAGAAGTAACAGACGTAAGTAAGTAAGTAAAGTTTTCCACGGTGGTCAAGCTTCAATTGACTCATGAACTCAATTATTAAATTACTATAATATGTAGAAAATTCCTTACTGAGAATAATCATCATGTGTCCGCTAGTGACTAGCTTCAAGATGTATTTCCTGGAGTTCTGGTGAGAAGCAGTAACCAGTGGAGTTCACTTGGATCTGCTCTGAGATAGTAACTCACTGAAGATAATGGTGAACGGTTGTTCAGTTTCGTGGATTGGTTGAAGTTAGACATTAACAACACTGGATGGCGGCTTAATGATCTGGAATTTATGCGTTCGCGCGCGAGATCAGTAGGTCCTGGGTTCGAATCTTGCGGGGTAGAACATAGATGCCAACTGCTGAAGAGTTTCAACGTAGGAGGGGACGGCCGTCCAGTGCTTCCAGGTTTCTCATGGTGGTCTTACTTCAATTGAATCATGAACTCAACAATTAAATTATTATAATGTCCACAAAAATCTTCTGAGAAAGATAATTTGTTTGAAATATATAAATGAATAACTAACTTCAGTAAAAATGAAGTACTGATCATCAAATGATTATCAGTTACTGCATTGATTGTCTGATTCTTTGTTCGATGTATAAAAGACATAATCATTTTAGTTATAAACGCATTGTAATTTATCAGAAGTGGGTTTTGTGGAGATTTTAGTAATTTAATAGTTGAATTCTTGAGTTAATTAAAACTAGACTATCCTAGAAAACCTGGAGGCACTGGACGACCGTTTCGTCCTATTGTGGGACTCCTCAGCAGTGCGCATCCACGACTCCACCGCTTGAGATTCGAACCCAGTGCCTATCGGTCTCGCACGCGAAGATTTAACCTTTAGACCATTGAGCCGGCTTCCAACAGTATTCTTGTTTAATCCCAACCAATCCACGAAATTGCTCGACCATCCTACATTGTACTGCCTATTATTTATATAATAGTTAAACTTGATCCAAATCGACAGTCATTATAAATACATAAATCTGTCTGATTAGCATCAGTTTACAACATTTTCATAATAGTTACGATTTATTTTATTGTGTAATCTTCTCTAACTTCTGACATTCATCAATTGTGAAAGCTGAACTGAACAGAAATGTACTTTAGTATTTTACGTAGTCTAGAAGTTAGGCGTTCGCGTGCGATACTGAAGGCCCTGGGTTCAAACCTTTCAAGAGGAATCGTGGATGTACACCGCTGAAGAGTCTCTCAATAGGACGAAACGGCAGTCCAATACTTCCAGGATTTCAATGTTAGTCTAGCATCAATGGATTTAAGATCTCAATCAAAAACTTAATGTTTCTGTTATCATTATTGATAATACTCAAAAGGTTTTTGTTTAAGATTTAAGAAAGAGAAAAAAAGGAGTTAAATTAAAGAGGAAGCCATTGATATTTATGTAACTACCTTCCTTATCTAAATGTTACAACTTATGTATTCAGGAAATTTGTTTTAATATCATGGAACATGTTGTTAAACACAAATTATACTGTAAATGAATGGATGTACAATGATGTAATTTAATGGAACTTCAAGAGGGGTGGAAAATGATGAATCTATAGATTCTACGACATTTCAATAATCTTGATTAACATTGATTGAATGAATTTAAAACTTTGATTGTAGACAATAAATTATGATTACATAACATGATATAAGTAGTGTTGTGCATTTCTTTCTATATTTGAATGAGCAAAATTATAAACGATGTTGTACACAGTAAGAACAAACAATCATTATTTGAATGTGTTATATTTTCTAATCTTGATGACTGAATTGTTAAGCGGTCGTTTATTGTTTGATAATGATGCATACTAAGACGAAATGACTGTCCAATGCTTTCAGGTTTCCAATGGTGGTTTAGCTTAAATCAACTGATCAATTCAATTATTAAAAAATTAATACAATCTCCAAAAACCTCCGTTCTGATAATAACTATCATGTGTTCTCTAGTAACTAGCTTCAACAGATATTTCCTGGAGTTCTAGTGAGAGATCATGACCAATCGAGTTGAACTGTGTTTGATGTGAGGCAGTTAGTCACTGAAGTCAATGGTGAACAGTCGGGCAATATCGTGGGTTGGTTAGACATTAACACCGTTAGATACCGATTCAATGGTCTAGAGATTAAGTGTTCAGACGCTAAACCAAAGGTTCTGGATTCCAGTACCATATGTGAGATCATAGGTGCCTACTGCTGAAAAGTCCTATACTAGGATGAAATGACCGTCCAATGCTTCCAGGTTTTCAATAGTGGTCTAGCTTAAATTGACTCATATACCTTTTATTCATATGACACCTTATCTTTTAACTTGGAATTAGGGAATTTTTATCAAATTATAGTCTGTTGTAGACTATTCTTAATAAGCATAGTAATCCAGTTGTTATCTTTTAGCTTAAAAAAAATGTTTCTCTATTTCTATCCCAGTCTTTTAGATCATAATAAAAGTTGTGATAATGTCAACATTCATATTTGGTTTTCTTTTTCTAATAAGTGATAGCCCATGGAATATCATGATCATGTATGTAAGTATATAACTGTATGTGTTTTCAATAAAGATAGACTGAATAAACGTAAAGTGATTGTTTTATTTCTCTGCCTATTTTCCGACTTCTAATCTCCAATACAACTATGAAAGATAGTCACGTTACAGACAAACTAGAGTGTTATATGCATAAATATAAGGAATATAACTTGTCTTTATCATACCATCAATAAATAATCATTCATTAGTTCTAATAAACAGATTCAAATAATAGGTGGCTAAACTCCTGAAAAAACAACGAATGCAGGAGAAGATGATCAGTGTAGCAGCAGCCTTAGCAGCAGTAGGTCTCAACATACACAAAAGGTGTTATTCAACAAACTTAACGTTTTTTTCTTATCGAGTTAGTTTTGTACAAGATGGAGTCGCTAAATCCATGCCCAACGCTGCTCCTTTATCCGGGCTTGGGACCGGCAGTAGCTCCTGAGGAGCTCCAAGTGGAGTTGTTATTCAACATTATGAACCCTAAATCATGTTTTTTTTTTGATTTAGCTAATCAGACAGCTTTTGTCGATATAAGCATTCTAAATTCATATTTACCTACTTGATAGATAGATGATGGACATAAATTAACTAATATAATCGATAATGGGAAAATGTTGTCTGAATCAATTATATCAATCGATATTATCAGATCAAATAAGTTTGGATCCTGAATAATCACTAGACGATCATAAGAAATAACATTTCAACAGATGTATCTGATTTATAGATGATATTGTAAACCTTTAAAACACAGTTTATCTCATGTTGAAAATCTATAAATTACTAAACATCTATTTTCTCTTACAATAAATTGAAGAAATCCATAATAATCTTATTATATAAACGATCATGTTATGCTCATTGATGACTTAATTTACAGTGACTTTCTATAGTTTCAATGCTATTCAACTCTCATACTTCCAGAGGGGAACTTTTTTATATTATCGATAACATTAGACGATACTTAAGCAAATTCACGTATCAAAGCTATAAAAATATGTACTAACAGCGTGAGACCTGTAGATTCTAGAATTCGATCCTAATCCATGTTGTAACTGTACAATTCAGTTAAATTACATGTTAGGATGAAACAACAATTTGTTTTTCAATAGTATCTCAATGTATGACGTAAATAAATAATCAACAAAGTCAGATCACTGATATAGAACCGACAATAATAATTAGCCAGAAAATAAGATTCTTTTTCTTTCTTACTTAACATGTATGTGATGATGTATATCTCTATATCTATATCTATAGTTATATCTATATCTATGTATATATACCATGTGTCTGGCTTTAAATTAAATTGACGTCGACGTAATGTTTTCATTTGTCAAGAACTACAACACAACTGCCAAAAACAATTTTCATCTACAAGTGATATTTCTATTCGATTTATTTGTTTGTTTTTTTATTCCCCACCCCCCACATAGTGAGGGTTTTTTTCTTTACCACTATTTTTTTTTTGTATATGTAATCACTAGCTGACATTAGAAGAGAAAGAAATAGTAATGAGCAAAATAGGCAGTAGATAATCATAATAATGAAATAGTACTTTGTTGTTGTTGTTTTATTTTGTTCTAATAAATTTGTAAAATCTAAACAAAATCTTGAAAGATCAGTTCGTGATTACAACCAAAAGTCTCCACAAATCATCCATACTGATAATAATCATTTTATGACTAGAGACTAGCTTAAGGACGAAACTCATGAAGTCCTAGTAAGAGTCCGTAACCAGTGGAGGTAAATTCATGTCAAGTATGAGCCAGTAATCCAAAGCAAGCAATGTATGAAGGGTTGTACAATATAATGGGTTGGTTAAAAATGAGACATTAACACCGTTTAGATGAGAGACTAATAATCTTGGGTTTGATTTTCATTTGTGAGTTCGTAAATGCTTATTGCTAATGAGTCCACTGATAGGATGAAACATCCGTTCAGATCTTCAAGGTTTTTCAATGATGAAAAGGAAATAATTCCTTTGAAGTTATAAATTGAAAATGTTCTGTTTCTCTTTGATGAAATATTCGACAATCGAAAAAAGTAACGATCAGCATAGTCAGTTGAGAATCGTTACAGAAAGAAACATTTGTTACACACTTAACCTAAGATAAATGAAATCGCCGAATGTCTAGTAAAATGTGAACAATTATAATCACATCCTCACTAATGCATTAATTCAACGGGGGATTTCCAGAGTTCTTTCTAGGAGTCATAACTAGTGTAGTTCAAACATTGATGGTATGAACAAGTAGTTTCGTAGTAAAGCAAATGCATTGGAATTAGGCATACAGACCACTAAATGTCGGCTTAGTAGTGTGAAGGTAAAGCCCTCGTTGCCAGGATCATAGGTTATCATCATTATGTAAGCTTATTATATACTAGCATGAGGTACCTGTTAATTCATTTGTAACTGTCGATGGTTATCTTACTGTGATTCAACCAAAAAATGTAATTATATGATTGTTTATCATTAAACTAGACCAATCTCGTTGCCGTATGAATTTCTAAATTCACAAGTGTTCCCAATATTAGTTGTGGGATATGGAATATACAATAATCAAGGTTTATACTAACTACTATTAACTATGAATTCAAAGTACTTAATTAGGAATATGAATGTGATGTTGAAGGAATTAAATGGAATTTCAAATCATCAATATTTCTATATTCAGCAACACTGGATTTTAAACCAAATGTCTAACGTTCATGATTCAGACGAATCTACATTTTAAAAACTCTGTCTAGGACTCAGTAGTAGCTAAGTGGATAACGCAATGGAGCTTGAAGCGAATGGTACTGGGTTCGAGTCCCGGAGTGCATGTACATCCAGATGACAAGTCCTAAATAGGACAAAACTCGCATCCCGGATTCCATCCTTGCTTAAAAAGCTTGTGATTTGAGGCTACACCGAGGTAATCCACACAGGATGCACATATGCCAATATGAGACTGCTCAATTGCAGTCCTAAATTACAATCGGAAGATACAAGTAATAGTTGCTTAAGTATACTATTGTTTTATAATAGACAGATAACTTAATTCTGTGTTATTTCAACACATGTTGAACTACATAGACAGTACTATAGTGTCATTGTGGTGTGTATTACTTATGTCGACAGATCTATGTGGAATGGCTGATAGCAGAAGGCTGAAAAAATCGAATAAAAAAAACGGGAACAAAGAATAATTCATACAGAAATGAAGAAAGCAACAAGTCTAAGACATTTGATGAACATTTCGCAAATGAAGCATTGAACGGATGATATTTACATTTGAACGAAAAAAACAACAACTCTGTACTCAAACGTATTTGGTTGTCTCGACTTGTGTTCGTGTTCACTACATCATTACTTGTCAGCAAACAAATAAAATATGTAATTGAAGCATTTGGATTCTATAGTCCTAACTTTCAGATAAGTCTATCAATATGCATAGATGTAAGAATAAAGATGAATAGTTTTCTTCAAGTGAATATGAAAGGCAAATATGATTGATTATTTAATATATAGAATGAGAAATAACTCGATTGAATAAATGAATAAATAATGTGATCAGCAACTGTTACAGTTTCCATGTAAACGGATTGATTTGAAATTCTCAAGGTCAAATGAGAAGAGGAAGAGCAAAGAAAACATTACGCCGAGAAATGGAGACCAATACGAGAAGAATGAACAACAATTGGATAGAAAGAAAAAGGAAGGTCTAGGATAGAGTGGGTTGGAGAATGCTGGTCAGCGGTCTATGCCCTATTGGGAGTAACATGTGTAAGTAAGTAAATAAGGATTGGTTTATGAACGTAAAGTGTTGCTATAACAAATATCTTCAACATTTAACTTATTCTAAATTCACTTACATTATCTAATGGAGATATTCTCTCTTTAGATGATTGACAATTCTGCTTGGCGTTTGAGTTGTCCAAAAATTGACTTAGTTACTTACTTACTTAAGACTGTTTGCCTTCGTGGAGGAGCATCAGCCACTCAGAGGGATTCTCCATCCAACTGTGCTATGGGCATTCCTTACCAGTTGCTATTGATCCTTTTCATGTCTACTTCCAATTCCCGACGTAATGTGTTCTTTAGTATTCCTCTTTTTCGTTTTCCTTCAGAATTTCAAGTTAGCGCTTGTCTAGTAATACAGTTTGATGTCCAAAATTCTCGTTATCATTTATACCCTGATAGAGATTTATTTACTCTTCATAATTGAATAAATTATTATAAAGTGGATCCCTAGTTATATTTCATAGTGAGACTATAATTTATGAATGAACCAATCAGGTATAAGGTGACGGGTCTCGGAGTTTGGCGCGAAATTCATACATCCATTTGGTTAAATAGAGTTTTAGCATTATAGCCGATGTCAGTTTGTGATGAAAATCCGAAATTTAATTCATAAGCTTAATCATCAAATGTAAATGATAATTATAATTCCTCACACAGGTTTATAACTCTCATTTGGTTCTGGTTATTGAGTGGACACTCGTAAGGTCAGATTAGCGTCACTCAAAGGTCATCTATAAATTATAGTCGATTCCAAATGTCTATTTCTTGACAGAATAGTTTATAAACAATATCTTTGAGAATTGGGCAAATTTCCAATGGGACAATTGAAATGTTTACTGTATTAGATAAATGCAAGCTATACGCTTTCAATGAAACGTTTTGTTCATTAATCAGTTATTCTTTAAAATGATTTTAATCTGTAAAAGCGTTAATTAACTAAATTAATAGTTGCTCTGGTTGTCAGAAAAGGCATCAGCCTCATGACTCCCGAAGGAACTCGGCTTTCAACATGAGGCGTCATAACTCTTCTAAATGAAGAACTTCTAATTCCCAGGGCAGAGTTTAAATGGTTTGAATTATTTTTTTTTGGTTATTGTTTTTTTAGAGAGTTAGTCTTCTTCTGGATGGAGTCGCTAACCCCATGTTCAACCCTCCTCCTTTATCCGGGACCGGCAGAAGCCCAATAGGGGCTGCAGGCGGAGTTATGTAAAAGCACCATTTGAGTATATACGCATAAGTCTTCATCTTAATAGAAGAGTTGCGTTAATGTTCTTATGGTTTGGTAAAATACCACGAAACTTTAATAAAATGATACCTTTTTCATCGGTTCTATCCAAGACACTAACATAAATGTTTTTGTATTAAAAAGTTAAAGGATTTAGCTGTCATATTTGTCTGGCTCACTGTTTAACTCATTTTATTTTCAGCTTATCTCTTGTATCAAAGTTAACTGTGATTAAGAACATCTTAGTTGTTTGTGAAAAGATACAGAGCAAGTTGAAGCATATCATTACCCAGTACACTTATTTATACCGTGTGGTCAGTTTATAAATCTATATTATCTATGTAGCTATGATACTGATTGTGCCAATGAAATAACTCAAATATATTTGATATTGTTTGTTTGAATCTTCCCATTAATGTTTAGGACTGCAATTGATCAGTCTCTTATTGACATATGTGCATGTTGTGCGGATTTCCTCAATATTACCTCAATTCACATGGATTATAATCAAAGATAGTTGGTGGCTAAGTGGAGCGAATGGTAGTGGGTTCGAGTCCCAGGGTGAACATCAACTCAAGGATACAGGCACACCCAGCTGACGAGTTCCAAAAAGGAAAAAAACGCGCATCCTGGATTTCACTGCTAGCCACCAACCATCTTTGCTTACAATGAAATCACCGTTGACACTATGCTTTGTAAATGGAAAGTATTCAACATAATTACGAGTAATTTACAAAAATAAGAACGCTTCCAAATAGCCAGATCATAAGTCTTTATATACTTTCCTTTAAAAGTGACTAAATAATCAAAAATCATCTCAAGAATCTTTCAAATATTATCAGGTTACGTTTACTAACTTTTGGAGATTGCCATCCAAAATAACAATAAGTTAACAGAAAAGAGGAAAGCTAAAGAACACACTACGTCGGGAATTGTAAACAAACATGAAAAAGATGAATAACAATTGTAAACAACTGAAAAGGACTGTTCAGGACAAAGTTGGATTGAGAATTTTAGTCGTCGGTTCACGAGGGCTAACAGTCATAAGTAAGTAAGTAAGTAAAGTTAAAAACTATGTTTGCATAAATTTACAAAAACATTTTCTGATTGAGATCATGAACCGATTGATGTTACACAATCATTGAAAACCCGAAAGCACTGGACGGCCGTTTCGTCCTATTGTGGTACTCCTCAGCAGTGCGTATCCACAATCTCGCTCGGAGGATTCGAACCGGGGCCTTCAGTCTCGCGCGCCAACACTGAGTCGGTATCCAATGATGTTAATGTCTAACATCAACCAATCCACAAAGTTGAGCGACCATCTTCCATTGTACTGAGGTAGATACCTATCTCTAGCCGACATGGATTATCTCCACTGATCATGGCTTCACACTAGAACTCCGAGAATTCCCTCACAAAGCTAGTCACTAGTGAGCACATGATAATTATCAGTATAGGAGTTGTGGAGATTATTATGTTTTTGATTGGGATCATGAATCGACTGATGTTTGACCGCCATTGAACACCTGGAAGTATTGCTGAGGACTCCCCACAATAGGATGAAACGGCCAACTCGCGCTTTCAGATTTTCAATAATGATCTAACATCAATCCGTTCATGATCTCAATCAAAAACTTAATAATCTCCACAAACTCCTATTCGAAAAAAAACATTTTCTTCAAAATTTCACTACTATTCCAACTATGATTGACAATCATATTGACATTTCAATATAAAGTGAACATATCTGTCAACTACATTTTCTTAGCTTAGATTATCTATCAGAACAGTAGGGTGAAATATAATTGTCCACTATACATACCATATAGGTTCTTATTTAAGAAGAATCATTTGTTTACCTATCACAATATAAGAAACTGTGTATTATCTGTAATCGGTAAAATAAAAAAAACCCATAATGCATAAATAAATTGTAATCAATTGTGAATATTGAAATACTATCACATTTTGATCATTCAAGCTATTTGTCCAGAAAGTGTTTCAGAACCAAGGGAAAAAGAAAAGGAGAAGAAAGAGAGAAAAGAAGAAGAAGAAGAAAGAAAAGGAGAAGAAAGAGAGAGAAGAAGAACAGAAAGGGAGAAGAAAAAGAAAAAGAAGAAAAAAGAAAAGGAGAAGAAAAAGAGAAGAGGAATGAAAAAAGAAAAGAAGAAAAAGAAAAGGAGAGGAGAAGAGAAAAAGAAAAAAGAACATAGAATTTTGCAAATTAATCATTTCCATTTACAAAACTTTGTCGTTTTAGTTTTGTTCGCTTGTTTTTTTTCTTGTTTTTGTTCTGAAAAATAATTTTTGTTGTTGTTGTAAATTTTAAACTACTTACTTTCCTTTATAATTAATGTTCATTGTTTAATTATCATCTAATGTTTAAGTAATATAGATGTAATGTAGGAATGTTTCAATGATGTGTGGTGGTCGGTATTCGATATAATCCTTAAACTTCGTATACAGTTCGTCTTGATAATCGTCCTAGATAACCCCAACGGAAGGCGAATACGAAGCGTTGATTATGTTTATTTCGAGACCACACACAGATGTCCAAAATTACAGATGTATTAAACGAGCATTAAGAGTTGTGCCGAAAGGCAAACAGGCAAGCGAGCGAGCGAATGGGCGAATATAAGTGATCGAGTAGAATCAAGCGAGCGAGAAAGCAGAGCAAACAAGCAATCCATATGAATAACATGGACATATATATATATAGTGAAGTGAATGGGTCATCGAATCAAATAAGTGGTTAGTAGTAAGACTAGCAGAGTGAATAAATGCGTAGTCCGTAAGCAATGTTCAAGCATACATGTTCATACATTCGCAACAATGATAAACATACAATGATATAGATAAGTTGTTGTTGTACGGATGACTCAGTTCGTTAATAAGTTAATAAAATGACTTAATCGAATTAATAGTGAACAAACTCAATTTCACGTGATCTGCTATAGATGTACAACAGAAGAAATGTATATTCATCAAAATATGTTGAATGATTATTATAGTGGTTAACAGGACGCATGTTTCATCCTATTCTAGGACTTGTCAGTTGGATATACCTGTATCATAGAGTTGATATTCAATCGGGGACTTGAAACCAGGTTATAGCGAGGAAATATGCATAGTATACACATATGATCAATTTCGGTCCTGAATATCAATGAGAAGATTCAAGTAAACAATACCAAGTAAATCTAAGCTTCACGCCATTGCATAAGCAAATGGCTATCAGGGCTCAGTAACTGAAAGGATAAAGCGATGATGTTTAAAGCGAATGATACTGGGTTCGAGTCCCAGAGTGAATATCAACTCTGATATGCAGGTATATCCAGCTGACGAGTCCTAGAACAGAACGAAACGTGCGTCAAACTGGATTCCAGCGCTAGCAACTCTCCATCTTTCCTTATAATGCTTGTGAATTAAGGCAATATCGAAGCAATCCGCACAGTATGCACATATGCCAATAACAGACTGATCAATTGCAGTCTTAAACCTCAATGGGAAGATACAAACAAAACAATACCAAATGAACTTAATCTGTTTTGAGCTTATTACAATGTAATGTAAATATTCTTTGGTACGAACTATACATTGACGAATAATTTCCACAATTATACAACTTCCAGCAATATTTAGATCGAAATAAACTAATTGAACTGGTCATTTCAATAAACGGTTAAGATGGAATTTCTATAAAAGGTTAAATTATCATTATGGGTTTGTGGAGATTATTAAATTTTTGATTGAGATCATGAATCAATCAATGTTAGACCATCATTGAGAACATGGAAGGACTGGATGGCCGTCTCATCCTACTATGGAGCTCATCAGCAGAAATGTATTAACCTTATTTTATCGAAAATAGATCTTTAAAACAATATTAATAAAAGAAAGAAATTTATAATTAGTCTAATCCTATCAACACTTTGGCGAAACTATAATTTATGGACGAATCAATCAGATTTACAATAACAGGTCTTGCATTTTGGCGCAAAATTGATTTATTCATTTGGCTTAATAGTGTTTTAGTTAGTGATGAAAACCCTAAATTCGATTCCTAACCCTAACTACAAAATATAAATATAAATTCTAATTCCTCACATTCGCTTATAACCATGATTTTGCCGTAGTAAGTACATGAACAGTCTCAAGGTCTCTTTAACGTCGTCCAAAAGTCGTCCATAAATTATAGTTTCACACATTCTTTCTTGTTATATCTTGTGGCCTTGTACCCTATCAATATATGAAGTAATCATAACATCAATTAGAGAACAGTGAATTGTCGAACAGACCAATAACGCATAAAACCCGTAAGAGCAGTCTAGATTCTTTATCCGTCCCTCTTTCTCCCTAGTCCTGCCTGTTAAGGCCAGAACACAAATCTCAGCCTCTGTGATATGAATCATTTATTTCAAACATACTGGGTTTATATACCAACCAGACAGACCACATCGTAACAATAAAATAGGATACGACATCTGTACAAGAATTAGCTAGATGTGGCTGTCAATGTGGGAGGTAGTAATTAATAGACAGGGCATGACTCAAGAACGGTAAATCCTATAATAATGGTTTATGGTTCAAAATAAGGCTTATAATAAGAGGAACATGAATATGCATAGTATAGCAACTTAACAACTATACAATAAAAGAATATATGAATAATATTAGTTCAGGAATACATCCCAACAGTTACCATTCAATATTCTCATTGGGATGTAAACTTAACCAATTAAAACGATACTTAACATGTCAAAAAAATAATTCAATCAAAAAACAAAAACAAAAAAACAGCTTTTCGTAAATATTCAATAATTAATCTAGAAAATCTTCAAAGGAAAATAATTTATATAATGATCGACCGGATTATGAAGACGTCAACATCTGAAGGGAAGCATGGCATACAGTGGACAGCTAAAATGCAGTTAGACGATCTAGACTTCGCAGATGATCTGGCTCTTCTACCGCACACTCAATAACAAATGCAAGAGAGGACGACCAATGTAGTAGCAGTCTCAGCAGCAGTAGGTCACAACATACACAAAGGAAAAAGCAAGATTCTATGATACAACAAAACATACACCAATCGAATCACACTTGACGGAGAAGATTTGGAAGATGTAAAAGCCTTTACATACTTGGGAACCATCATTGATGAACACGGTAGATCTGATGCAGAGATGAAGGCGTCGGTCGGCAAAGCAAGAGCAGCATATCTACAACTGAAGAACATCTGGAACTGTCAACCAACACCAAGGTCAGAATTTTCAAAACAAATGTGAAGACAGTTCTACTGTATGGGGTGGAAACCTGGAGAACTACGAAAGCCATCATCAAGAAGATACAAGGGTTTATTATTTGGTGTATACGAAAATACTTCGGATCCGTTGGCCAGACACAATCAACAACAACCTACTGTTGGACAGAACAAACTAAATCCCAGCGGAGGAAGAAATCAGGAAGAAGCGATGGAAGTGGATAAGAAACAAATTGAGGAAAGCACCGAAGTGCATCACAAGGCAAGCCCTCACATGGAATCCTAAAGGCCAAAGGAGGAGTGGAAAATCAAAGAACACATTACGCCGACAAATGGAGACAGATATGAGAAGAGTGAACAACAATTGGAAGGAAGGTCCAGAACAGAGTGGGTTGGAGAATGCTGGTCGGCGGCCTATGATCTATTAGGAGTAACTAGCGTAAGTAATTAATTGTTAAAGAAAACTTAAAAATAAAGAAAACTGTCAGTTTCTATGTCCAAAAAAATAACATTCAACATTTTTTTCATTTCTGACACGAGTTACTTACTGTTTCTAATCATCTCACCACCACCCCACCCCATCACTCCCCTTTGTATCCATTTTCGTTTACAATCATTAAAATTAAAGGGATTAGGAACAATTTTGTTGTATCCATGTTAAACTTAAAAAATTGTATCGTTTATTTTTTAATGATTCGTTAAAAATAAAAAATGGAACATTGTGTAATATGAATTTAGTTTTGTCCACTTTACTTTCTATGTTACAATCAATGTGAATCTCTTTTTTTTGAAAACTAAATTCATTTGAAATTGAAGAAAAATTGATCAATTAATAAAATGATCAGAAGGGGTTTTGTGGAGATCTTAGTAATTTCAATGGTTGAGATCATGAGTCCATTGAAGGTAGATCATCATGGAAAACCTGAAGGCACTGGATGGCCGTTTCGTCCTATTGTAGGATTCCTTAACAGTGGAGTTAGACATTAACACTGTTGGATGCCGACCAGCTTAGTGGCCTAGTGGTTAAGCGCTCGCGTGCGAGACTGATAGGTCCTGGGTTCGAATCCCATAGGAGGCGAGACCGTGGATGCGCACTGCTGAGGAGTCCCGTACTAGGACGAAACGGTTGTCCAGTGCTTTCTGGTTTTCCATGGCGGTCTAGCTTCAATCGACTCATGTTTTCAACCATTGAAATTTATAAAATCTCCACAAAACCCCTTCTGATAATTACTTAATAATCAATAAATATCAGTTAACATCATTTGGTTACTACCTTCTAACTTCAAATTTTTCAATCGAACACTATGAGTTTTATAGTTAATAAAGTTAGGAATGAAAACATAATTCACTAACACATACTTCATTTCATACTGTATACTGTTAATGATTGTCATTTATCATTTATTCATAAAGTCTGATATAACACATGAAGAGATATACCAATCTGATGAAGTTATCACATTCTAAATAAATGACAGTCACTTATGATAGCCATTTGGCTAAAGTGAGAAATGCGTTCCGATAAATCTCAAATCAGTAGCATGAAGGTACTACGTTTGAAATATGACCTCATAATTTGAGTGTTATTTAGCATCAAAGAAGGGTGTAAATAGCAGTATACTCTCATGAAATCCCTTGATATCTATTCGAAAATTAAAATTTTTATCATCTGAATAAGATCAATGACTGGTCAGTGATGGTTTTAAATCCTAAATTTAAAGGTTACAAGGCACAGTCTTGTTCAGTGGTCGATAGTGAGTTATAATCAAACAAACGTTCTAACTGACTGCTGATTACTGGATACAGAGTCAGTTGCTAATTTGTTCCATACACACCAAAAGAGCTGGGTATCCACTGATGACATTTACATATAATTACAATCTCAATCAGTCAGTCAGTCAGTCAGTTACAACGTAGGGTCAGGCACATACATACATCGGTCCAGGTTGACACACCTCATTAGCACAGCAAAACGACCGTTGTTGTTACCTTGACGTGGTGGTCGGGCTTGCCTATTGTGATGGAGCAACCGAGCTATACTGGCTGAAACAACCACCCCTCAAGGTCCTACCATGCCAGACAGGTCGGTTGAAGAGCGGTAAGACTAAAGGCAAGAAACCCAAGGTCTGAAGGCGAAGTCGTACTGCTAACTGTACAGAGGTGTGACAGCAGTAAAGTGTTTCCTTTAGACAACCAGCATGACAGCGATGCTGCTTTCCCACAAGGAGGGATGGGGTTAGAAAAGGTTGACCCTAAAAATACACACCTCACCTTATCCCACCGACTTCTGTCTCCGGCGGTAAGGTCTCAACAAGTACAGGGCTAACACGAAAATTACTCACAAAAAGTCGTGTGACCGACTTAAAGTAGTTGCCCCTTAGGCAATGCGGTCACACTCTCAGGTCATCAACACCACCTCTAATCCAATTTCCTTTTCAGGCACCTCCAGAAGAACCCTTTCACGGTGTGGGAAACCGGGAAGTGATAACCGCCCTCATACCTCTAACAGCACTCAAGACCACTGTATTCAGAATTACAATCTAAATGTATATTGCAAAAAATATATTATGGAGAAAAATCATACTTGTAAAACTCTCAATGATTGAATTTCAAGTAAATCCGATGTTTCGCTTGACCAAAGATGGATAGTGAATAGCAGTGGAATCTAGTTTGACGCGCGTTCCGTCCTACTTGATACTCGTCAGCTAGATGTATCTGCATCTCAGAGTCGATGATCACTCGGGGATTCGAACCCAGTACCGTTCGCTCTAAACGCGATCGCCTTATCCATTTAGCTACTGAATCTCATTTTGCCCGCAATTGCCCTGGTACGGCCTAGAGTGGGGAGTGTCCGCTCACCCTCTTGGAATGCTCTCACATGGCCACGCGTATATAGCCTCTGCTAGGGAAGTCCTACTCACTGCCTTCTCCTGGAGGGTGTGTTCATTACGAAAACGAGGGCGAAAAGCGAATTTCCGACGCTTTAACCTAACCGGTGGACATGGTGAGTCCACCTAGGGTAGTTGGAAAACCCTGATTCCAAACAAATGGTGTACATGGGCTCCAGTATCCTGAAGGAATAAATGGCGAATGAACCAATCGTTGGTCACCGGCCACCATGAGACTGCATCTCCTTACGATGCTCCACCGCCTTGTGAATCAGACCTTCAGGTCAAAGGCTCCGACTGTGGCCCCCTAAGAAAACCATCTGCTCCGGTTAGGGCACCCGAGCAGTATCACAGCCCTCACACATATCGAATGAGATTCGTGTGGCGCATATGTATTTGGTGCCTCATTGTACCAATATTTACGTGTTAAAATAAATAAATAAATAATTCGCTCAACAATCTGAAAATGTTTTACTTAGTATTGTTTATTTGTATCTTCCCATCGATGTTTAGGACTGCAATTGATCAGTCTCTTACTAGCATATGTGTATACTGAGCGGATTGCCACTATACTGCCCTAATTCACAAGCATTATGAGCAAAAATTGGTAATGGCTAGCAGTGGAAAACAAGACGTGCGTTTCGTCCTATTCGGGATGTACCAGCATCCGTGAGTTGATGTTCACTCTGGATAACACGATGGTGTTTGAGGTGAATGGTATTGGGTTCGAGTCCTAAAATGATCATTAACTCAATGATGCAGGTACATCCAGCTGACGAGTTTCAAATAGGACGAGACACAAATCCTGGATTCCGACGATAGTCACGAACCATTATCGCTTATAATCGGGTAAAAACGATTTCAAAGATTTTTCCCTATGATAAAGATAAAACTTTTGTCCAGTCAATTAAAAGCTCATAATTTCAACGATATTATTTATGAACATTTTATCGGTTTCAGTCAATCTTTATAAATGCTTCATTGTTTATAATCACAACCATTGAAAAAATAATGCACCATTTATAAAATGTATCAAATATAAATTAACATTAGAATAGATATGAGAATTGAGACAAGACATTTCATTCAAATTGATGTCATTCAATGGTGTACTTAGTCAAATAGACGTTTCACTATTCAATCATTCATGTCTATAAAATAGAAGAACAAAACAATACAAAACAAAACATGAATGTATATTCTAAAAGTGAATTTGTTTCTTCTTTTGATGAATGATCTTGGATTAGTTTATGTTCCATGGAAATGTCTTACATTATCTTGAATGGACATTTATATTCATACAAAGAACGATTGTTGAATTGATTAGAAAGTTGGGGGGGGGTTGTCGAGAGTGTCGTCAATTGTTTTTTTGATAGTTGAATTCATGAGTTGATTAAAGTTAGATCACCATAGAAAACGTGGATGCACTGTATGATCCTATTGTCCTAGTAAGGAATTCCTTGGATCGAGTCTCGTGTCCGAACTTGTAGATGCGCATTACTGTGAAGTCCTATACTAGGATGAAACGGCTATCTAGTGCTTCCAGGTTTTCAATCAAGGTCTAATATCAATCGAGTAATGATCTTACTGAAAAATATAAATTACAGTTGAATAAAACAATATTTTTATTATTGCCTAGATATTATCTTAAGTCACAAGTATCATAAGCAAAGATGAATTGTACTGTTAGTCACTATCCATCTTCGCTTATATTACATCCAGTTGATCAGTCCCAATTAGGACGAAATGCACGTCTTGGATTCTACTACTAGTCACCATCCATCTTTACTTATTAAGTTTAAACATTTCAGCTAGTTTTTATACAGATTGAGTATAGCGATCAATAAATAAACTGTAATTATTTGTTAACGATAAAACTTCTAATGAAAACGATCAACCCACTTAGTTATATGAAGACTGTTGCCATTGGTAATTAAATGATAATAAGTGTTTTCATGGTATTGTAAACAGAAGATAAGTCACGTCTGCATTACACAAATTACTGGAATCAATGTTGAAATTGTTTGAACAATAAAAACAAACAAATAACTGAATACTGGAAGATTCTAAGGTATCTAAATAGTCAAGCATTTTGAGATGTATTCAGACAAACATTATTAAACGTGATGACTTGACAAATACGAGTTAACTATATTGAATAAGAATACGAAATACATCTCTATTATAAGTAAGTAATGTAGATTTTTACTAATCAATTTCATACTACTTTCTAACTGTATTCTAATGGAAGGTGGTGAGTAGTATAGTTCTGAAAAACTAAAAATTGAATGAGTATATAATTAGATACACTGGATTATTGTCGTTTTAAAGTCACTGAACTCACGAGGTTTATTATTTCTGTCACCATGAATAAATAAATTGTGTTTTTTTAATTGACGAATTTGTTCTTCTATAAGGTCTAGAAAACTAGAGAACTAGCTATTCTAAGACAAAACGGCCATCCAGTGCATCCACGTTTTCTATGGTGATCTAACTTTAATCAACTCATGAATTCAACTATCAAAAAAACAATTGACGACACTCTCGACAACCCCCCCCCCAACTTTCTAATCAATTCAACAATCGTTCTTTGTATGAATATAAATGTCCATTCAAGATAATGTAAGACATTTCCATGGAACATAAACTAATCCAAGATCATTCATCAAAAGAAGAAATAAATTCACTTTTAGAATATACATTCATGTTTTGTTTTGTATTGTTTTGTTCTTCTATTTTATAGACATGAATGATTGAATAGTGAAACGTCTATTTGACTAAGTACACCATTGAATGACATCAATTTGAATGAAATGTCTTGTCTCAATTCTCATATCTATTCTAATGTTAATTTATATTTGATACATTTTATAAATGGTGCATTATTTTTTCAATGGTTGTGACTATAAACAATGAAGCATGATGATATAATGACATTTTAAATAATGATAGTTTATAGTTAGTGATAATCATTTTTCAAATATGAATTGTTTCATGGTTTGATTGATAATGTTTGTGATGTTTGTAGCCATAGATACATATACTACTCAATGTTAGTTATCAAATGAAAGGAAAAAAGTTAAACAATGAGTGAATGTTTATCAATTTTATTAAATTTGATTTTAGTTCATCTTACGTGATTACGCCTCTTATTCCTCGTAGAGGAGCATACGCCGCCCACCACCACTCTCCATACAACCCTGTCCTGGGCAATCCTTTCCAGCTCTTTCCAGTTGTGTTCTTTGGAATTCCACTTTTAAACACCCTTTCAGGATTCCAAGTTAGCACTTATCTCGTGACGCAGTTTGGTGATTTCTGTAATGTATGACCTATTCATTTCCATCGTCTTTTCCTAATTACCCCTTCAGTTAGAAGTTGGTTTGTTCTCTCCCAGAGAAGGCTGTTGCTATTGATATCCGGCCAATGTATGTTGAGCATATTGTGTAGCCAAGTATTTATAAATACTTATACATTTTTGATGATGGTTGTAGTAGTTGTCCATGTTTCAGCTCCATACAGTAGAATTGTCTTGACATTCGTGTTGAAGATTGTGACTTTGATATTGGTTGATAGACAGTTGTTTTGAATTCGATATATTGTTCAACTGTAGGTACGTTGTCCTTGCTTTGATGATTTTAATGGTTTTTAGTGGTTGAATACAAACGATTCAGCATGAAATAACAATGACATGTTCATCATACTTTTCGGTTATTGATAATCGTTCATTAATTGTGGATTGTTTCATTGTTTGATTGATAAA
This sequence comes from Schistosoma haematobium, assembly GCF_000699445.3. Taxonomy (NCBI): domain Eukaryota; kingdom Metazoa; phylum Platyhelminthes; class Trematoda; order Strigeidida; family Schistosomatidae; genus Schistosoma; species Schistosoma haematobium. The sequence continues at coordinate 45,308,920 of NC_067198.1, read as the reverse complement.
GATAGTGAATTGAATGCTTGTATTTGATCCATAGATATATAAAGATACTACTCAATGTTAGTTATCAAATGCAAAGAAAAAGTTATTCAATAAATGAATCTTCATCATTTTTAGTAAATTACCAGCTACGTGAAGGATTCTACATCATCCAGAGTTTTGCTATCAAGTGTGATTGGATTGGTGTTCTCCGCTTTGAATTTGAGGACCTTGGGTCTTGCTGTTTTAGAGACTGCTGCTACACTTGCCGTCTTTATCTGCATTTGTTCGTGTGTATGGCATAGGATGGCTAGATCATCTGCGAAGTCCAAATCTTCTAATTGGTTGTGAACTCTCTATGGACTAATACTATCAGTATATTTTGATCATATAATTGTTAAGCAACTCAACTATGCATATTCATATTCCTCTTATTGTGAGATTTATTCTGACCTATGGAATATTATGATACGATTTACCGTTCTTGAGTTATGACCGGTCTATTAATTGCAGTCTCCTACATTCACTGTCACTTTTGGCTAGATATTGTACAAATGTTGTTTCATATTTTATGTGATTTGATGTAGTTTGTGTAGTTGGTATATCAACTTAGTATGAAAACATTGAAAGATTGTTGTATATTGAGTCGAAATTAAACATGAAACGACATGATATCGACTGAATCATCTAAAGTTTAAGCTTACGCTACAAGACTCACGGGTCTAGTTTGAAACTCAGTAGGAATGTGAATAAGAATTAAATAGAAGTCCTGTTGTCCTAAGAAGAAGCAGCTGTTCGGTGATTCCAGAATTTTATTTTAATTACGCGATCTCAATAACTGCTGCTTTGATTTCGACTATAATTCAGAATGATATTCGGTAAATAACATTAGTTAAAACTTAAAATATCTTATTAAACCTTATATCAACAGGGTTTCCTGTTGACTACCTCCAACCACCATCTTATCTCAACATAGTGCACACAATTTTAAGTCGCCTAGACTAGTTGCCACATTGCAACCTAGTCGATAGCATTCGATCTGCACTAAGAAGGATCTGACACACATGATATTGATCACCACCCAGTGATCAATCAATTGTGATTACCATCCATTTTTGATTATGAGGTTATTTTGACCGTTTTTACTTAATATATTATTGAATGTGTGCTATATGTATGTTAGATAATATAATGTTTGAATTATTTTTTCTGGCTAGCATCAGAATCTTTAGTACGAACATCAAAACAGTTCTACTGTATGGAGCTGAAACTTCGAGAACTGCTACAACCATCATCAAGAAGGTACAAGTATTTATAAATAGTTGTCTACACAACATACTCAACATCCATTGGCCGGATACCAACAGCAACAGCCTTCTCTGGGAGAGAACAAACCAACTTCCAACTGAAGAGGTAGTCAGGAAAAGACGATGGAAATGGATAGGATATACATTACAGAAATCACCAAACTGCATCACGAGATAAGTGCTAACTTGGAATCCTGATGGGACGTGGAAAAGTGGAAGGCCAAAGAACATATTACGTCGAGAAATAGAATCAGATATGAAAAGGATGAATAACAACTGGAAGGAGCTGGAAAGGATTGCCCAGAACAAGATTGGATGTGAGACTGCTGGTTGGCGGCCTATGCTCCTCCACGAGGAATAACAGATGTAAGTAATTAAGATAACATAATGTATAACATTTATATACCAAATAACTTATACAACATACTTTTCACAGTTTGAAAATGTTAACATATAAAATCCTCAGTTTTGTTTCATTTCAGGTCAACCTCTATTTATCATCAAACATTTGCATATTTGAATATTTAACAATGTTAATTTATAGAATATTGTTTGTAATCAGTATTATTCATTGTGACATGGAATAGGTTTCTTTATAACTTATCCGTCATATAGATTTACTTTCATTTTACTGTTATATCATTATTTATTGTTGGGGTGATCCAGAAAATTTCTCGCATAAGACAAGCAAGGATCAGGAAACACTAAGAAGCATTTCATCCAATCAGCGTTCACTTGAAGTGTTAGCCAGAAACATCAAGGAATTGAAACGTCACATGTAGAGGTTCTGATTGGCTGATTCTATACTGCTACTATGTTCAGTAGCACTCCAGAATCTTCGAGTAACCCAAGAACATTTAAAATACTATAAAAACCCTAAAATTCTCTGTATTAAAATGAACCTTTGGAGTAAAGTGCTTCTCGCATACTTTGCTCCTTCTCTCTCGTGTTCAGGTCACTGTATAGTTCTAGCTTGGGGGTTACGAGAATAGCTTAGAAAACGAATAAAGCGTTCAATTTGCAAGACTTATCATTTATGCAAATGACTATCAATCAAAATAATAATTTATACAAGTTATTAATTAGAAACACCTTAGGATTTTTATATGTACAAACAACTTGAAATAGTTTCTGAGGTCATGAATATCAGTAATCAGGAGGTTTTTAATGGCCTTATACCGGACTCCAATTAGATCGTATGAATGATTGCTCTTGAGATATACATATTGTCAATCCTCATATATAATTATCAACTTAATTCGCTATAGTGAATAATGGAATTAAGTAAATCGAATACGAGAATGGGTTTCTGAATACATATATTTTGTACACTCATTGATCTGGATAGGAAATGAGAGGGATAAAGTGAATAGAAGAGAGCAAAGAGAAGTGCCGTAAGATGGAGGAGACATGTGAGCTAACTTGATTCAATCATGAGTTAATCAATATTTATAGTCATACAAAAATAAACTACAGATATGTGATGAATGAGATAAGTGCACACACATAAGCTAATATAAAAACAGTTCAGGTTGATAAGTTAATAATTAACAAGGTCAAAATGTAGCTTGAGAAGAATGGATAAACTGCCTTATAAGGAAGCTGGAATAAGCTATGTGGAATGGACACAGGAATAGCCAGGTTCCTTCTATCTTTATGTATAAGAATGATCAGGCTCAAATATGTGCGGAAATCCGCTTGTATTTATCATATTTATCATAACCATATTAGTAAATATTTTCTGGAAACTAACTTCGTAAATAATCCATTGGATGAAGATGTAATTTTCATAGTTGAGATCATCAGTCACTTGAAGCTAGACCACCATGGAAAACCTGGGAGCACGAGACCGATAGGTACGGGGTTCGAATGTCACGGGAAGGGCGGGATCATGGATGCGCACTGATGATAAGTCCGAAAATAGGACGAAACGGTTGCCCAGTGCTTCCAAATTCTTTATAGTGGACCAGCTTCAATTGACTAATGATCTGAACTATTAAAATTACTATAATATCCACAAAACCGCTACTGAAAATATAATTATTTGGACAAATAATATTGGGAATTTATGGACATCTCAACAGTTGAACAGTTAGTAAATAGGTAATGAAAACAATTTGTCAGATGCTTTAATGCATTCGTGATTCACAGCTGATTTCAACGGTGAGACTATAATTTATGGACGACCTTTGAGCGACGTTAAATTGACCTTGAGAGTATCCACCTAATAACTAGGATCAAATGAGGGTTATAAACCAATGTGAGGACTTCGAATTGTGATTGACGGTTGACGGTTAAGGATACGATTTATATTTAAGGTTTTCATCACGAACCGACATCAGTTATAATTCCAAAACTCTATTTATCCAAAATGAATGAGTAAATTTCACGCCAAATTCTGAAACTTGTTCTCTTATACCTGATTGATTCGTTCATTACCAGTGAATATAGAATAAAATATAACAAACAAATGATAATATGTAAGTAAAAGAAAATAATAAAGAAAAACTCAACTCGTAAACTATTCAACAAATACTTACTGAATCTATTTAGATTATATCACATTATGTAATAATGAATATACATCCTTTCATAAATTTGCACAGATTACATAGATATATGTACAATGTCTAATAATATGATGCTATTTAATTGAGATTAGTTACTAGGATAGATATTTAATGAGTCGTACCATCAAAAGGCTTGTCACATATATACATACATATCAATATATATTTAAACTATTTCAATCAGCTGTAGCGGAATAATTAAATATTAATTTACCGGACATTCTGATTGGTTATTAAAATTAACCAATCATATTATTGCTAAAAAATACATAAAAAATACGGTCGGTGTTATATGATATATATTTTAATGATTAAGATCATGAGTCGATTGAAGCTAGACCACCATGGAAAACCTGGAAGCACTGGACGACATCTTCAACTGACTCATGATCTTAATCATTGAAATTACTATAATATCCACAAAACCCATCTGATATTAATCAACATATGGTCACTAGTGACTGGCTTCACGAGGTATATGCTGGAGTTCTAGTGAGAAGTAGTGACCAGTGGAGTTCAACCAGGTCTGTTGTGAGATAGTAACTCACTGAAGACAATGGTGGATGTGTCACCCGACTTCGTGGATTAGCTGAAGTTAGACATTAACACCGTTGGATGCCGGCTCAGTGGTCTAGTGGTTAAGTGCTCGCGGGCGAAGCCGGTATGTCCTGGGTTCGAATCCCGCAGGGGGCGGAGTCGTGGGTGCACATTGCTTAGGGTCCCAAAATAGGGCGAAGCGGTCACCCACTGCTTTCAGGTTTTCCATGGTGGTCTAGCTTCAAGTGACTCATGATCTTTATCATTGAAATTACTATAATATCCACAAAACCCATCTGGTATTAATATACATTTACTAAACACATAAATATATAAGATACCATTATAAATAATTCATATTTCCTACTTATATATTTTTATATTTATCAATTATCCTGGAAGTTTTGATTGATGACTCTAATGCTGTGAAGAATTCCAGTTTTAAGGCGTTGCTTGTATTGTAGTTTAAGTCATTTCGGAGTAGGTGTTTTTCTATGTTTGTTAGTGGTTGTTTCGACAGAATGAACAAGCAGTTGTTTGTGTTTTCATTCATAAATGGTTTTGAGATCTTGATTAGTTTGTTCTTTAGAGTGTTGCTTCACTGTTCTTTATGTCGTTTGCATGATATCTCGATGACTGTTATCAAGATTCTCAGATGTTCTGATGTGAGTGTCCTTAGTAGCTTCATCTTTTGATCCTCTGTGATGTGTTGGTATTTGTGGATCCTATAATGTTCATCCGTTGTCATTAGATGTACTGTTTTTCTTCCACTTTACTCATCTATTCTCCATCCCAGTTGGCAATTGATTGGAGGTCTGTATCTTACACTTGTTGGTAGAACATGCTGACGAAGACAGAAAATACAGTTCTTCTCGAATGAAAGCCTGCCTTTTGGTGAAATTCATCCATTTTCAAACAACGAGAAGCGTACTATGCTCATATGATTTTGAGATAGTGGAGAAGATTTGTAGCTCAGGTGGATGATATTCATGGAGTTTTGTTCTCTGAGTTGGATGGTTTGGTTATGGGGCTTTCATCGTTCTTCAATTGTTTTTAACTTCAGTTTTGATAAGGAATCACGTTTGAATAATAATGTGTCACTTTGACTATACATATATATATATATATATATATATATATATATATATATATGTTTAATGTTTTACATACCAGAGTCTCATTTATTTCATTCTCAAATAATCTATTTATTTGGTATTCATTCACTTAATAAACATTAAATAAATAGTTCAATTAAATAAACGTCAATAATCAGAGAGGGATTTTGTGGAGAATGTAATAACTTTAATAACTGAATTCATTAGTCTATTCAATCTAGACCACCACGGAAAGCCTGAAAGCACTGGACGGCCGTCTCATCCTGGTATGGGACTACTCAGTAGTGCTCATCCAAGTTAAACATTAACACCGTTAGTTACTGACTCAGTGGTCTAAAGGTTAGGCATTCACGCTTTAGACTGGTAGCTCCTGGGTTTGAATCTCGTTGTGCGGGATGGTGGAAGCGCACTGCTGAAGAGTCCCACAAAAGAACGAAACGGCCTTCCAGTGCTTTCAACTTTTCCATGGTGGTCTAGCTTCAACTGACTCATGAATTCAATTATTAAACGTTAATAACATAATGTTTAATTTGACTGAACGTTAATTTCGACCTAGTGGTAGTAAACGTGAACAGATTAACTAGTTCAATCAGTTGTCATATGCTTTTTTAATAGCTTTAAAGTGTTATGCATCATTCAGTTGAATAGTGACATTTTAAAATCATTCTTTAGTATCTTAACCAGTAGATAATAACACGAAAATTAAAAGTTTTTAACTAGAGTTTACCATCGAATTCACAAGTCGGTCTAAGCTAGGCCATCATTGAAAACCCGGAAACACTAGACGGCCGTTTTGTCCTATTATGGGATTCCTCAGCAGTACGCATCCACCATCCTTCACAACTCCATATGCTCACTAGTGACTAGCTTCAAAATGTAGTTCCTGAGGTCCTAGTGAGAAGCTGTGACCGGTGGAGTCTAATCTGTTTCGAATATGAGATAGTTATCCACATCAGACAATGGATGAAAGGTTACCCAAGATCATAAATCGACTGAATTTATACATTAACACCATTGAATGCTGGCTCAGTGGTCTAGAGGTAAAGCGTTCATGCAGATAGATAACAACAGAAGAAGAAATGCATCTACTTAAACTGATATTATCGCTTCTAAAGACTGATCACAGAAAAATCCACAACAGAGTACAATATATATCATAATGAAATAAGTGGAATATGTGTACATAATTTAGCATTAGGTATAACATATTTCAGAAGATATCGGAATTCGATTTAAGAGTTAAACAGTAACTACTACTGACATCATCGTATTCTAGAAATCGACTATTCATTCAGACCATAAATTGTGGCTACAATTCAGTTTCTTACAGTAGAGTTATAGCCAAAGAGTTTCCTTCCCAAATGCAGTGTTAGAAGTAAAAATCAATAAATGTAGTTACATGACTAAGAATCAATAAAGTATGTCGATGCTAGTGCATAGATATTATTTATAAACATTAAGGTGGTTTGGATTAAAGTTTTAGAGAATAGTCTGAAGTTCCTGTTGACAGATTGTTGAAATATGGATCTTGCATATTATATATTGATCTAACAGTACGGAGAACTAAATACTTAAATAGCAAAGACGAAACATGTAAGAGATTTAATTGAACTAGCACACTACAAAACAGTCATCTGCAATACTAGTACTTTTAGCCAATTTAATAATAACATTAAATGGCATGACATGTTAGATCTAACATATATCATAAAAATATATGTAACACTACACCTTGGAAACAAAATCTTCTTGAAATGATTCTAGGATTGAGACCGGGTTCAAGCCCCGATAAAGGAGGAAGGTTAGTAAACCCATTCCACAGTAAAGAATCCTGTCAAAATGGAACTATTTACTAAGAAAGTACCTTTAAAACACTCAATATTCAGCTATTAGTTTACACTCAACAAACTACAAATAACACTATATAACATATAGCCTGGTAAATACAGTAGCATTGCATATATTCTATAATATAATGTTCCTAACTTGTGAACTGACCCGACTGACTTAACATCTTAGTTTGTTCTGAAATCGAATATCTACTAGCTTTCAACATATTCTTTGAATTATTAACAGATATATGACATTTGTTAAGTTGAATCGATCATTCGGTTTATAAATTTAACCGTCCATTCCTTAGTAGCTAAGATGAAAGGTTATCAATAAGACATCATCTAACTACAATTTGCTTAAACATGTTATATCCCGATGAGAATATTGAGTGGTAACTGTTAGGATCTAATTACGGAAAAATACTATGCGTATATTTCTATTCTATAATTGTTAAATAACTAAATTGTTCATATTCATGTCCCTCTTATCATGAGCTTTATTGTGATCTATGAACTATTATTATACGATTTACCATTCTTGAGTTATGCCCATTCTATCAATTACTATCTCCCACCTTCACAGCCACATTTGTACAAATCTTATATAAATGTTGTTTCCTATTTCATAGTACGGTGTGCTCTGTTTGGCTGGTATATAAACCCAGTATGTTTGAAATAAACGATTCATATCGCGGATGCTGAGATTTGTATTCTAGACCTCACACATAGAGCTAGCCAGGAAGAAAAATCGATAGCGACTCTAGACTGCTCGTACGGGTTTATAAGTTATTAGTCCAGTCGACAATTCACTGTTTTCTAATTGGCGGTATCTTTACATTGTACATTAATACGGCACTCAGGCTACGAGTTATAACAACATCATGGTTACTTATTAGTTTATAGCAGCTCACGTGCAATTGAGTTTATTCACATTTGATTTGGTTAAGCTTTGTTAATTTATTTAACGGATAGAGTCATTCGTACAATAACACCTTATCTATACCATTGTACCTTTATTATTGTTACACTTGTGTGAATATGTATGCTTGAGTATTGCTTACTGCTTACTCATATATTCATTATGCTAGCTAGCCTCACTGTTAGTCGCTTAATTGATTCTATGGTTCATTCATTTCACTATGTTTATATATATGTACATTTTAATCCTATTCATCGACTTGCCGACTCGCACGCTCACTCGTTTGCCCACTTGCTTTTTGGCACTGCTCTTTCATGCTTGCTTAGCGTATCTGTAATTTTGATTGTCTATGCATGGTGCAATAATAAACCTAATCAACACTTTGTATACGCATTCTGATTAATACACCATTGGGGCGTTACCTACTGACAGTTATCAGGACGAACTGTATACGAAGTCTAAAGATTATTAGTTAATTGTTGAAATGTTGTAATGAATATTCTTTGGTTGGTTCTAACAAAGCTGCTGATTTCATTAAACCTCCAGAAAAATATCACGTTATATATGAAAACCAGAGAATAGTGTTTGGTTCATTTTTAAGGTTTTCTATTCTTTAATAAAACATGAAGTTAAATACAACTGTTTTAAAATAGGTTGTGGTCCTGGAGATTAGTAATTAGTGCACATTTAGGACGTATATTAGTGCTAATGTTCACACTATATCTTAAAATCATTATCAATCGCTTAAAATCCAAGCACTTTCTACCCTATACTATTGAGTTCAATTAGCCACTATCTTGTTGAACGAATGCTTATGAATATTCATTAAGGTTTATGTTTTAATGCTGCAGGTTAAAGACGTTGAATTCTATAAAAGACTGTTAGTATTTAATCTGTTTGCATCATACTAGAGTGGTGTCTCAATGTGAATATAAAATTTGAAGTGAATGCATCACTGATTGACAATTCTTAAATCAAACAAAATATACATCCTATAGAAATGAATAAGTTTTTGTCTCTTATTGATTGTTGGTCTGTTGATAATGGTCTTATACTTAATCCGTCTAAATGTCAAGCTGTTAACTTTAGTGTGAGACATGAACGGAATCTAAACACCATTTTGAGATCCCATAATGCTTGTACCACTGGAGACTTTTTGATAAATACAGTGTCGAAGGTCAATTGTCTTGGTGTTACCTTTTCCTCTGATCTCTCTTGGTCTTCCCACGTTTTATTGTTATCGAAGAAGGTTTTCGGTCTAACTTACTATATAAAGAGATCGCATACTCTTGGGATTACTCGTCATTTACTCTTACAATTTGTCAATTCTTGCATATTACCTATTATTCTTTACTGTTCTCCATTATTCTTTCCCGGACTTTTCAAAAAAGACTTTGCTGTATTACAGAGAGTACTGAAGGCAGTTAGCAAGGTGTGTGGTGAATATTTTGAAGTCATTATTCATATGGTTATAGATAGACATATAAAGTTTTGCAAACTCCTGACAGGTGTTATCAGATACTAACCATCCACTTCATTCATACCTTCCTCCTTGTATATCTTCTGGTAGAATGAGACGTCAATACATTAAAATCGATGCACCCAAGCAAATGTAAAAAGTTCTATAATACCTTACCTAGCAAATAAACTCTGTGACGAACAGGTTGTTAGAGTTAACTTAGTCAATAACCTGCATTTTTAACATGTCTCTAATTTGAAAAGTTGTACAGATTTAAATCGGTGAGACTATAATTTATGGAAGACCTTAGACCGACGCCAGACTGACCTCCAGAGTGTTCACCTAATAACTAGGACCAAATGAAGGTTATAATCCAGTGTGAGGAATTAGAATTATGATTTACAGTTGATGATTAAGGTTAGAAATCAGGCCTAAGATATTTATCACGAACTGACATAAGCTATAATGCCATAACTCTATTTAGCTAAATGAATGAGTGAATTTCGCGCCAAAACCGGAGATGTTTTATCTTAAATCTGACTGGTTTGTCCATAAATTATAGTCTCGACTTCAGATCTACTTTTTCCACCTTTTTCTTTTCTTTGTTTGTCGTCTTTTTATCTTTGTAAAAGAAACTTGTTGAAATACCTCGTGCTGAGAATTTTATATTGTACAAAAAATATAATATTCAGAACAGCCATTAATAATATTAATGATAACGATAATAATACATCCTGGATTCTGTTACGAACCTAAATCTCGCTACCAGGATTCAGTAGTTAAGTGGATAATACTACGATGGCGTTTGAAGCGAACGGTACTGTGTTCTAGTCCAAGTGTGAACATCAACTCTGGGATGCAGGTACATCCAGCTGACAAGTCCCGGAATGGGACGAAACACGCGTCCTGGATTTCACTGCTAGCCACTATCTATTTTTGCCTAAAAAGCTTGTGACTTAAGGCTATATCGAGGCAATCCTCACAGGATGCACATATGCCAACATGAGACTGATAAATTGCAGTCTTAAATGACTATGGGAAGATATGAGTAAAACAACATCAAGGGAATCTGAAAGTTTACAATAACATTTCATTAAACTGTAGTTATGAAGCATCCTCTTAAGGAACTTACCTATCATCAGGAAGAATTCAGTTTTTACTAAATAGCTTTCATTATTAGCTTTATTTGATTGTTATAACCTGTGGCCTAATGCATTATTATTATAATATAACGTAATGATACCGCCAATTAGAATACAGTGATTTATCGACCGGACCAATCACGTGTAAAACCCGTACGAGCATTCTAAAGTCTTTATCAATACTTCTTTCTTCCTATCTCTAACTGTTGAATCCAGAACATCAATTTCAGCCTCCACGATATGAATCATGTATTTCAAACATACTAAGTTAATATACCAACCAGAGAGACTACATCGCATCATAAAATAGAAAATACATGTTTGTACAAGATCAAGCCAAAAAGTGGCTATGAATGTGGGAGACTGAAATTGATAGACCGGGCATAACTCAAGAACGATAGATCGTGTAATAGTAGTCGATAGGTCAAATGTAAGCTTATAATATAAGGAATATGAATATGCATGGTTTAGTTACTTAACAATGATACAGTAAGTATAGATGTATCATATTATCCATAAACAGATCCCAACAGTTACCATTCGATATTCTCATCGGGGATATAACATTAATCAAATCTAATGGATAATTTTTTTCCTAATTTCAACTAATTCATTCATTCTTAATAAGAAGTATCCTTTATGAATTTTGTAACCATGAAAGGAATTTTTCAAATATTTCATTGATTATTTTAAACAAATGCTAACTGTAAAAAAGGGGTGTTCATCTTGTTGTACTAATGAGGTATAGCAACTTGGACCGATACATATATGTGCTTGATCTTACGTTGTATCTAACTGACTGATTGGTTGACTGTAAAAAGGGGAAACACAAATTAGTGATATGATTTTTTCGGTTTTATTACAGGAAATATGTTCATTACACTGTTTATTTTTTTGTGTTTTACATTAAATGGAAATACTTTTCTACATTTCACAGGTGTTTTAGTTACTTTTTGTTTCACTAATCAATCACTCACGTTGCACTATGTCAACGGACGACATCCGACGTGAAACTTGAACCCACAATCTTGAGATGACGAGTGTCATACTCTATAAATCAAGCTAGCAATGAGAAGCGGTAATATAAATGGGGAAGAGGATGAATCATCGAGTGATATTTAGGCGATCAACACTTTAGTTAGAGTCTGTGATTTGATCTGATGGTCATAACAGTACAAAGGAATATGCAAATTGTTACTGTTCAAATAACATTGTCTGTTAAGTAAGTTAAGGAAAAGGACTTAACCCTAAGGAACTATAATTGAAATTGGGGTTGTGGGATAGTTACTATAATGTTATCCTTTTTTTCATACCATCAGAAAATGCGAAAAACTTGGATGGAATTAGAAAGATAATCATGATCAATGTTTGTTGTTGCTGTTGTTGAGTGGGTGAAATGGATCAAATAATAATTCCTTTTGGTATTCAAGGTATTAATTTCCATGATTTTATCATACATACACTTTCACTTACTCCTATTGAACTGGGCTCCTAATATGTTTTCCTTTTCTCTTTCACTTCCATTCTCACAACGACTGTTTGGATACTTTTGCTGTTTGTCATCTTAATTTTATATCATCGTTCCAGTGTGATATGTCATCTTGGGCTAATACATTTCTGTGCCAAGATCTACATCGGCTACGATTAAATATTTTTAAAAAATGCCGTCGGAGGCTTTGAAACATTGATCAGTTTTTGTTTGTAACAGTTTGTCACATTGAGGTGAACCATTATTTTGTTTATCTGCAACGATGTTACACACATTTTTTGAATTCCTTCGGCCAGCTTGAGCATCTAGGCTACCTGTTCCTGCCATCTAGATATTTCAACAAGTTATCTATTTTTGTTTGGTTTGATATATCATTATGTTTATTAATTGCATAACCTATTATGCTGCGTTTCTGAAAAATGTACAACATTTCGTTGTCAAAGTTACAAAAAACTCAATAAGAGACAATGTGGTTGCTGGCAATATACAGCGAAAAGAATGTACGTTATTTACATGTCGATTGACTGGATCGCTAACTTCTAACTGGCGATCACTCGATATTTATCGCCAGGACCGACCATGAAGAAAGAAACGGAAACTTGTTGAAATACTTTACGCTGAGAATTCTATATTGTACCAGAAATGTAATATTGAATAAAGCTGATAATAATAATAATAATAGTAATAATAACAGTAATAATAATAATAACAATAATAATATGGAACTCAAAACAAATGACAACCAACAGAAAAATGACAATCTTCAATATGATCGTCGAAATAGTTCTATTATACAGAACTGAAATTTCCAGAACTACTAAAGAAATAAGAATAAATACATGTTTTCATAAACAACTATCTACACACAATACTCAGTGTCCGTTCGTCAGATACCATCAGTAATAGCCTATTATGGAAGAGAACAAATCGACTTTCATCTGAAGAAGAAATTAGGAAAAGATATTGGAGATATTGGAGATGGATAGGACACATATTGAGAAAATCACCAAACTGCACATGAGTCAAGCGTTAACATGGAATCTTGAAAGGAAACGGAAGAGAGGAAGATAAAAGAACACACTGAGTTGGTAATTGTAATCAGACATGAGAATAATGAATAGCAGCAACTTTAACTAACTGGAAAAGGTTGTTCAGTACAAAGTTGGATTGAGAATGTTGGTGATTGGCCTATGCTCCTCTATGAGGTGTAACAGGCGTAAGTAAGTATTGCATGAATGCTTGACTATTCTCGTATGTCACAAATCATGTATTATAACCAGGATGTATTATGAACAGGACTACTGTACAGTATATTCTCTATAATAATGTAAATCATAACAACTTATAGCAACTCGTGCCATTGAGTTTGTTCTCATTTAATTCGGTTAAGCCCTTTCGTTAACTTATCTAGCGGATAGAGTCATTCGTACTATAACAACTTATTGTACCTTTATTATTGTTGTGTTTGTATGAAATATGTATCCTCGAACATTGCGTACCGCCTACCCACACACACTACTCTACGCTTTCGAGTCGCTGACTCACTCAGTCGCCTCTCTGTTTTGTGGTCTGAGTTATCTGCAAATAAAAACTGTAGTCGCTGCTTCTCTTTGCCTTCTCATTTCAAACACTGTTGAGGATTATGTGATAACGGTTACGAGGGTGATTGGTCGATGAAGCACAGCCACTACATTATGCAGTGATTGTGATACAACTTCAGCCAAGATAAAATATTTCATTGTAATGCTGGAGTTTTGGTGTTTATCAACTTTAGATCATCTCTTAATAAATTGTAAACCTTCTTACAAATACAAAACAATAAGATGGCAACAATAAAAGATAAGAATTTCTAACGTACAATCGACACAGTCATTCAGGAAACATAATTATGAAAACGTTTAAAACAAGTAATATGATAATCACTTACAGGTATAAAATAACTACATTACTGTTAAACAAAAACTTACGATATGAGTCTAAGTAATCAGATATTACCTCTTATATTACACTAATTACCGTCAGATTATTTAAATTTGGCTCAGTATAGACTTACGCTTGTTACTTCCAATGAAGAATAGGCCGCCGACCACCATTCTACAACTCACTCTGCTCTCAGCCTTTCTAGTTCTATTCAACTGTTGTTCATTCTTTTCATGTCTGTCTACATTTTTCGGTTAAATGTGTCCTTTGGTCTTCCTCTTCTTCCTCGGACTTAGAGATTCCATGTGAGGGCCTGCCTTGTGACGCGGTTGGGTGCTTTTCTCAATTTGTGTCGTATCCACTTCCAGCACTTCTTCCTGATTTCTTCCTCCTCTGCAATCAGGTTTGTTCTCTCCCACAGTTGGTTGTTGCTAATAATGTCCGGCCAACGGATCTGAAGTATTTTGCGTAGACAATTGTTAATAAACACTTGTATTTTCTGAATGATGGCTTTCTTAGTCCTCCAGGTTTCTGCCCCATATGGTAGAACTGTCTTGACATTTGTATTGAAAATCCTGACCTTGATGTTGATTGACAGAAAGTTGTTTTGAGTTCCAGATGTTCTTCAGTTGTAAATATGCTGCTCTTGCTTTGCCGATCCGCGCCTTCACATCTGCATCAGATCCACCATGTTCATTAATAATGCTGCCCAAATGTGTAAAGGTTTATACATCTCCTAAATCTTCTCCGTCAAGTATGATTGGATCGGTGCATGGTGTGTTGTATCGGAGAATTTTGCTTTTCCCTCTGTGTATATTGAGACCTACTGCTGCTGAGACTGCTGCTACGTTGGTCGTCTTCTCCTGTATTTGTTGCTGCGTGTGCGATAGGAGGGCCAGATCATCTGTGAAGTCTAGATCGTGTAGCTGCATTCTGGCTGTCCACTGTATCCCACGCTTCCCCTCAGATGTTGATGTCTTCATGATCCAGTCGATTATTAGGAGGAAAAGAAAGTTTGAGAGTAAGCAACCTTGCCTGACACCGGCCTTTACCTCGAACGAGTCTGTCAGTTGTCCTCCATGCACGATTTTGCACTTTAATCCATCATCGGAATTCCAGATGATATTGACCATCTTGTCGGGCACGCCGTAGTGTCGAAGAAGCTTCCATAGTGTTGTCTTGTCCACGCTATCAAATGCTTTCTCGTAGTCAATGAAATTGATGTAGCGTGATAAAATCCATTCAATTGATTGTTCCACAATGATTCGTATTGTTGCGATTTGGTCTGTACATGATCGTTCCTTACGAAATCCCGCCTGTCGGTCTCTACGTTGGGCGTCTACAGAGTCCTTCATTCTGTTTAACAATACCCTGTTGAAGAGCTCACTATAGACATTTAGGTCATAAAACTTACGATGAAGTAATCAAAAGCTATTCGTTAAACAGTTTCTTAAAATGAATCATCACATTTCCAACAGCCTTAATAATGTACATATAAGGCCATAAATTGGTTTGAGTAACTTTGGTTCGATGCGATATAAATTGCATTCAACACAAATACTTTACTTCAACTGCTGTTACTGTTTGGTTTTATTTGATTCCCAATTGTAATTGCATAACCTCCATTAGTGATGTAAAAAATGACTTGGGAATGTTAGTGAAGCTGAGTTTTATTATTGGACGACAACCTTGAGAATGGAACTAAATCTAGTCAATCAAAATATATCAAGAATAAACTGATAATTTCTAAGAGAAAATAAAAAAAATTTTTTTGATGAGTATCCAATGATTTTACATGAATAAATCACTTTGTGAAATTGTTTGTGTGTTATATAACCCAGAAATCTTAACCTAAAACCTCATTCCAAACAACAATATCAAGACATTTCATATCTATAGACATACATTCAGTAGTATTTCATCCATAAATTCACATATGATAATTATATGTAACGTTCTAAAGTTATGTAAGTACTTGATCACATGTTATTCATTTGAATTCATGAAACCGTTAAATTCACCTTCCGTTATCACTACCAAATCACGTTTAATTGATGTACACATCATGACATTGCAAGTACTTACGGCGAGACTCTAATTTATGGACGAGCCAATCAGAGGTGTTTTGGAGATTTCAAGGTTGCGGCGCCAACTTCAGTGCTTAATGCTAACGTACGATCGGTTCACAGGGAATTTTTCACAAATCGTGATAATTGATCGGCTATAACAAATAAAACATCGAGACTATAATTAGTGGATGAATCAATCAGGTATAAGATAATAGATCTCTGATTCTAACGCGAAAGCCTTTCATCTATTTGACTAAATAGATTTCTAGCATTGTAGCTTATGTCAGTTCATGACGAAAACCCTACATATAATTCCCAACTAAGGCAAATTACGACAAATATTGAGAACTGGATAATAAAAGCATCAGTAACACTGGCTGCAGCCAGGTACTACAATATATACGGATGATTGGAGAACGTACAGACTCCTCCATAAGCTTGATTATGTGCATCATGTCATTATCCACAAGTAGCATTTTGTGTACTCAACAACCGCAGTACACACAAACAATATTGAAGCTATGTGGTCGAGGCTGAAAGAGTAATTGAGACTTTATCATGGCTCCAGAGGCCGACTATTTCGTAGCTATATGAATGATTTCCTCTACTGCATGCATTACGATTTTAGAACCTCTGAACCTCTTTCAAGCCTTGACAAGTTTTTGAACCACGTATAAGAAGTGTATCTACTTTATTTCCTTGGTTTTGTATAACATATTTTTACTTTATACTGACTGTTTGATGATTGGCTAATATTTCTCTTGGTCACTTGAGATTTGTTCAAAGGTCGTCCATAAACTAGATTCGCGCCATACTTACAAATTGGTTATTGTCTCGGCGATATAACTCTGATTTACTAAGAGATTCATTGAACTTCTCATAAAGTTTCTGTACACTCAAGAATTGCACAAGTGTACAAGTGGGTACATCATTTAACCTACTTATAATGAGCAAGTATTTGAAGAAAATAGATCTACTAGCTTAAGGAACTGAAGTATAAACTACCTAAATGACAATTCTTCTTCTTAAAACTAATTACTTTTAAAATTGTATTTCTCAAATGACACCATCACTGAAATAACAACAAAGTATCTACAAATAATTCTACAGACAAAATTTCGTCTGTTCAGAAACATTTCTGTAAAGCACGATTATTTGCCAACAGAATACATTTCAATAGTTAAGATCATGAGTCAGTTGAAGTTAGACCACCATGCAAACCGCGGAATCACTGGACGGCCGTTTCGTTCTATTGTGGGATCCCTCAGCAGTGCGCATCCACGACCCCACCTCGCGGGATTCGAGCCCAAGACCTACCAGTCTCACGCGCGAGCGCTTAACCACTAGACCACTGAACTGGCATCCAACGGTGTTACATTTCCATTAGTTGTTGTTTGTTCATGCCAATGTTTAGAGAAAAAAGCAAAGATGGTGATTACTCAAATGTAACTTACATATGACGTGATTATAATCTCAATAAAATACTTGTATTTTCATATTTTATGTGTGAATTTCTAAGTGAAAAAACGGATTATGAATAGTGGTGCTATTGACTGTTCAGAAATTTCCAAGTTCACATGTTTCTTGCTAGTACATGTGATAACGTTTTACACAAAAATGAAATGAACGTTTCATTAATTCTTACCTTGACTATAGAGTTTATTTATTGGTCAGACACTATCAGTATCAACCTACTGCAAGAGAGAACAAACTAAATCCCAGTGGAGGAAGAAGCCCTGCAAGTGGATAGGACACACATCGAGGAATGCATCGAACTGCATCACAAGGTAAGCCCTTACATGGAATCCTTAAAGGAAAAGGGGGTGAAGAGGAAGACTAAAGAACACATTACACTGAGAAATGGAGACAAATATGAGGAGAATGAACAACAATTGGATAGAACTAGAAAGGAATGCTGAGGACAGAGTAGGTTGTCGAATGGTGGTCGGCATCCTATGCTCCATTAGGAGTAACAGGCATAAGTGAGTGAGTAAGTAAGTAATTGTGTGTGCTTTCCTTCACTTTCTTCTATATTGAACCAATTCTAAATTATGTCCCAAATAAGAAGTTGAATAGTTTAGTGGTTTTAATTGAGTTATTCAAAATGACATCCAATTTTGAATCAATTTTTTTAATTAGTAAATTAACGACAGTTTTCAATTGTTTAATGGCAAACATTTGCTTCGTTATTAAAGACATTCAAATTCCACGAAATAAAATGATTCCATAAAATCATTTCTTCATAAAACTGAAATCAATAACTGTTGAACACTAACGATTACGTCCTCAAGAGGTGAAAGATAAAACAAACATGAGTTGTTATTGAGATAGTCGCCAAACGCCCGGATACGACCGAGGGTGGGAAAAGTCAGCTCTCCCTCTCGAAATACTTTCAGGCGGCTACGTGCATACAATCACTCCCAGAGAAATCCTACTCACTGCCTTCTCGCAGCGGGGTTGTTGTTTTCGAAATTTAGAGGACGAAAAGCGAATTTCCAGTGCTTTAACTAGGTTTGTGGATATAGAGATTCCACCTAGGGGAGTTGGAAAACCCTGATTCCAAACCAATGGTTTACATGTGCTTTAGTGTCCTGAAAGGAAAAATGGCATATGAACCTGTTGATAGTCACCGGCTACCTTCAAAGTGCATCTCCTAACGTTGTTCCACTGCCTTGTAGATCAGACCTTTATGTCGAAGGCTCCGAGTGTCGTCCCTAAGAAAACCGCCTGCTCCGGTTATGGCACCCGGGCAGTACCATATTCCACACACAAATCAAGTGACTTGTGTGGCGCATATGTATTCGGTTCTCAAATGTTTATTTGTTCAAATAAACTAAAAGTTCTTGAGATTATTTGCAAGCTGTCAACAGATCACGTAACATCCGATATGTAAATGAAAATGCTTTATGAAACAGCCATGTAACTATAACATCTTTATTCTAAAATTAGAATTGAAAAGTTTGAAATACGTTATCTAGTTAACATAACAAATCACTACTTTGTACAAATTTATGTACTCGACCTTTGGCAAGACATGCTTTGTTTGAGTTCTAGTAATTCGTTTTGCCGATTTAACCTTGGTGGATGGATCGAATCCATATCAGATTAGTCACCTCCAAAGATCCTGGAACTCATTTAGGTGTTTTAATTTTTTTTGAGATGGTTTAGTGTTTCAACACCTGTCTGAAGTGTTAGATGCTTCTATGTTTATGGTTAGTATTTATTATTCCGTTACCAGTCATTGCATGTCTGCTCAAATATTACGCGAATCATGGGTAATGATAAGTCACTCACACTCATAGTTGCTTTTAACTCGATCTTGTATAATTGTCAGTTTTCGTTTTATGATGTGATCCGATCTGGTTTGTTTGTATATAAACTACGTATATCTGAAATGTACAATTCATTTAATGGAGTCTGACAGTGTACTCTGGACTCAGCTGGAAGGATAAAGTACGAAGAACCAATAAAGTTTCAGAGTTGACTTTAAGCTGCTCATACTAGTTAACTCGCCATTGGTTTGGCACAGAGCCAAAATCGTATAAGTCGGTGTTCTGATTGGTTGTTTAGCCACGTGATAATTCATAGACTATAGGACATAAGCAAAGTTAATGACTATCATTGTGTCATTTACTATTTTATTCATCATTTTATGATAGCCATTTTAACTGAAAACAAATTGTATATCAATTGTTTCCTTATTTGAAATATATCTTGAGTTAACTATCATTATACCAATATGTATATATCTATAGTTTCATTGTACTTGTACCACTCTTAAGACCTATTCTGTACAAATTAAAATGATTTGATGTCACGAGTGACATTGCCAGCCAACTGAAGAACCGAGAAACATGATTTGTAATGTGGACTCAATTAGAAATATTTACAACAATCTATTGTTATACAATTATTTATACTTTTAAATTATGTAATATCCGTGGACATTGGGATTCTTATAGACTTCTGTCATGATCAGCTTAAGGTGTAAATAGATCATATCATTTCCCAGGTTGAAATCATGAGTCAATTGAAGCTAGACCACAATGGAAAACCTTGAAGCACTGGACGACCGTTTCGTCCTAGTATGGGACACCTCAGCAGTGCTCATCCACGATCCCGCCCAGTGGTCTAGTGGTTAAGTGCTAGCGCGCGAGACCAGTAGGTCCTGGGTTTGAATCCCGCGGGTGCGGGATCGTGAATGCGCACTTTGAGGAGTCCCATACCAGGACGAAACGGCCGTCCAGTGCTTCCAGGTTTTCCATCGTGGTCTAGCTTCAATTGACTCATGATTTCAACCTGTGAAATTTCTAAAAATCTCCACAAGACCCATCCAGACCATATAATATTAAATACTTAATGAGTCAATTATATTCTACTTTTAAACAGTTGAAAAGTATATTGGTGTTCGGATTTGTGACAGATAACTTACTTTCTTACTTACGCCTGTCACCCCTCGTGGGGGGAGGAGCATAAGCCATGCACCAGCCCTCGCCATCCAACCCTGTCCTGAGTAATCCTTTCCAATGGGTTCCACTTGTTATTCATACGTTTCATGTCTATAAGAGATGAAATAAATACAATATAATTTATGTACTGCATAATTTCAATCCATTCATCAACTTAAGTAGGATTAATATCATTTCTATATATTTGATTATCGTTTATTAAAGGTCAATTAGGTGTTTTTTTTTCAAACAAGCCTGAAATAACTACAACTATTTACATGGAAAATGTTTGATATTTGAAAGAGTACAAACTCAGGACAAATAAGTTAGTCAGTTGAAAGTGATATGTAGGAAACCCCACTTAGTTTGAATTTGATTGAAGTCGATACACATCAGCAAGGTAAATATTCAACAAACTGAGGAATCTTATAAGAGATGATTCGAGAGGTAATTATTAAGCTTGCTACACTTCAGTGATCAAGTTACAATGTTTTTGTCTTATCAGTAGAATTATGTAATACAGAGAATTCTGAATGATTCTAGAATCATTGTGATATATTTTATATTCCTTCCATTGTCAATGAGCTTACTTAATTACTTACGTTTATTGTTATTCATGGACCAACATTCTCTTCTCATCTATTTCTATGCATGTTTCTCTAACTTTTTCAAATATTTGTTTTGTTTTTTCCTGGTCATTACTTACTTACGCATGTTAAACTTCATCACCAGCATTCTCAATCCAACTCTGTACTGGATAACCCTTTCCAGTTAGTTAAAGTTGCTGCTATTCATTATTCTCATGTCTGATTACAATTACCAACTCAGTGTGTTCTTTTATCTTCCTCTCTTCCGTTTCCTTTCAAGATTCCATGTTAACGCTTGACTCATGTGCAGTTTGGTGATTTTCGCAATGTGTTTCCTATCCATCTCCAATATCTTTTCCTAATTTCTTCTTCAGATGAATGTTGGTTTATTCTCTTCCATAGTAGACTGTTACTGATTGTATCTGACGAACGGACACTGAGTATTCTGTGTAGATAGTTGTTTATGAAAACATGTATTTATTCTTATTTCTTTAGTAGTTCTGGAAATTTCAGTTCTGTATAGTATAACTGTTTCGACGTTCATATTGAAGATTCTCATTTTTCTGTTGGTTATCAGTTGTTTTGAGTTTTTTATATTTTTTAACCGTAAGAATGTTGTCCTTGTTCTTTCAATCCTCACCTATACGTGTGTATTGGATCCACCCTGTTCGTCAATGTTGTTTCCTAGGTATGTGAATGTTTCCACATATTTCAGAGACTCTCTGTCTAGCGTTATATTGATCTGATATTCTCCAAGTTAAAGGAATAAATTCATAATAATCTACTTTTGAAATGGGAACAGAATCTACAATTTTCCTTTCACTATATGATGCCAAGTGTCATTATTTATTTCAAGTGAATAAAAAGTATCTCTGATACTATGAGATTAATACTTAGCTTGAGAAACTATATACATCTAAGCAAAAACGTGGTGCTTCTCCATGAAATTTATAGTTGATTGAGCATTGAACATAGTTGAAGAAGTCGTGTGACCTATTTTGCAATAAATCTTGATGACCCAGATGAAAATCAATTCATGGTATTTGCAAATAGTCCTAATTGCAAGTGTTTACTTGACTTAGTACCAATTGTGATATCGTTCAGTATTCGTAGCTTACAAAAATATTTATAATCAATTTGTTGCTCTGTTTTACAACCATAAAAAGTTCTAGATTTCTAAGTATATAGATCTCATATGGTGTGTTTTAACGTTGTAATTTATGTATATAATCGTGTGTAATGATCAAAAGTAAGTAATCCAAGAAATCTAGCTGATCTCCTTGTTATTCTGATTAAAGGATTAGGAACGAGTGGTAGTTTCATGAGTCACTAATGATAGGATAAATGTAGTAAACAGTGTTTTAACAGATTAAAAGTTATCAGTAAAGAAATGTGGAGATTTTTTTATTGAGATCATGAACCGATTCATATTAGACCACCATTAAAAACCTAGAAGCACTGGACGGTCGTTTCGTCTTATTGTGGGACTCCTCAGCAGTGCGCATCCACGATCCCGCTCACGGGATTCGAACCTACGGCCTTCAGTATCATGCGCGAACGCACTGATTGATTTCATTTGAACTATGTTTTTTTGTGTTGTTGTATGAATCACTTAAGTCAACTATAATGATCACATCACATGATACTAGTTACCGTTGATTGATCAATTGATTTCTATGGTAAACATTTTGTTCTTAATAACATGCAATGCATTCCCTGTTGAAACGTCTATTCAGTTTCACTTTTTGGAGACATAATGATTATTTAGCATGAAAGCAGATTTTTTAAAAAATGAAGTAGGAAATCGACCACTATTGTTGTCACTATAAGTTCGACTAGTTACCATGTGATTTATTCTCCAAACGAAATACAACTTATACAATCTTAGTACAGTGCTAAATCAATGACGTTCGATTGGTATGAGTAGCCGAGCATCCTTATTGGTCCTTTAATCGCCTAGCATATATTGGTATATATTCTTTGAATCAGATGTAGGTTTTGTTTTCTGTTCTATCAATGTAACTGCTTTGACAGATACATGTAAATTTGTATGCATAGTTGATGGTAACATGAAAAGAATATCTATCGTTGTTCGATTACGTTCAAGAACATGTTGTTTTGGACAAGATAATCAGTTTAACTACAGGATACGTTTTCATTAATGCAACCTTTAGTTCATGCTCATTGAATCTGTCATATCATCACCTTTGAATTTAATTAAATAAAAATAGGTATCGTGATTACTATAGTTCCTTACGTTGATCGTATGATAAAGGTATCATCAAGATATTTCGAATAATACACCATTCTCACTAATTGCTTCTTTGAGCTTGATTCTTTCAAGTGTACTTATCGGATGTTCTACTAAATTAAAGTGAATTGTTAAATAAGAATTGTTGTGAATTTAAGGCCGGCTAGTTATCACGTGATTTATTCGTCAATCGAAATACAACTTATACAAGTTTAGTACAATGTCAAACCAATGACGTTCGACCAGTATGAGCATCCGAGCGTCCTTATTGGTCCTTTGACCTCTTAGCCCATCCAGTTGAGTCCAGAACATCAATACTATCTTCCACTATACGAATCATTTATTTCAAACATACTGGGTTTAGATACCAGCCAAACAGATCACATTACACCACAAAATAGAAAATAACGTTTATACAAGATCAAGTCAGAAAGTGGCTGTGAATGTGGGCGACTGTAATGAATAAACTGAACATAACTTGAGAATAGTAAGTCGTATCATCATAATAGTCTATGGGTCAAAATGAAACTTCTAATAAGAAGAATATGGATATACACAGTCTGGTTACTGATTAGTTATGCAATAAGTATATACGTATAATATTAGTCCATTAATAGTTCTTGGAAGTTACCTGTTATTTGATCTTCACTAGAATATCACAACTATTCAACAAAGTGATACGTGAAACCAACTTATGATTGAATACGTGATGTTATAATTAGTATTTGGTATTAATATATGAATCAAGTGAATCACATAATCAGTATACACGTTTATGTATTTCATTTATCAGTCAAACAATATTATCATGAATGAATGATAATGGTTATTGTCGTACAGAAAGAAAGTACAACAGTAATTCATATCGTCAATAATGATCTTTATGTCAAATAATCTTTGGTTTTTTCTTCTTTAAAGAATGAAAGTAGTTCAACGTAGGATTGGAACTGTTACAACTTGTGACCCTGTCAATATATGACGTAATGATACCACCAATTGGAGAACAGTGAATTATCGATCGGACCAATAACGCAATCTAGGGTCCTTATTCGTCCTTCTTCCTGGCTAGCTCTACCTGTTGAGTCCAGAACACAAATCTCAGCCTCCGAGATATGAATCATGTATTTCAAACATTTTAGGTTTATATACCAAGCAGATAGACCACATTGCATCATGAAATAGAAAACAACAGTTGTATAAGATCAAGCTGAAAAATGGCTGTGAATGTGGGAGGTAGTAATTGGTAGACTGGGGATAACTCAAGAATGGTAAATCGTATAATAATATTCTGTGGGTCAAAATATAGCTCAGAATAAGAGGAACACGAATATGCATAGTTCAGTTACCTAACAATTAAACAATAAAAGAATATATGTATAGTAATAGTCCATAAATGGATCTCAACATCTACCATTCGATCTTCCCATCGGGGGTTAGACAGAAATTCCTTCAAAATAATTAGGACCATTTTTCTTAATTTTCATTATGATAATTGACTTTCAGTAGTTAATTATAAAATCCTTTATTTAAAGAAGAAAACACCATCTCCATTTAATATGCATTTTGCCTAATTGCTCAATGATAGACATTCAATTTGAGTTGATTCCTTCTCTATACAGTTACTTTAATCACATCAACAACCTAAGACAATTTATTTTTTTATTTTATTTTAACACATAGATATTGGTACAACGAGGCACCAAATAAATATGCGCCAAACAAATCTCACTTGATATGTGTCAGGGCTGTGATACTGCCCGGGTGGCCAAACCGAAGCAGGTGGTTTGCTTAGGGGCAACACCCGAAGCCTTAGACCTGAAGGTCTGATCCACAAGGCAGTGGAGCATCGTAAGAAGATGCAGTCCCATGGTAGCCGGTGATCAACAATTGCTTCATACGCCATTTGTTCCCTCAGGATACTGGAGCCTATGTGCACCATTGGTTTGGGATCCGGTTAAAACGCCGGATATTCGCTTTTCATCTTCTAAATTTCGAAAACAACATCTCCGCCACGAAGAAGCAATGAGTAGGACTTCCCTGACAGAGGCTACATACGCGTGGCCATGTGTGAGCATTTCGAGAGGGTGTGCGAACTGTCCCCACTCTTGGCCGTATCAGGGCATTTGGGGGCAGTAAGTAAGTGAGTAAGTAACTCTAGATATGAAGAAACCACTTCATAAACTTACTTTTATTAACCCTTATCAAAACATACATATATTTTTCCCTTTTTAATGTTATCCTATCTCTATCTACATTGAATTCATTCAACTATATGAATGAATGATTTTAGGGTGATATAAAAATATACAACATCTGTTCAATGTTCAATGAAAAGATAGTTAATTATTTTTACTTGTTTATTTAATAATTCAGTTAATGCAAACAAAACTGATCAAAATCAAATTGACCGTATCTTAAAAATTTTATTTCTTGATTAAACGATTTTGTGCTAAGAATATTTTTATGGCATTTCAAATAACAATGTCCATATTTTAGGCTAAAAGAAATCTGATTATATATACGTACTTACTTACGTACGTACGCCTGTTACTCCTAATGGAGCATAGGTCGCCGACCAGTATTCTCCAAATCACTCTATCCTGAGTCTTCCTTTCCAGTTCTATCCAATCGTTATTCATTCTTTTCATGTTTGTCTCCATTTCCCGGCGTAATGTGTTCTTTGGTCATCCTCTTTTCCTTTGGCCTTGAGGGTTCCATGTGAGGGCTTGTCTTGTGACGCAGTTGGGTGTTTTCCTCAATGTGTGTCCTTTCTACTCATTGCGATATTACACATATATTGATTTAGTTAACAGTCTAGTTCTTGTATGGTGTATGATATTTATGTCTTTCTATATAAGTAGTATATAACATTAGTCCAAAGTTGAATGCCTAACAACAGATGGTTATAAGAAGATGGAATTAAAGAAAATAGAAAGAAATTGTGAATTGAAAGAATTAAACTGAATATAAAGGACAATTGATGGATGATTTACAAATGAAGTAATTCATGTATGATACTTATATTTTACCATGATATTCTTTCATTTTGTAAGGAATAATAGATTGGTTGTCTCCATCTGTGTTCTCGTTTATCATACTTCTAGTATTTAATAAATGAACTTTATCTTTCTGTTATAACTTGTGGATTTGTGTCCTTATCAATGTATAACGTAATGATACCGCCAATTAGAGAACAGTGAATCATCGACGGGACCAATAACGCATAAAACCCGTACAAGTAATCTAGGGTTCTTATTCGTCCTTCCTCCTGGCTAGCTCTACCTGTGAGGTTGAGTACACAAATCTCAGCCTCCACGATATGAATCGTTTATTTCAAACATACCTGATTTATATACAAACCAAACAGACCACATCACACCATAAAATAGAAAACACACATTTGTACAAGATCAAGCCAAATGTGGCTGTGAATGTGAGAGGTGGTAATTGATAGACTGGGGATAACTCAAGAATGGTAAATCTTATAATAATAATAGTTAATAGATCACAATAAAGCATATAATAAGAGGAACATGAATATCAATAGTTTCGTTATTTAACGTCCATATAAAATCCAAACAGTTACCACTTAATCTTCTTATCAGGATACAACATTTTCCACTTGATGATGTGATAAGTCTTGTCAATTTGAACGCTTTATTCGGTTCCTAAGCTATTCTGGTAACCGGCAAGCTGGAACTACGCAGCGACTTGAACTCGGGAGAAAAGGCGCAAAATAAGTGAAAAACACTTTATTCCAAAGGTTCATTTTTGTACAGAAAAACACGGGTATTTATAGATGTTAACATTTGTTAAATCAACATCATATTTTAGCCAATCCGCTAAAAGACATATTATGCTACTGACCAATAGTAGCGCGCCACGTCGATATTCTGGAAAGCTCCATCATGTTCTGATTGGCTAGGACTCTTCCGCTGTTTTAGGGCCTCTTGAAGCTCCGTTGCAGTTCACGGAAAGCCGACTCAAGATGATTAACAAATGATAATGTATTGAGATTTCTATCATGAACTGTTCAAACGATATACTTGAAAGGATTAAGAAAAAAACTTTATCCTACTAAGTATTATACAATTTTCAGTAATCAAAAAGTATCATTGTCTTACTTAGATCCCTGGATAATTAGTACTTATGAACATTAGGAAATCAATTCTGGTTAAAATGAAAGTAGTTTTACTTTATTCCTATGGGAAATACTTAACATGTATACTAAACAGTAAAAGATAACTATTCAAATTGTAGAATGAATACATTTAATTAATTAATAATGGTTACGAGATTTGTGAAGTCGAGTTTACATACAAAGAACAGTTTATACTAAGTAATCGATAATAATGATATAATAACGACAGAAATCTCCTCAATGTGTAGGAAAAGTTTCAGTTAACATTTTACTTACTTACGCCTGTGACCCTCAATGGAGCATAGGCTACCGACCGGTATTCTACAACACAGTCCGTCCTGGGTCTTGTTTTCTAATTCTACCCAATTGTTGTTCATTCTTCCCATGTTTGTCTCCATTTCTTGGTGTAATGTGTTATTTGATGTTCCTCTTCTTCTTTGGCCTTGAGGATTCCATGTGAGGGCTTGCCATGTGACACAGTTGAATACCGCTTTCCTTAACATTCTAAGCTAACTCTTAATTGACAATAAACAAGTCATTTGCAATTCTGATGTATGTTTAGATAATATTAAATTTTGTTAGCAGCTGTTGATATTGTAGTGAACGAGAACATAGGCGGGTACAACCAAATGTACTTTAATGCAATATTAAAGAATCTCTTAGTAAAATCCGACAACTACATAGTAATTAGTTCATTTGCAAAGTATTCATCAGTTATCTCAGATTTCATTATTCTATCGTTTCCATACCAATCATTCTTTGTTCTCCTTTTTTGCTCTTTAATAATCTTAACCATTTATTTCCAGACATTTCACTTTCAATTAATGATATATACTACTTATACTGATCGATATCAGTAACATATACCATATAGACCACCATGGAAAACCTGGAAGCATTGAACATTAACACCGTTGGATGCTGATTCACTGATATAGAGGTTAAGCGTTCGTGTGCAAGATTGGTAGGTCGTAGGTCCGAATCTCATGACACGGGATCGCAGATGTGCACTGCTGAGAATTCTCACAAAAGGACGAAACAGTCATGCAATGCTTTCAGGTTTTTCATGATGATCTAGATTCAATTGATTTTATGATCTGAACTATTCAAATTGATATTATAGTTGGTATAAATGTTTACTTCATACAATCTGTTTACTTTGTTTTGTTTTTTCGTGTGAAATGGATTGTAACACAGGTAAATCAACCGGACTTTATTTTTCAAACGATTGATGTAGATTGTGTAATCAACTATTCACTATTTGTTATTGTCTTTGTTTTTTGTTGTATCCCTTCTTTTCTATTGTTTACTGTTATAGAAAGAAACAATATAAACATTTTTAGTTTATTGGAGAATGGAAAGAAACAAAACACTTTCCATTTACAGGTTTTTCATTTCATCAGCCTGAAAACAAACAATTCAACTCCTTCTCTTATATTGGTCAATAAATCAATTGTAATCTAAATTAGAGAATGAGTTAATTTGACTAATACAGATACAACATTCCTCAGATCAATATTATTGTCTTCATGACATATTTACTGTTTGGATCTTTCCTTCGATGGGTGAGATCGAGAATGCTCACTATGGAGGAATCCTATACTAAGAGCTTCCAGGTTTTTCATTGGTGGTCTAGCTTCAAATGACTCATAAATTCAATTATTAAATTATCAGATGGGTTTTTGTGGAGATTGTAGTAATTTCAATGGTTAAGATCATGAGTCAGTTGAAGCTAGACCACCATAGAAAACCTGGAAGCACTGGACGGCCGTTTCGTCCTACTGTGGGACTCCTCAGCAGTGCGCATCCACGACCTCGCCCTCTGCGAGATTCGAACCCAGAACCTACGGGTTTTAGTGAGAAGTAGTGACCAGTGGAGTTCAACCAGGTCTGTTGTGAGGTAGTAACTCACTGAAGACAATGGGGAATGTGTCGCTCAATTTTGTGGATTAGTTGAAGTTAGACATTAACACCGTTAGATGCCGGCTCAGTGGTCTAGTGGTTAAGTGCTCGCGGGCGAAGCCGGTATGTCCTGGGTTCAAATCTCACAGGGGGGCGAGGTCGTGGATGCGCACTGTTGAGGAGTCCCACAGTAGGACGAAACGGCCGTCCAGTGCTTCCAGGTTTTCTATGGTGGTCTAGCTTCAACTGACTCATGATCTTAACTATTGATATTAAATTATTAATTGATTATAATAAAATATAAAAGTTTAAAATCACTAGATTATGAAAGGTAGAAAGGGTAATTAAGACTATGGAATAATGAAGGATCGAACATACTGTTTTTTTTGTACACAAAGGTAAGGTCTCAACTAGTGAATGGTAATAGCCTCTGCTGTACATACGTTTTTCATTTGTATTCCTTTTGAGACGATTGTTCTGATTGTATGTATGAATTTGAAGGAGGCTTCTATTGAAACGGAGTGACCAGAATTAACTAAATACTCGAAGATTAAGCTTTTAACTGACTTCTGTAAATTCTTTTAAAGCATGGCAAGTCAATATTCGGATACACGTTTTGACAGAGCTCATTTTGTGAAGTCACTATAACCTACTTCACTTAAGAAAGTAAACAGATAGATGCACATTGATTTGGCTCAAAGCAAGAGCTCATCTTCAACATAACTTCATATTATGGACCGACTAGGAAAGATAATGCGAAGTTTAACCCAATAGTATTTTTTTCTCTGAGGTCTCGAAAGTCTGTTCTTGAGAAATTCTACTTCAGTATCCTCTTCAAACTGAATGTTCATGATGATAGTCTTATTTGGTGCTGTGGACACTGTTTGATATTCTTCTGGCTTCATAGCTTGACTTAGACTCAGGATCTTCGGTCTCATGCAAACGTTTAACCACTTGTCCATTGAGCTGACATCTAAAGATGTTACTGTCTAGCAATTATCCTGAGTACAAATCTTCGAATTTGTTTATCTGCTTGATTAGTATTATTCCGTGATTCAGTGTTGTCACTTTTAGCTTGCCAACTTTCTGTATCCTAAAAGGTCACAATTTTGTTACTATATATAAGTTTTTTTTCTATTTTAACTTGTTATTATAAATATCCAGTCTCTTGTACACTTCTGATTTCTTTTTGGGTTTCATCATTGTGGCATATTATTGAAGTGTGTGTGTGTGTGTCAATCGACGTCTCAATAGATTTCGTTCATACTACAATCATGTTGAACATTTTTCATACCAATGACCAAAGACCCAACAGAAACCTAATAGTGTTCATTTATTAGGGTATAACAACTAACCCACACACATAAATATGAAACAGACACACAATACACGATTGAATTATCATGTAAATGAATGTAAACAGATAGAAGTTTACAACTAATTATGAATGAATACAAAATAGTTGAAATCATGAGTCAATTGAAGCTAGACCACCATGGAAAACCTGGAACAACTGCGCGGCCGTTTCGTACTAGTATGCGACTACTCAGCATTGCGCATCCACGATACTGACCTCCCACCGCGAGATTTGAACCCCGGACCTATCACTCTCGCGCGCTCAACCACCAGGCCACTGAGCTGGCTGGCATCCAAAGGCGTTAATGTCTAACTTCAACTAATCCACGAAATTGAGCCACCGTACATCATTGTCTTCAGCGAGCTGATATCTCACAACAGACCTGGTTGAAATCCACTGGTCACGGCTTCTCAAGTGATTCATGATTTCAACTACTGAAATTACTGAAATTTCCACAAAACCCCTTCTGAGAATACAAAATAACCAATAGCATTACAATCATGCATTTGACAGATGTATCTATTCTAAGTAAATAACATGAGATACTAAATGGGCAAGGAAGACTAATAAACAGAGATTTATTCTTTAAACAGTTATGTACCAAAATATTTACATTTCAGTATATTGACATATATTGGTGTTAATGGATTTGACTGCCATATGATTGGTATGTTACGATCGTTATAAATAGCTGAATTGTGTTTGAGCTAAGCTATCAGTGATACATTTGGAAAGTTATTCTTTGAGTAAGTGATTACATGTGCCTTAGATCGATAGACTAAACCGACTGAAACATTGAATTGAAGGAAACTACTTTAATTAATAGGCTGCTTACTTTCACCCTTCCTCTTTCTTTTGGTGGTCGACTGGATTATGAAAACCTCGACATCTGAGAGGAAAGATGGAATATAATGGACAGTTCGGGATCAATTAAGAGATTCGAACTCCGCCGATAACCTGGCCCTTCTATCTCGTGCACATCAACAAATGTAGGTCATGATAAACAATGTAGAAGATGCCTCTGCATCAGTAATCCTCAAGATATATAAAGGAAAAAGCAACATCCTCAAATACAACATGGAGAACACACTTGATGGAGAAACTCTAAAAGAGGTAGAGACTTTCATGTATCTGGGAAGCATGAACGATGAACAAGCAGGATCTGATGAAGACATAAAGTCTAGGATTAGCAAACAAGGATAGTATTCCCACAATTGAAGAACATATAGAACTAAAAACAACTTTCAACCAATATCAGAGTGAGAATCTTCAATACCAACATCAAGACAGTTCTACTGTATGCAGTTCAAACTTCAAGAACTACTATAACCATCATCAAAAATGTACAGTTGTTTATAAATAGTTGTCTATGTAAGATACTCAACATCCATTGGCCGGATACTATCAGCAACAGCCTTCTACGGGAGAAAACAAACCAGCTTCCAGCTGAAAAAGAACTTAGGAAAAGACGATGGAAATGAATAGGACATACATTACGCAAATCGTCAAACTGAATCACGAGACAAGCCCTAACTTTTAATCCTGAAGGGAAACAGAAGAAAGTGGAATTCCAAAGTACACATTACATCGGGAAATAGAATCAGATATGAAAAGGATGGATAACAACTGAGAAGAGCTGGAAAGAATTGCACAGGACAGGGTTGGATAGAGAATGCTAGTGGGCGGCCTATTCTCCTTCAAGAATGGTAACAAGCATAAGTAAGTAAGTAAGTAACTGACATTAAGTCATCTCAATAAATCAGTATTATTTTTGCTTCTTTTCTATAGAAAAACAATCTTTTGTCAATGAAAAATTATAATTTCTCTTAACTAATCCAATTAAAAATTACTTTCACTTTAATTGAATTAAATAGATTTGAGTTAAATAATTTTCTTGCATAATCAATAAATTGGACATTAATTTAATTTTTTTATTTTTGTAATTATGAGAAATAACTCCACCTGGAGCCCTTCTTGGCCTAATTTCAGTCCTGATCTCGGATAAAGGAGTTAGGTTGGGCATGGTGTTAGCGACTCAAACCCGTAGGAAACTAACTCTATAAAAAGAAAATGCTAACTAGAAAAAAATCATTCAAACCATTTTTGAACTCTGACCTGGAAGTTCGAAGGTTTTCATTACGGCAAGAAATCGAAACAGACATGAGAAGAATGAAAAAGAATTGGACAGAACTAAAAAGGAAGGCTCAGGACAGAGTGAGTTGGGGGAATGCTGGTCGGCGGCCTATGCTCCATTGAGAGTAACAGGAGTAAGTAAGTAAGTAATTATCAGAAATATTATGGAATAAATTAACTATTAGTAATGAATTGAATTATCTTCGCCGACGATATTCAGAACTGAATTTTCATTAATCACATTGGTAATTTCTAGAATTTCTGTGCTGATTGCCACATGATATTCGTTTCATTATACGTTGTTTAATATCTACGAATTATGATTAACAATGAAGTCTATCTATTTGCCATAACTTATGACATAACAGTAATATCAAGGCAATCGGAATAGGATCGTTAACACCATGCCCAACCCTCCTCCTTTATTCGGGCTTGGAATTGGCAGTAGCTTCAGAGGGACTCCAGAAGGAGTTACGATAGGATATACATATAGCAAATAAGACCAATCAAAATTCAGTCAAGCATATTAACAAACAGGATAATTCATATTCTTTATTAACAAAGAAATAAGTATTATAGATGTCAGATAAGTTTTTGATGATGTGAATTTAGTACACTAGTGAAAATGAGTTGGACTTTTGGAATAGAAGATATTGAGTTCGAGTCTTAATTTTTACATCAATATGGGTTCAGATAAATTTAGCTGATATGTTCCAGATATGATGAAACATGAACTTTGAATTGCACTGTTAATTACAAACTATTTATTCATCAGTTAACTGTCTATGGCTAATTCTTTCTTTCAACAGTTTGTCTTTTTGGTAAAAGCATATCATTTAGAAAGATGATGAATTTCAATGATCTTGTTAGAAATGATAGAGGTTTTACTGTCATTACCCGGAACAGCAACAAGAAGTTCTCAATAAAATCATCTGTAGTATCGGTTACTATGTTAAGCCCACATAACTTATTCCAGCTACTGGACAGGTCAATTTATTCATTTTTCTTGAACCACGCGTTTTGACCTTGTTAATTATTCATTTATATGAGCGTATGTGTGTACTTCATATCCTACTTATCACATGTCCGTAGCTTATTTTTGTGTGACTATGAATATTGATTAACGCTTGAATAAATGGAGTTGGCTTATGTGCCTTTTCCACTGTGCGCTGTTTCGTTTCGCTCTCTTTTTCGCTTCCTTCGCTACGTCTCTCTGATTGTCTGTTCCGGTAAATCATTGTAGAAAATATACGTATTTAAACATCCATTCCCGTATTTGACTTATTTAATTACGTTATTCACCAACGCGAGTTAAGTCGATAATTATATATGAGGATAGACGACATGTGTACTTCAATAAAGTTCATACGACCCAACTGAAGTCACATCTCGGGTCACTAAACATCTCTGTTAGAGGACACAATAAC
This sequence comes from Schistosoma haematobium, assembly GCF_000699445.3. Taxonomy (NCBI): domain Eukaryota; kingdom Metazoa; phylum Platyhelminthes; class Trematoda; order Strigeidida; family Schistosomatidae; genus Schistosoma; species Schistosoma haematobium. Next base: position 45,274,339 of record NC_067198.1, on the reverse strand, counting down.
ACTAAAAATATCTATCAGAGCTGCATATCTTCATTGCTAGATATTATGCGATAATGCAAGTAAGAAACCTGACAGTATCGTCAAGTTACTCAAATTCAAAGAAAATACTATATGAACATCCAGTCCCGAAAGTCCGAGGTTAAATACTATTTCATCTTCAGAAATGTCGAGGAACAGCATGATTAAAAGAGGATATTTTAAATAAAATATAGTTGGAATCAATCGAATTGATGTTCTATAGATATAATCCATAATAAAACACACCGGTCATCTTTTGGAGACAAATTCTTCTCGTTTATATTCGAACAGTCAGTTAGTTACAATGTAGGACCATTCACATATATGCATCGGTCCAAGTTGCCACACTTCATTAGTACAACAAGATGAACACAGAATTCATAGAAGTAGTTACTTTAATGACAGTAATATATAAAAGAAGGATTAGATATAAGGATATATTACAGGAAGAAAGAATTAGAAAGAATGATATAAAGTAATTTTAATCTCACGGTTTAAGGGAAGACAAAGAGTGTATATACCGAGACCATTATGATCGATTCCATCATTCTCTAGTAACCGACGTCTAGCCTCACTATTACTTACCCGGTGAACGCAGAAGATGAGAGCTATTATTCTAAGACATCTGTGATCAAATACTAGTAGCTTACGAGTATGTTCTAGTCTTGAAATTCATTTTTCTCAGTCGTAAAGTAGAACAAAACAAACTGCTGCACAATATACTCTTCCCTTAATTCATAGGATGATGTTTTGGCTTCTCCATAAGTGATATAAGTTGGCAATAGTCACATGAATTCTCTGTATCCGTGCAAAGATTTCCAACAACAAACTTCATTATCATAGAGAAATTTACCATTAAATTGTTTAATTGAAGAATATTCTACAGTAGACCGAATCAATATCGAAAACATAAACCATTTCACAATGGGTAATTGTTTCCTACAATAAAATGTATAAATTATATTGTGTTCTATCATTATTAGTAATTTCCTATTAAAATTCTAGTTTGCGTTCTTTTTTTAGCGAGTTGAATTTCTACGGGATGGGGTCATTAACCCCATGCCTAACCCTCCTCCTTTATCCGAACTTGGAACTTTCAGTAGTTTCCCCATCTATTAAGATAACAAACCGGAAGTTCACCAAATAATAATAATAATAATAATAATTCATATACAAACTGTAAATTATTTATTTATCTTAACACATAGATATTGCTACAATGAAGCACCAAACAGATATAAACCACACAAATCTCATTTCATATGTGTGAGGGCTGTGATACTGTCCAGGTGGCCAAACCGAAGCAGGTGGTTTTCTTAAAGGGCCACATCCGGAGCCTTCGACCTGAAGGTCTGATCCACAAGGCAGTGGAGCAACGCAATGAGATGCAGTCCCATGGTAGCCGGGGTCTAACAATTGGTTCATACGCCATTTGTTCCCTCAGGATCCTGGAGCCTATGTGCACCATCGGTTTGGAATCAGGGTTTTCCAATCCCCTAGATGGACTCTCCATGTCCACCAACCCGGTTAAAGCGCCGGACATTCACTTTTCGTCCTCTTGATTTTGTAAACAACACCTCCGCCACGAGAAAGCAGTGAGTCGGACTTCTCTGGCAGAGGCTATATATACGTGTCCATGTGAGAGCATTTGGAGAGGGGGAGAGGACTCTCCCCACTCTCGGCCGTACCAGGACATTTGGGGGCCCAGAAATCCTCAAGAATAGTTCAGTAAAATGTAAAATAATTTTCGTGATTTACAAAAATCAAAAGAGAAATACCCAGATATTACGTCATTAAAGTAAAGGTTCCTTCGAAGCAATACATGTAATCAATTCTATAAAAAAATGAAAGATTTTGAAAGTAATTAGAATGAATTCTACCGGAAGTAATTCATATAAAGTATAATTGTAAAGAATAATTCCTGAAGATGGAAAGTAAATAACGAGCAATGTTTGAGCGTAGGACGATCATTAGTATTCTTCATTCATCTCTGTCTTGAATAATCCTTTCTAATTGTTTCCAGTTTTTTGTTCACCTTTTTCATGTCTGTTTCCAGTTCTGAATATAGTGTATACTTTGATCTTTCTCTTTACCGTTTCTCTTCATGATTCTAAGTCAGTTCCTGTAACTCATCTAAAGCGACTGCTGATCCCAGGCATGGGTAAAGAAGGAGGTTTGGGAGTGGGGTTAGCATCTCCTATTCTGTAGAAAACAACTTTGCTAAAAAAAACCCCAGCTAATGTTGAAATTAAATTTGGATTGATTCATTAAAATCTTATAATCAATGTTTTTAACCTTCATCAGTTCACGATATCATGTGAATGTCTCTTATTACTAATGGTAGGAAATTTATTCACTCATTACAGTTGAACTCCCTTAATAACTGCTCCCTCAGTATAGGACTGAAAATCCAAATTAAGGCTGATATACACTAATGTAATTCTTATCTTCCTAATCTTGTTGTTTTGTATCAAAGAATCGCTTATTGCTCATGATCATATCTTTTATTATCAATTTAATCATATTCTCATGACTATGTCTACCAAGAATAAGTTTTAATAAAGGTCTTATAAAGGAACGTTAAGCGTTCGTATGCGAGACTGAAGGCCCTGGGTTCGAACCCCGTGAGCAGGATCGTGGATGCGCACTATTGAGGAGTCCTACAATAGAACGAAACGACAGTCTAGTGCTTCCAGGTTTTCAATGGTGGTCTAACATGGATAGGTTCATGATCTCAATCAAAGACTTAGTAATCTCCACAACCCACATGGTAATAAAGGAAAATTTGATGAAGTTGTTGGTGTTATCCATTATGTTTTATCTGTTTACGTTTCAATGACGATAAAGTATCTATCGAAGAAGTTTCAACATTATGTATCAAACATTTTACGTAATAACAGGCAAAAAAATCGATTGTTAATGATACCTTTTACGCATCTTTAAACCGCATACATAAAGTGGAATCAAGCTTTTGTGAAAAACCATATCCTTATACTAATGGACCAACTAGTAGATTCAATAAATAATCACTCCTTTCTCATATAACTTGTGGACTATGTGCCCTGTTAATGTATAACGTGATGATACCACCAATGAGAGTACAGTGAATTATCAATCGGGCTAAGGACGCATAGAACCCGTACGTGCAGTCTAGAGTCTTGATTGGTCCTGCTTCCTGCCTAGCCCAGCCTGTTGAGTCCAGAACACAAATCTCAGCCTCCGCGATATGAATCATGGATTTCAAATATACTGGGTTTATATACCAATCAAACAGACCACATCGTGCCATAAAATAGGAAACAACATTTGTACAATAATTAGCCATATGTGGCTGTGAATATGGGAGGTAGTAAATGATAGACAGGGCATAATTCAAGAATCGTATATCGTAGAATAATGATCTATGGGTCAAAATAAAGCTTATAATGAACGGAGCATGAATATGAATCGCTTAGTTACTTAACAATTACACAACAAAAGAATATATGTATAATATTAGTCCAAAAATAGATTCCATCAGTTACCATTTATTATTCTTATAGGGATATAAAACTTTCCTTGTATCGTCACCGGGTTGTAGAGGAAATAAATCAATTGCTTTCTTTTGTATTCTGATTGGTTGGAAGATGTGTCGATTTATTCCAGATAAAGGTACAACTTCTATTACATAATATTTTTGGATGTACTCATTGGTTATGTTAACTATTGAGTAGAGATGTTTGTCTGGTTGACCAATGACGATTTGTTACGAAAAAGAATTTCAGAGGCTATAGTTTAAAGGTATGATTGATTGTAATATAGTTTACTAGAAAGTTGGTATTTGTAAATGAAAACAGAAGATTTTAAATTTCGTAGAACTTAATAATACGAAAACAAAATGCATGAAAATGTTAGAGAAACATACATAGAAATGGATGAGAAGAGAATGTCAGTGACAGTAATCCAATAAACAATGCAGTTTGAAAGTGTTTTGATAATCTAGTTGCTGATATTTTGACAAAACTTGGATCAGTATCGGTACGCTTATGTGGATCCTGTGATGGTTTCCTTGGTATAACTGTTATGAAAAAAGTTTATAAAGTAGGTCAGATGTAGTTGGCTGTGAATTTCAGGATGTGAGTTTCATCCTACTTGACACTTATCATCTAGATGGACCTGCATCTCAGTGTTGATGCTTCAATTGACTTATGATTTCAACTATTGAAATTACTAATATTTCCACAAAACCCCTTCTTGTAAGCCATAACAAAGAAAAAAATATTAAAGTACACAAAAAGAAGCGTGATTACCACTCTGGATAATAAATCAGTATTACCAGGGTAGGTTAAGTGTAAAGACAAATTGTTTTTGAACACATAAAGGGGGTTTTAATTACCGTATAGCCAAGGCTTCAATAAGACATAGTATACGTCCTTGAATGCTTTCGTATAACACTACAAATGCTGATTTGATATCAGAATTATGATCAGCCTCAATCAAGTGTTTCGCGATGGAGGACGATGTCTGTCTATCCTGTGATCTTTTTTTACCATTGATATCCATTTGTTTCTGCAGCTATTTTGGTATGTGTTCACCCACCCTTAATTGCAAATCACGATTGCTCCTCCCTATGTACGTGTTTTCGCACATACATGTAAATTGATAGACGTAATGGGGTGTGACACAATCGCTTTCGTACTGTTTGGGCTTTTGGTGAAACATAGACCTTGTTTTTTCAATAATGACAAGTTGGGCTACATAAAATGTCCGGTTGATGGCTAATTTAAGTCTCCGTTTCAACATGAGACTAGTTGTGTCGCCTCTAAAATGGTAACATAATGTAGGCTCGCTTTTTGGGTACCAGAGAAGTCATAGGTCTAGTCGTATTGCAACCCTTCCAGCGGTTTATGAACTTCAATGTATAACCATTATTTATTCACGTATCATCATCAACCTAATCATCACTTTGTGACTCTGTTATTTATTCTAATAGAATTTTATTTAACCATTAGACCACTGAGCCGGCATCCAACGCTGTTAATGTCTAACTTCAACCAATCCACGAAGTTGCGCCACCGTACACCATTGTCTTCAGTGAGTTCCTATCTCACAACAGACCTGGTTGAACTCCACTGGTCACGACTTTTCACTAGAACTCCAGGAGTGTCTCCTGAAGTCAGTCACTAGTGAGCAGGTGATTATTATTATCAGAATGGGTTTTATGGAGAATTTTAGAAATTTCACAAGTTGAAATCATGGTGTACGGTGGCGCAACTTCGTGGATTGGTTGAAGTTAGACATTAACACCGTTGGATGCCGGCTCAGTGGTCCACTGGTTAAGTGCTCGCGCGCGAAGCCAGTAGGTCCTGGGTTCGAATCTCGCGGGGGCGGGTTCGTGGATGCGCACTGCTGAGGAGTCCCATACTAGGACGAAACGGCCATCCAGTGCTTCCAGGTTTTCCATGGTGGTCTGGCTTCAATTGACTCATGATTTCAACCTGTGAAATTTACTAAAATCTCCACAAAACTCATTCTGATAATAAATATTATTAACAAAGAGGAAGTTAATATTCTAAATCTTATGGAATCTAAACTCTCAAATTTGTACGGATTACCTAAAGTTCACAAATCGAGTAGTTTCTAAAAATCAATATTATCTATATGCAGTTCACCTACACATAAACTCGTAAAATAGTTGACAAAACTGCCATGGTGGTCTGGCTTCAATTGACTCATGATTTCAACTTGTGAAATTTCTAAAATTCTCCACAAAACCCATTCTGATAAGAATTTTATTTGTTTTCTACCATATTATATAATGATGAATGCTATTTAGACTAAAGGTGTTCTCGTGAAAATAATACACATCATAATACATAGTTACATCTCTCAATTGAAATACAAAATAATTTTGTTTACAAATTGTGTGTGTGTGTGTGTGTGTGAAGGAGGGAGGAATCGGAAATATATTGATTGATAGGATGTATGAAATTACAATCCATAGTAACAAATACCTGAATGGCTATTTTTTTCTATTTTCAAAAAAAATTGTTTTACAATAAATGTAAAAATAATAGTTGAAATCATGAGTCCATTGAAGCTTGATCACCATCGAAAACTTGGAAGCACTGGATGGGCACTGCTGAGGACCCCCATACTAGGACGAAGCGACCGTCCAGTTGTTCCAGGTTTTCCATTGTGGTCTAACTCCAATTAACTCATGATTTCAACTATTCGAGTTATGGCTTACCTTTAACCTGTCTGGTTGATCTTTTAATTTTCATATATAAATATTCTTAACAAGTATATGTGTGACCAGATCGTTCGAAATATATTTCGCAAATATATCATCATATAGTTCTGATAATCTTCATCTTCTCTTTGCGTTATCGAAATTTATCAAAGGGAATAATTGTTTTAAAGTGATGATTAATAGTTTCTTTTTATTTATTAAGGACAATAGCCCCTCCCCCGCCAGGATACTCTATTCAACTTCGTCTTGGATAATCCTTTACAATTGCTATTCATTCTTTTGATATCCGATTAGAATTTTCAACGCAGTGTTCATTGGTTATCCTATATTCTGTTTCCCTTCAGGATTCCAAGTTAACGCTTGACTCGTAATGTAGTTTAATGATTTCCGTATTGTATGTCCTATCCACCTTTTTAATTTCCTTTTTAGACAGAAGCCGTTTTTTTCTCTTCAACAGTAGGCTGTTGCTGATGGTATCCGGTTAGCAACGGACATTCAGTATTTTGTGTTGACAACTATATATAAATATTTGTACATTTCTAATGATGGTTATGGTAGGTTGGCTAAAGAGATTGTGAATAGCTTTAATTCAGATGCTTTCTAAGTTCGATAGGTTCTAGCGATAAGTTTGTTGGTGATGACGTAGATATACACTTCTGATGGGTCTTACATTGTGAAGAAATAGTTGTCCAGTGCTTTATGATTCTTGTTAGTTGTCTCTAGTAATAAAACCACCCTACTTTCCATAGAAACACTTAAATAACTGACAATTATCTGGTAAAAAGGCTCTACTTTAGTACATCATAATGATACACACACATTGATCATAATGGTATGTTACACAGAGGATCGAATCACTGGTAATATTACTGAATATAGTCTTTGGTAAAATATCACTTTAGTTTGCTTCTAAATTATAATGAAAAAAGTACCAATACAGATTAAAGTCAAGTGGATAAATCATAGTTGTTTCCTCCTGGTTTAGAACTCCTATAAAAATAAATCTAGAAGACATAGTGAAGGAGTCATGAATCCTTACATCAAACTAATAGTTCATATCATTAACGATTATCGTTTCGAAATATAAGTTGGATGGCATGAACAGTTAACTACTTTGTACTTGATATGACTTTCATGAATACAACTCAATGTCAGACAATATTGGGTATATAAGTTTTTTTCAGATCATGAATCGATCGATGTTAGACCAGCATTGAAAACCTTGTAGCACTGAAATATGGTCACGCAATTTCATGGACTGAAGTCAGACATTGTCATTGTTCAATGTCGGCTCAGTGGTCAAGAGGTTAAGCATTCCGGGAATCGAACCCCATACCGTTTGCTTCAAACATCATCGCGTTATCCAACTAACTGCTGAGTCCTGATAGCCAGCTGCTTGTGCAATGGGGTTAAGTTTAGATTCACTTAGTGTTGCTTTACTTGTATCATCCGATTTTTATTTAGGACTGCAATTGAGCGGTTTCCATCAGGACTCAGTAGCTAAGTGAATGACGCGATGGCGTTTGAAGAGAACGGTACTAGATTCGAGTCCCGCAATGAATATCAACTGTGGGATGCAGGTACATCTAGCTGACGATTCCCAGTGCTAGTCACTATTCGTCTTTGCTTATAAAGCTTATGAAGTAAGGTTATATAGAGGCAATCCTCACAGTGTTTACATGTATCAATAAGAGACTGACAAATTACAGTCCTAAATAACAATCGGAAGATACAAGTAAAGCAACACTAAGTGAATTTAATCATAGAAACTGTTATTCTATCCAATTCTTTGTTTTTACAATTACTCAATTAGATGAATGTTTCCATTTTCATTGATTTGCCAGAAATTACTCATTCTATCATGTGATTGAAACTATAAACTTAACCGGCAGTAATCGACATTGAACACTTCAATATTTAAATGGGAAATTGTTTTCCTCAAAAGAAAAAAATATATAATGATAAATGATTATATTCCCTGACAAATTGTTTACTCACATGAATATATATCACAAGGGGTTTTTGAAGTTATTATAATACTTTTTATGGTTGATATCATGAGTCCATTAAAACTAGACCACCATGGGAAACTTGGAAGCAATAGACAGATGTTTCGTCTTATAGTGGGACACCTCAGTTTCATGGATTAGTTAAAGTTTGACATTAACACCGTTCGATGTCAGCTCAATAGTTTAAAGTGCTCGCACGCGAGACCGATAGTTCTTGGGTTCGAATCTCACGGGGGAGGGCGGAATCGTGAATGCGCACTGATGAGGAATCCCAAAACAGGACGAAACGGCCGTTCAGTGCCTCCAGGTTTTCCATGGTGGTTTAGTTTCAATTGACTCGTGATCTCAACTATTAAAATAAATATATCTTATATATTGAGATTTAGATGGTGGTTGGAGGTAGTCAACAGGAAACCCTGGACCCGGGTTTCGTGCTACTTGGCACTCGTCAACATGGTGTACTTGTAATCTTGAGGTCGGTCGCGGCTCGGATAGTTCAGTGGTAACGTCTCTGGCTATGGAGCTGGGTGACACGGGATCGAATCCGCCAGGGAGAACCAGTTCCCTCAAGATTACAGGTATACCTTTCTGACGAGTGCCAAATAGCACGAAACCCGGGTCCAGGGTTCCCTGTCGACTACCTCCAACCACCATGTAATCTCAACATAGTGCACGCAATGTCGAGTCACCTAGACTGGTGGCCACATTGCAACATGATCGATAGCATTCGATCAACACTAAATAAGGACTTGACACACATGACATTGATCACCACCCAGTGATCGATCAATTGTGATATCTTATATATTCAAATGAAAACAATAAGTAATATTTTTACCAAAGTTTGACTTGATCATTTCAAAATCAATTGAGAATTGGATAGATTTTGAGATGATGGAGACAACTTGTAGCTTAAGGGGATAATTTTGATGAAGTTTATGCTGAAGATATTGTTTAGAAGAATGATGAAAGCTCCATGACCAAACCATTCATCTCAGAGAATTAAACTTCATAAAAAATTGGGTAGAGTGTTATAAATAAAATTAAAGTAGTCTATATATATACACTAATGAATAAAAAAAGAATTAGATTTTCCGATGTTTCGTGACTTATTTATGCCGCTTCTTCAGAGGAAATAAATAACCAAATAAGAACTATTAAATAAAGAGATGTTCTTTTAAATAAGAATGGCATAAAATCAATAAAGATCACGTTTCTTTTATTGAATAGAATACAATAGAAAATCGATTAAGGATTATTTACTTAACATTAAGATACGCTTGAATAGATGTTTTTCACTATAGATGTTTAGCTAAAATTATCAACATGTAATTGTTATAACCTATGGCCTTGTACACTATCGATCGGAACAATGACGAGCAGTCTAGAATCTTTACCGGTGCTTCTTCCTGACTAGATCTGCTTGCTGACCTACAGCAACAGCTTACTGTGGGAAAGAACAAATCAACTTCCAGCTGATAAGGAAATTGGGAAATGAATTTGGAAGTGGATAGGATATATATTATGGAACTCATTAAACTGAATCACAAGGCAAGCTCTAAATTCAAATCCTCAAGAGGAACGAAAAAGAGTAAGGTCAAAGAACACAGTGCGTTGAGAATTGGAAGCAGACATGAAAGGGATGAATAACAACTAAAACTAACTAGATAGGGTTGTCCAGGATAGAGTTGGATGAAGAATGCTGGTGGTCGGCCTATGCCTTTTCATGAGTGGTAACAGGCGTAAGTAGGTAAGTAATTCAGTGAATTACACATTTACGTCTGAAAAGAAATATATTGAGTTTAAGTCACAATGTGAACATCAATTTTAGTATATAAGTATATCAAGCGGACAATTACTAGCTAAAAATGAACGTCGAATCCTGAATTGCAACTTAAGCGACAATCTATCTATTCTAGAAAATCTTTCTATTGATTATAATAGTAGTAAGTGTAGCTGTAATGGATTCAATCAAAAGTAAAATTACTTTATTAGTGATTGTCATTTTCATTTAAGATTATTTCTATTTTTCATCGAATATAATGAATATTGAAAAGAGTAAAAACAAAGATTCTAACAGAATAGCATGAAATCATTTTATTTCGTCTGGGTCTCTTCAACTGCTTACAACCTGTGATATGTAAGGATGGTCCACGGGTGAACTCAAGGAAGCTCTTGAATGCTCAGAAAGAGTCGAAGATATTTCATTCAATCATCTTTTGGAAAAATATTCCAGAATCCATACATGTAGCTTCTCTATACGACAAATGTTAATAACCCTCTGTGTGTGAATTGGATAACTATAATGATGATTTCGTTTTTACTAAGAATTATAAATACCTAACAGTTCTGTTGAGGCAAAATCCGCTTCACACGTCCGCGTCGTGCCTCCTGAATAATGAGACGAATGACTCATGAACTAACGTGAGCGGTAACCCGGGTGGTAGGGATGGGGCTAATCACCCACTCTTACCTATACCCACTAAACGATTACGAAACTCACAGAGAAACATAGCACAATTACATTTGGAATGGAAAACGACAAAAAATTTTCGAAAGCGGTGCATGTATCACATGGAGTTGCTCGTCATTGGGCAAACTACAAAGGATTGCGGAAACAGCTATTCTAGCCCCGGCACTTGTTCCGTGCTTCGATGTGGCCTGTTTCTCTCCAGAAGGGTCTAAAAGGCTTCACCAACTTGTTTGGCTGGAAGGCGGGAACAGTTCTGTACCATAAATGACACTGTTTTAAATAACATTCCTTTCACTTGTCTTCTGTCTTCTTATTTGCAACTCGGGAGGGTTCTAGCATTCGAGTGCTGAAGTTATACGTGGCATATTAAGAATCTAAGCTCTAGATATAACAGATATTTAAACCTTATAATTACATATTGGGTTTAAATTACGTTGAAAGTTATATTAAAGACATATTTGTATAGTATAGCAAGGGTGTAAATAAAATTAATAGACTGAATGCTGTAAATATATACCTTATGTGAAAGAACATTCTACAAGATTGATTGTGAAAACAGTTCAAACAGCCAGAAACAAGTGATTACATAGTGAGTAAACATGACTAGGAATATAGTGAATAGAGCTCAGTTGATAAAGTAAGATTATTCATTTGGAAGATAGTTGAAATAAAAACTCAGTGATGTAATAAATGTGAGAAAGAGTTTGAAGAAAAAGAAAAGATGCAGCGAAGGACTATTTGTCACTAAGGCAACGAAAGATTAATAATCATCTCCTTTCGAACACATAAGTCAGGTTTTTGACGCCTGATGGCAACAGCTTCAGAAAACTAGAGTTTGGATGCTTACTAATCACCTTAAATGATTACAAGGTATCTATCTGATGTCCTATATCAAGGAGATGTTTTTGTGATTGCACTATTTGGCGTCTTTCTTTCTCATGTTCAAAAAATCTAAAATATGCCCTCTTTTCTGTTTGGCCAATGTAGTTGCTTTGGCAGCTATAATGTAATGTTTGTTTCTTATTTTCAGTATTCTTTTTTATTCAGTTTAACATTGATTTATTTCAGAGTGCTGACTATTCAAGATATGATGTTCTTTGCATTAAACTCACACGAACCACGTCCAGCATGGCATGGAGCATTTGATTTTCTTGTAACTTCATATATGTAACTTTTTCCCAATTAATAATCAAATAAGTGTACAAATCAATACAGAAATGAGTGTATCTTCGTCTATGGTTGTTGTATGTATTTTGAGGTGAATAAATCTTCACTTTTACCAGTGATTTGCGTTCTTCTTACTTCACATCATGGGAATTGTAGTGGTTCCTTTTTCAAGTATAAGTAATGAGCGATGTATATATATAACATGTTGTTGAGGCTAATGTCCTCAATATCTGACTCCAATAAATAATATCCCGTAACTGAGTGTTTTAGGTAGGCTTAATCTCCTAGTAGAATTGCGAATTTACTCGAGATTATTGAGAAGCCTGAACACCAGTTATAGAGATAGTTTATTGATAATGAATAATAATAATCCACAAGCGTACGGTGAGCAAGCACACGATGAAACAGCGAGAGTGTGTGAGTCTGTTAAAAATCCATATATATTTGAGAGTTAATCGGGTGTGGATAGATTATCGATTATCTGAACATTGAGACCAATAGGAAGATAGCTTAAGCGTTAATGTACAGACATACTTTCGATCATACACACCGAAATTAACATAGTGAATTGAGTCTGAGTTACAATGACTAGATAAATGATACAATAGTCAAATGGGCTTGCCACAATGTACAATATATTCATAGTCAAGGATAGAAAGGTAAGTCAACAAAACGAAACTCAACTGTTGAAATTTCTAAAATCCCCACAAAACACTTTCGGATAATATTCGTCTGCTCACTAGTGACTGACTTGAAGAGACACTCCTGGAGTTCTAGTAAGAAGTTCTGATCAGTAGAGTTCAACCAGGTCTGTTGTGAGATATCAACTCACTGAAGAGAATGGTGTACGGTGGCTCAATTTCGTGGATTACTTGAAGTTATACATTAACACCGTTGGATGCCGACCAGCTCAGTGGCCTGGTGGTTAAGCGCGCGAGAGTGATAGGTCCTGGGTCCGAATCTCGCGGTGGGAGGTCGGTATCGTGGATGCGCACTGCTGAGGAGTGGCATGCTAGTACGAAACGGTCGTGCAGTTGTTCCAGATTTTCCACTGTGGTCTAGCTTCAATTGACTCATGATTTAAACTATCCAAATCGAAATTCATAAAACATCAGAAATTTAACATAAATATATGTATCAAGTTCATTTGAATTACTTTAAACATTTAATCAACATATAATTATGCGGTTTTACTGTTTTATTAAAATCGTGAATCGATCAATCTCAGAACAGCATTTTAAACCTGGAAGCACTAAACTGTCATTTCACTTTTTTTATAACGCTCGTTCTTACTTCGTCTACACTTATGGGACATTAATTTACCTTAGACAAATATCTACACTAGATTTCCTCTCAATGTCCATTCTACAGGACTTTAATATAATTAAGATCAAGAACATGTGATTAACCTGACTAGAATGTAAATATAGATTTCCACACCAAAAACCGACAAAAATACAATATCAAAGAACAATCAATCAGTAACCTGTCAGACTATTTACATGTCTGATTAAGCAGACAACCAATCATTATCATTCTCGCTCACACATATCAACCCTATTCTGGGACTCTTCATCAGTAAACATCAACGGTCGCGCACTTAGGACTCAAACCTGACAACTTCGATCTCATATGCGAACACTTAATCTCTAAAATATTAAGCCGGTATCGAATGGACGGATGCATACATGTTCCTGGACATACGTTGAAGCTGACTGAAATTAAAATTTTGTTTCCAACTACTAATAAAACTCCTATGTCGAAAATCATAAGTCAAACTATAGAATAATGATTACTTAATTACAAACCACAGTAAAATACCAGTTAAACAGCTTTATGATAAATGATAGATCTCGTATCATCATCATCATCATCATCATCATCATCATCATCATCATCATCATCATCATCATCATCATCATCATCATCATCATCATCATCATCATCATCATCATCATCATCATCATCATCATCATCATCATCATCATCATCATCATCATCATCATCATCATCATCATCATCATCATCATCATCATCATCATCATCATCATCATCATCATCATCATCATCATCATCATCATCATCATCATCATCATCATCATCATCATCATCATCATCATCATCATCATCATCATCATCATCATCATCATCATCATCATCATCATCATCATCATCATCATCATCATCATCATCATCATCATCATCATCATCATCATCATCATCATCATCATCATCATCATCATCATCATCATCATCATCATCATCATCATCATCATCATCATCATCATCATCATCATCATCATCATCATCATCATCATCATCATCATCATCATCATCATCATCATCATCATCATCATCATCATCATCATCATCATCATCATCATCATCATCATCATCATCATCATCATCATCATCATCATCATCATCATCATCATCATCATCATCATCATCATCATCATCATCATCATCATCATCATCATCATCATCATCATCATCATCATCATCATCATCATCATCATCATCATCATCATCATCATCATCATCATCATCATCATCATCATCATCATCATCATCATCATCATCATCATCATCATCATCATCATCATCATCATCATCATCATCATCATGTTGTTGTGGATTACAGCTTTACATTCCATATCTCACTATTAGCATTATTGTTCTGATTAATCTTCATTCATTATGTAGCGAACGAGAACAAACATGTGGAGACAATCAAATGTATTTGAATATAAATTTACGAAACTCTATGTAAAATCTGAGAACCATACATTAATAGTTCATTTGCAAAATGTCAATCAACTGTCTTAGATATCCGGATGTTTTGTGTGATAACTTTATTACTGCGAAGAATTCTGGTTTTGAGGCTTCGCATGTTTTGTATCTTAATCTCTTTCGGAGTAGGTGTTCTGCTATGTTTCTTAGTGGTTGTTTTGACAGGATGACCAAGGAGTTGTTTGCGTTTTCTTCCATAGATGATTTTGAGATCTTGATCAATTTGTTCTTTAGAGTGCTTCTTCTTTGTTCTCTATGCCGTTTGCATGATATCTCGATGACTGTTG